>NW_027187393.1:4876555-4912747 GCF_028583685.1 Petaurus breviceps papuanus
AGGAATCTGTTCTAGACATGGGAGATTGAGGGATAAAAAGAACAGATAGGAAGAGGGAAGAATGAGAATGGAGGCAGAGAAATTCAGTGTGATTCGACTACAGAGTATGTGAAGGGAGTAGTATGAAGTAACTTTGTACAGCTAATTTGTATTCGTATTGTGGAAAGGCTTTGAAGGCCAAGATCAGGAGTTTATACTTTATTTGGAGAGCATGTTCAGAGGACAGTAACCAGTTTTGGAAACTGAAACCATGCCATTCAAGGATTGACTGAGGGGACTGCTGATGTTTAGCGTGGAGAAGACATTAAGACTAACATGATAGCTGTCTTCAGACATTTGTAGGGCTGTCATGTAGAACAGGGATTAGATTTGATTACTTGGCCCTAGAGGGTTGAACTAGGAGAGGAGATCAAGGGAGAAAAATTTTGGTTCAATATAAAGAAAAACTGCCTAACAATTGAACTGTCCATCTTTGAAGTAATGAGCTTCCCATCCCTGGAGGTATTCACGCAGAAGTCACACTACTGTCTACTTACTTGTCAGAGATGATGTTGAGGGGATTCCTGACTCTGACAGGAGGTTCAGCTTGTTGACCTTGAAAACTCCCTTAGTTCTCCAATCCTGTGTGTCCTTTGACCCACACTTCCCTGTGTAATTTTCAGAAGGGCAGAAGACAGTACTGAGACAGAATTTTAAGTCATTCATTCAGAACTGGGGATATCTAGTTTATGTGACATAGAAGTATTTACCATGGACCCTGGAACTGTCATCTTCCTTCCATAAAAGGAAAGCCAATTATCCATCAAGAAGTCTGAGTCTGCCCTCCAAGGCTGAACAAATAGATGAGGCCCCCCTCTCAGAGCTCCTGAAGGTGAAGAGAAGTCATTGCCTGCCCCTGGGCTGCCCTGTGATCCCTTATGCTCACTGCTTCCCTGAACTGTGTTTATAGCTCTGCCATAACCCAGGGCAATTCCTCCTTTGGGCACCACTGAATAGCACGTGTAATCATTAAATGGTTTTTGTTTGCTGTGGCCCAACCCAATGCCCAGCACATAGTGAGTACTTAATAGAGGTCTGTTGACTGATTTTTTTTAAGGAAGAAAGTATTTTGCTGGCATTTGAATTGGTGCCATCACTAATCCAGGCTCTTACTATGATTCTTGACTCTGTTTCCCATTTCAGACAGCTTCTCCAGAATTTCACCTGTGGTATACTAGCAGTGTGGGGAAAGAAGGTTGTAGATTTAGACCCAGAAAGGACCTTAGAGACAATTGAACCCAAACCCCTCATTTTATAGGTGAGGAAACTGAGGCACAGAGAGGTTAGATGACTCACCCATTAAGCATCTGAGTCAAAATTTAGACCCAGATATTCCTGAATCCAAGTCATGTGCTATACACCAATGGTGTCAAGCTCAAATAGAAAGGGATTCTTGGGGGCTGCATATTGCCTTAGAAAATCACAAATTAACATTATCCATGTTGTACTATATTTTTATTTACTTCAGTAAACATTTCCCAGTTACATTTAATCTGACTTTGTGCACTCAGTAGTTTTGTGAATTTGACAGCTCTGCTATATACAATAAATACCATGTCCAACTCCCTCATTTTACAGATGAGGGAGCTGAGGCCCAGAGAAGGTGCATGATTTGCCCAAGATCTCACAGCTAGCACATGAGATCATAGATCTAGTCTTGGAAGAGAACTAATCCAACCCCCTCATTTTACATTCCAGGAAGGACTTGCCCAAAGTCAAATAGGCAGTAAGCAATTGGAGACAGGATTTGAACCGAGTGACTCCAAACCGAGTGACTTCTGTGACTCCAAAGCCAGCCCTGCTTACTGAATGTCTCCCTCCTCATAGCTGCTGACTCACCCAGCATGCCTTGTTAACAGTGGCCTGGACTTCAGGACTAAGAGCAGTGTGGTTTTATTAAACTCTAGGCATCCTTCACGAGCAGGCAGCACACACTCAGCTGAGCACCTTATGTAGAATGAAGCCTCCCAGAAGAGCATTTTTTAATCTCTCCAGTGACTTGCCTCAGGTCATCACAGTGTCTGCTTTAACACATTTGTTCACTTGTCCATCAAATCGCAGGATCACAGAACTGGAGTAGGAAGGATTCTTAGAAGGATTCATATAATCCAAGTCCCTAATGTTATAGATGAGGAAACCAAGGCCCAGGGAGGGGATGTGATTTGCCCAAGGTCATAAATAAATGGCAGAGCTGAGAATTTAATTTTAATTTAATTCAGTCCTCTGAATCCAAATCCAGAGTGAGTGATCCTTCTACTTCACCAGGAACACCTTGGCCCCTGGACAGATGAGAAGACATGGGCCCTCCAGCTGAACAATATATACTTTGCTTTGGAGTATCTTTAGCTTTCTTTGCATCTAAGAGGGTGTGAATACCTTAGTAATTATTATGAACCTTATATACAGAATAATCTCTTTTAGGTGGTTACCGTGTTTCCCCGATAATAAGACACTGTCTTACTATTTTTTTTTGAACAGAAAAACACCAGAGGGCTTATTTTCAGGGGAGGGCTTATTTTAATGAACATTGACAGCAATTTTAATAAACAGGTAAATGTGAACAAAAAAATGTACCAGCAAGCAAATCACTGGGGAAGAACAGGATGATGCGCTCACTGCTGCAGCCCTGATTGGATGCAGCTCGGAGCGCGGTGTGCATTTCACTGGGGGGGGGGAATGGTGCATACAGAGGGTACCGTAATGTAGCGTGTAGCGCAGGGGATCACCTTCACTACGGTAGCAATCTCAATAGGGCTTATTTTCAGGGGAGGGCTTATTTTAGAGGAATCTTACACAGTAAGGGGAGGGCTTATTTTCGGGATAGGTCTTATTATCGGGGAAACACGGTAGTAGACTCCCAAGGTCTGTATATAGATGGGAGTGGAAGCCAATCATTTTTTTTTTTAATGCTGATTAATTTTCTACCAGCCTAAAACCTTTCTCTTTCTTTTTAAAAATGTTATTGATAGGTTTTATTTTTATATTACTTTCAGTTCTCAATATATCTTTCTCCACTCCTTTACCACAATAGCCATCATTTATAACAAAGAATTAAAAATAAAGAAAAAAATAGTTCAACAAAACTATCTACCAATTCAGACAGGGTAGGAAGTGTCCCCCACCCAGTCTCCCTATTTTGTTTATCCTTTGCACAATTGATGGGAATCTGCTTTGTTCTCAATCCTTTGTGAGACAGCCCACTTTCAATGCCCACTCCCTCCATCTAAAACAGGGATTCTTATCCTGGGTTCTTTGAATTCGTTTGTTGATAGCTATATTGAAATACAATTCTTTCCCCCCCCCCCCCCCCATCCAGAGGCTTATATTCTAATGGGTGAAGGTCATACATTAGGCAGTGTGAGGAGGGGAATATGCCTGAGGCAGCATGTTTTGGAAATGACAGGACTTGACCTGGCCACCAGGCCAAACCAGGAGAAAGCTCAGTGGTTAAATACTTGGTAGTTTCGGGGGAGAGCACTAGCTATAAGGGGATCAAGAAAGGCTTCATGTAGAGGAAGTATTTAAACTGAATCTTGGATGAAGAGATTCTGTGAGTAGAGGCACCTCTTTCAGGCATGAGGGACAGACAGTATAAAGGCATGGAGGTGGGAGATGGAGTATGGTACCTGAGGAATAGAGAGAAGGCCAGTTTGGCTGTATCATAGAGTGTAAGAGGGGGAGTAATGTCCAGTGAGATTGAAAAAATTGATTGTACCCAAGTTTTATAGGGCTTTCAAAGCTAAATAGAGGTCTTTATATTTTTTCCAAGAGGCCATAGAGGTTCTTTGGTACTTTTGAGGACATTTCACTTCATATGAAAAAGAGTTGGGTGTCTTAGGTGACCATAAATTTGCTATGAGTCGACTTTGTAGCCCATAGGCTATCCCATTATCTTTTGGCCTTGCTCATGACTGGACTATCTGATTTTATGGTCATACGTGTCCTTGAAGATGTATGTATTTCATTTCATTTCTCATGCGCAAACTGTTGTCTGATGTATGTTACTGCTTATTTACGTGCATTGTACCCTGAGATCTCGATTCTTCTAAGACCATGGCACTCTATGGCTCACTATCATATGTTATCACTAGGAGAATATTGATGTTTAAAAGTAGAGCTGCATGTGTTGAATGATTTCCCAGGTATGATCCAACCAGATCTCTCCCTTCTGTTCAGTTTTGGATCCAATTCCCGATACATCCTCAATGCTTGTCTAAGAGATAAGTTCTGATAGACTCATTCAGTGGGCTTCCCATCCCAATACATATTATCAGCTTGGTTTTCCCACTGTGAATGGCGAGGCCATCTCTTTTGAAGAATCATGGATTTCACTGACATGCCCTTGTGGTGTTCCAGAACTCATCATCAACATCATGTCACATTGTCTTCCCATTACCCCCATAGAATGTAAACTTCTAGAGGGCAGGAACTGTTTCATTCTTGTCTTCATAGCCCCCCAACCTAGCCTAGTACCTGGCAAATAGTAGGTGCTCTAGAAAAAAAGGTTTTTTGATTGATCTTCTAAGAAGGACATTAGAGAACCTCACTTGGGGGTCTCTTATTTGGACTTTACCTAGAAAGTCCAGACCCTGGCAAACATATTTGGTGATCCTGTGTCTCCCTATTTTATGTCATTAAGTCACTGAACAAAGTTGTCTCTGTGACTTCATTTTCCATGAATTGACTTTAACATAAATGCTAGAAACACGTTTGAGGCATTTTTTTTTTCAGTGATGGAATTTAGTGTGGTTAAATGTAGAGCCCTGCACTTAGATTAAACTAACTGCACAAAACTATACAGGAGAGAGAAAATAGAACTAGAGAACACTTCATGAAAAAGATTTTGGGGTCTTAGGTGACCCTAAATTCACTAGGAGTCAGCAGTGTGATAAGGTAGCTAGCAAAGCTAATGAGATCTCCCTCTGATTTGGGGGGGGCGGTTTGGAGGGGAGAAGGCAGGGCAGTTGGGGTTAAGTGACTTGCCCAAGGTCACACAGCTAGTAGGTGTTAAGTGCCTGAGGTTGGATTTGAACTCAGGTCCTCCTGACTCCAGGACTGGTGCTCTACTCACTGTGCCACCTCACTACCCCTACCTTGGTCTGTTTTAACAGAATTTTTGTTTCCTTTAAAACAAGGGAGGCTATATCTTTGCTGTTCTCTGCTCTGTTTAGATATCATCTGGAATTTTGTGCCTGATTTTATGTGCTATCCTTTGAGACTTTGAGCTGAAGCCCATTCATGAAAGAGTGTCAAGGAGGGGAAAGAGACTAGTAACCTTGTCTGTGAGAATTGAATGAAGGATCTGGTACCTGGCACAGTGCCTTTTATTGCATTTTCTCATGCTCTAATATTCTTTGATCTCTTCAGTACAGGTGCTCCTTCCAACATGCAGATTGCAGCTCATCTACACCTGACCATCCTATATACCTCTTATCTATGTCATCCCATAAATCTGCCACTAGGGCTACATCCAACATGCTGGAAGATACATACCTATTATACAATCTCTTATCAATCGAATCAGACCCAGAAACGAGTCAAATGCAAAAGTCATTCCACCCCTCTACTTGGAGATTTCAAGGATAGCAAAGGAGAATGTGGGCTGCCCATTGGTTATCCTTCATTCCTTGTGATGTAACTGCCCTGTCTTTTTCCCTAGTCATACATTTCTCTGATGATGTTATTGATGTTTCTCTTGCCGCATAATTCCTGTTTGCAGTCTGGTACATTCAGTAGCCATGAACCCCTCCATTCATTACCTTTTGGGAAATGCTCAACTCCAGCTCTGTGAAGTTTTCAGCATTCCTTGACTCACATCCATACAAGATCACCAGAAGAGTGTTGGTGTTAAAAAGATGAGTTGTGACCCCTCCCTCACCCTTTCTTTGCAGAAGTGGGGGGCTATGGGTGTGGAATGTGGCTTCTATTGTTAAAACTTTTTTTATAGTTTTGCTCAACTTTTTTTTTTACCTTTTTAAAATTTTTCTCTAAAAGATTGTTCTCTGTGAGATGGAGGAATGCATTGGGAAATATAGAGAAGCTGTCAATACAAAAAATCTTCTTATTAAAAGTGGACCTGTCTTTCTAGCAAAAGCATTGAGCCATTAAAGAAATTAGCCAGTTTCCCAAAGATCATCCAATCTCCTCTCCTCCTCCTGAGGGCTCAATAATTACTAAGTGTTTCTTGAATAGAATTGAACTAGAAATTTTTAGCTTAGAGAAAAGAAGGCTGGAGTTTGGGGTGGGGAGCAAGGGGAGGCATGAACACTATCTACAGATATCCAAGGATTTGTGCCCAGATGCCAAAAAGGCACAGGCATGATCCAAGGACAGCAAAGGGTCAACCCACCATGACAACCCACAAATATGTCTCTAGCAGGTTCTCTCCTCTGTCTTCTAATGTCCCCAAAAGGCAGGATTTTTCTTTCTGGTTGAGTGAGGAGGTCAGACATGTCCATGACTTAGAGACATGACAGTACCTTGGTGTCTCCATTTCTCTGTATCCCATATTCCACGTTGTTCAGGTGGTACAGGGGATAGAATACTGGACCTGGAGTCAGAAAAACCTGAGTTCAAATCCAGCTTCAAACACTTACTGACTATGTGACCTTAGGCAAGTCACGTAACCACTCTCTGTTTTAGTTTCCTCAACTATAAAATGGATATCATAATGGTTGGTTAGTTGGTTGTTCTTCATTCTTGAAGAGGACAAAAATGACATCGCTAGAGTCAAGTTTCAGTGTATCCAACTGTGGCTAATCAGGCCAATATAAATTCAGAATGTTCTACCAAAGGCTGGACACAAATAGTCCATGTGAACATTTGGGGTGGATTCTCTAAATTTTCTCACCTCGCATTTTGAGTTATTTCAGTTCTGCTTTGCTCATAGAGCCCAGCACCTTTGCTGATGAGGGCATGCCAGACTGGGCGGTCCTGTGCCAATGTCTCCCATGTCACACAATCAATTCCAAAGTTCTTAAGAGCACATGGCTCATAGGATAGGTGTTGTGAGGATCAAATAAGACAATATTTGTAAGACACTTAATCACAGTGCCTGGCGCATAGTAGGTACTTCTAAATGTTCGCTCTCCTCTTGCCCTGCTTTCTTTCCCCCTGTTTTATTGCTTGCTCTGGCCAGTCATAACAGTTAGAGCTCTAGATTTGGAGTCAGGAAAACTTGGGTTAAAAGACTGCCTCCAATGCTCATTATCTCTATTTAAATAAGATGGCTCACTTAACTTTTCTGGACCTCAGTCTTTTCATCCATAAAATGGGAACAATAATATGTGGAGCCTACCTCACAGGGCTCTTGTAAAATAACATGTGCCAAGCATTTTGCAAAATTTAGGATCATAGACATAGCGGTAAAAGGAATCTCAGAGTTCCATTGATCCCAACCTTTCATCTTATAGACAAGGCCAGGAAAAGCTAAGTGATTTGACCATGGCCACAGAGCTAATATGTGGCAGAGCCAAGATTAGAAGGCCATATAAATGTCAGTTATTATCCAGCTTAAGGCATCAGGCATTTCTGGGATATCCAATATTAGGTGCAGCTATAGGTGTGGGAAATCACACCTTAGTGTAGGAATGTCTGTAGACACCTGCTCAAGGCTTCAGACTGGGTCCAAGTGTTAGCCTTCTAGGATATGCCCATCACCAGTGATGGTGGCAGAGGTCAGGGATGGACACTATTGTTTGATCTAATGACAAGATGTGTCCCCCTCCTGGCCTCTGCTGGGGTCAAATTACTTTTGCATTTGACTTATTTCTGGGGTCAGATCCTGGCTCAGGACCTGATTGAATGGCAGAAATTGTATAATGGGTGTGTATCCCTGGGCCAAACAGGCTCAGAGAGCTATTCTAATGGGTTTTCTAAAGGCACAGCTGTCTGGGTGACTTATTTAAAATGGGATTTCGAAGTGGTGTTCTTGCCATTTAATGCCCTCCTTCAGGGTTACACAAGGTTTATCAAATCGTAAATAACATTTAGAGGCCTCATTTTAACATAATAGGCCTGGTCCTTATGAGGGATATGAAGGATGGGCCAGAACTGCAAATCTGGTGTTTGGTAAACAAGCAGTGTTGTAGAAGTAAATAATAGCATAATTAGATCCCTGTGAGGCTGCTGGTACCGATTGAGGCCTCCTTTCCTCAGATCCTGCCAAGGGTGAAGATGAGACAGTGGATGGAAATCAGCCCTCCTGGCAGCTCCATGCCAGGGCCTGCAGTTGCTACTAAAGTGGAAGGGGCTGGGATCAGATGCAAGGCTTTCTTTCCCTCTAAAGAGCCTAGACTACTTCAAAATACCAGGCATAGTGCTTTGGATTAAGTCAGATGGCCTGGGTGGGGAGGAGGCCCTGTCTCATCCTGATGACCTGGAGTGGTCAGAAACTGGCAGAACCTGACATCAGGGCACTGGGTCTGGGCTAATAAGAAGACCTGAGTTGGAAGCCTGCCTCAGATATTTTAGCAAGTCACTTAACCTGCCTGCCTCAGTTTACTCACCTATAACGTGGGGGTAATGATACCACCTACCTCACAGTCCTGTTGTAACGATCAAATGAGGTCACCTATATGAAGCATTTTACAAATCTTAAAGTGTTATATAAATGTTATTTTATTATCATCCTCTCTCTCTCTCTCTCTCTCTCTCTCTCTCTCTCTCTCTCTCTCTCTCTCTCTCTCTCAAGACTGGACAACAATTCATAGAAATCACAAGAGGATGCAAAAGTTTTAACTTGTTTTCCAAATAGAGGAGGATTACCTTAAAACTGGAATCCCATTTGTATCCCCATTGCCTAGTACAGTGTCTGGCACTTGAAAGGTCCTCAGTAAATTTGTGTTGATTGATTGTTTGTTTGATTGGAGAGATGAAGTGCCATAGGGAGGCACAGAGGGTCTTGAGTCCTGGTGGGGAGTTACATCTGGGGCTAATGAAGACAAATGTAATTTGTTGGGGTTGGGTTGGGGAGATTTGAATCCATTACTCCCCCTGGTTTCCCACCCCCACCCCCAGAATAATTTATAGGCATGAAGGAGGAGACGAGTGAAGGAAGTTACAAAGAACAAAGCCCAGAACAGAAAGGAAAAGAATCCTACCCCTCCTCCTCCCTTGTTTTTGTCATCTTCCTTTCGTTCACTCCTGTTTTTCATACTTTTCTGCTTCTCTTGCTTCCTTTGCTGGACTGGACATCAGTCCAGTCATCACTGAGTGATTGTGATGAATCAGGCTTTGCTGGGTGGCCTGGGACAGATAGATCTGACTTTGGAGCCTGTGGGCTCCATCCCCAGCAGCACTGGGGGCCATTCATACCTTAATTCAGTCAATCTGATCTTTTATGTTCCTCACCCCTGCCTTGCTCAGACTCTGCTCCAAGGCAGTTAGTGAGGAGCTGGAGGTGACCTACCAGCTAAGAAGCATTTGACATAACTCTTCCTCTCTCCCCCTCTCTCCCCTCCTCTCTCTTTTCCCCACTCCTCCTCTCTCTCCCTCTCCGCCCCCTTCTACCTCTCTGCCCCTCTCCCCCCACCTCTCCAAGGCAGTTAGTGAGGAGCTGGAGGTGACCAACCAGCTAAGAAGCATTTGACACAATAACTCTCCCTCTCTACCCCCTCTCTCCCCCTCTCTTCCCCCCAATCCCCCTCTCTCCCTCTCTTTTCTCTCTCTCTTTTACTCCTCTCTTTCTCTTTCTACATATGTGTATATATATGCATATATAATGTTTGTATCTTTATATATATGTACATATACATACACACAAACTCCCTGAAAAGAAAAAAATTAGGACTCACTTTTGCTCCATCTGGTCCCTTTCATTTCCATCTCTATTCCCAGCAAAACAAAATCAATGGGCTTTTGACACTCATTGAGCTTTTCCATAATAATGATTGGTTCTGCAAAAGGATGAGTTAGTTTCTTCACTGGCTCTTACCTTGAGTCTCTCAGTGTGAACACACTGGATGGCAGAGGTGTAGACCAGGCCTTTATATTGTCTATGTATAATATAAATGTGGCATCTACATTACACATAGGGATGGGATGGCTCTGTTTTACAGAAGATTTAGAAACAAGTACAGAGAGGTTTAATGTCATACCAGAAATCATGTTGCTGGCTCAGGGATTCTGGGGAAGATGTCTGTCCTGCTGTGGTTATTAAAAATAATAACTCATATTTCATAGTAATTGGTAAGATTTGCCAGACTCTTTCCTGAATAACAGCAGCCTCGTGGGGGTAACTAGTACACACCTTATTATACCCATTGTGCAGAGGGCAAGACTGAGGCTTAGAGGATAGTAGGGATTTGCACACAGTCATATCCTATTAAGTACCAGATTTGTAATTCAAAAGCAAATCTTCAATCTCCAAGTTTTATAGAGCAGGTGTTCTTAACCTTTTTGGTGTCATGGAACCCCCTGGCAGTCTGGTAAAACCTATAGACTCCTCAGATCTGCTGTTTACATCCATGAGTGAAGGAAATGCTAAGTTTCAGTTAAAGGTTAGGGAAAATGAAGATGCCATCCAAATTCATGGACCTCCTAAAATCTGTCTCTGGACAATAAACTCCAGGTGTGGAACTCTGGCTCTGAAGAGGCATTCATCCTTTGAAAAAGTTAGCTCTCTGATAAAGTATGAACTCACCTCCGATAAGGTGTGAACTCACCTGTCCTTACCACCCAGTTAGGGATCACTGATAGATTTCAGTTTATAAACTTGGACTTCACCCTTCAACCTGGCCTTTAAACGTACAGGAGAGAGCAAGCCCATATCCTATAGCAGGTAGGAGAGGAATGGAATTGGAGGAGTTAGAAAGCTTCTCCCCCATTTCCTGGCCCCAGGGCCTGCTATCAGCAAAATTTCAAAATAGGGTGAAATTTGTCTCTCTGGTCCTTCCCAGTTCCCTTTCCAAGCCAGTCTCCTACTTCCTGGTGGCTGTTTCTAACAAACCTGAGTGCATAAATGCTGACTTTACCCAGGTATAACAGCACCACACCTGGTCTACTCCATCTCTTAAATGGTTTCCCTGTTTCAAAATGATTAACATTGGGGCAGCTAGGTGGTGAAGTGAATAGAGCATCAGCCCTGGAGTCAGGAGGACCTGAGTTCAAATCTAGTCTCAGACACTTAACATTTACTAGCCATGTGACTTTGGGCAAGTCATTTAACCCCAATTGCCCTGCCCTCCCCACTCCAAAAAAAAAAAAAAAAGCAAAAAAAATCACTAACTTTGCTCATTTCTGAGCCCAAAACAAAACTCTTACTCCTGTTGTATAGCTGAAGCATCTGTATATTGGAATAGAAGTAGTTCACACTAAAGAGTGAATGACTGAAGGTCACATAGCTTTGTATTGGGGGGGGGATATTTGGATTTTAAAAGAAGACATTTATTAATCTAATAAATTCTCAAATAAAGATATTTCAGGCTTATGGGGAAAGACCCCAAGATCCTTCAAGTCAAGACTGGGTGGGGGAAGCAGTCAATTAAAATAGGTCAAATTTGTAAGTGATATTTGTAAGGCAGAATTTGTCTGTATTTGGAAATTTAGAGATAAGTATGTGGTAAGGAAACCAAAGGGAATGAAACAAGTAATAGCTTATAACTTTTTTTTAGAACCTTAGGTCATGGAAATTGGAAAGGCTATTTGAGTGAATATTAAGCATTTATTGACTTGGGCAAAGGTAAACATCAGAGTTTAGAGACCTCAAACAAATATTGACTAAAGTACAGTCAAAGTCAATATTTACCTGCTGAGCCTATAAATTATTATATTATGATTAGTGTTTGTTAAATGACAGCAATCTATTTAGGGCTCTGTATTTCAGTATATGCCCAAGGGAAGCCCATGGCCTCTGAGAAGAATGAGACATTTGCATCTCTGGGACTCAGTTTCCTTATCTGTAAAATGAGAGGGTTGGACTGATGATCTCCAAGGTCCTTACCAGATCTCAATTCTATAATCAGAAGAAATATGGAACTGGAGAGCCCAGTACCACTTAAGAGAAAACAGTCTAGGCTTGGAGGCCTAAGGAACCTGGCCCAAGTTACACCTCTGTTACTTCCATGCTGTGTGGACTTAGAGTATTTAACCTCAATGTCCTCAGCTGTAAAATGGAGGTAATGGTTTTTATACTACCCACCTCACAGACCTGTTGTAAGAAAACAAGCTTTGCAGCCTGTTTCTATAGGAAAGAAAACTGAATTTATAGCTAGAAAACCTGAGTTCAAATCCTCACTCTTTCCTCTTTACTGCCTTGGTGATTTGTAACAAATCTCTTTGCCACTGTGGGCCTCAGTTTCCTTATCTGTAAATTGAAGGGAGAAGAAAACATGGCTTGAGGTCCCTTCAAACACTGGATCTTTGATCTTAGTTATGATCTTGTGACCTTATGAACTATAAAGTACTGTACATCTCATTAAACCCTTTCTTCACAATAACCCCATGATGTATTCCATACAAGGATAATTGTTCCCATTTTGTTGTGATGGTGGTTGTTGAATCATTTCAGTTGTGTCTGATTCTTCGTGGCCCCATTTGGGGTTCTTGGCAAAGTTACTGGAATGATTTGTCGTTTCCTTCTCCAGATCATTTACAGGTGAGGAAACTGAGGCAAACAAGGGTAGGTGACTTGTGCAGAGTCACTAGTAAATATCTGAGGCCAAGATTTGAATTCAGGTCTTCCTGCCTCCAGGGTTGGTACGCTATCCATTTTATAGAGGAGGAAACTGAGGCAAAGAAGGGTAAGTAACTTGCCCAGAGTCACATAGCTAGTAAATATCTGAGGTCAAGATTTGAACTCAGGACTTCCTCCCTCTAGGACTGGTGCTCTATTCATTTTGCAGATGAAGAAACTGGCTGAGAAAGAATCGAATGATTTTTTTTTTGCCCAAAGGTCACCTCAGCAAGTGATTGATAAAGCTAGAAATGTGAACCCTTGTCTTTTGATCCCAGATCTTGGGCTCTTAGGAGCTGACTCCCATTATTCTATGGGCACAATCCAATACAGACTCTGTCCTTGCAGCACTACAGGAAAGAAAGAACAAAGAAGCAGGGAGTTTCCAGTCCTAGATCATATAGTACAGACCATAAGTTATATCCAAAGCCAAGAGGAACTTAGGCTGCTCTGGTCATGTCATGGTAAGCTTCATGGAAGAGGGTTAGGAGCATGCTACAGGGGAATTGATAGCAGCTGTTTGACCCTGAGGTTCATGAGTTGAGTTGTAGCCCCAAAGGTTGTTTGAAGGGTAAACAACAGTGGTTTGAAGGTTAGAAATCTGGGCCAAGCTCTTGTCCCCATGGTGCCCCTGATCTGGCATATAGCTGAATCACCAAGACCCACAAGTCCATGCTATGTGAGGATTATTGGAAGAATTTGGGGATGTTTCACTTGGAGAAAAATTGAAGTGGGTGGGAGGAGACGAAAACTGCCTTCAAGGTTTTGAAAGTCTATCCCACCAAAGAAGGTCTAGACTTGTTTGACTTGGCCCTAAATGGAAGAACAAGAAACAATGGGTGGCAGTAGCAAAGATGCACATTTAGGCATGAAATCAAGACATGATTCCTAATTATTGGAGCCAACAAAAAGTGGAATGGGCTGTTTTGGGAGGTAGTGAATTCCCTGTCACTGGAGGTTTCCAAGCAAAAGTTAGCACAGGGGTGCTGAACCTATGACCTTAAGTTCACATGTGACCCTTTAGGTCCTCAACTGCAGCTCTTTGAAAAATCCAAACTTTACCCATGGGCTAGTATCTAGCCACTAGATGATGACCAGTCAGCTGTGTCATAGTGGGTCTTCTTACTCAGGTGTGGGTTGGATTCATGGCCTCTGAGGATCCCTTCTGATGCTGAGATTCTGTGACTTGGGCTCTAGTGTTCCTGGAGTAAAGTGATTCTAGCAATTATAATATATCCAATACTTTTTTTTTCACATAGGGAGGGACTATCTTGGGAGAAAGCCCTTAAGAATTACAAAACCCCAGTGTAATTAAAAAAAAACACTGATCAGATTTGAAACCAAAATAATTAATCTGTTTCTACTGTATTTTGTTAGCCCCCAAAATATTAGTCTTTGTGATTACAGCTCTCTGAGCAGGGGTCTGATCGCTTAGAGGATAGAGAGGAAGCTGGAGGCTTTGAAAAAAAGCCTGATGTTGAAAATCCTTCCCACATATCCTAATAATACATCAAAAAGGTGGGTTTTGTGGTTTTTTTAAGAGCAGTTAGCCGTGGGAACAAAAGAGAGGGTACAAGCTTAATTTATCACTTTGCCAGGCTTGGCAGACACTGCTTTGGTATACTAGCATCCCTTAATGAAGACAACTGCCATCAATTAAATGAACAAACAGTTTAGGTTGATAGCAGAGGTGTTGGCCCAGACATCACCTGCTAATTTGCAGGGAGCTAAGGCGTTAAGAACCGAGAGGAGGAGATTCTGCTTCTTCTTAAGCATTGTTCTTTGGGAGTGGAGCATGGGCAGATTTCAAGGCACGTTCTTCATTAGATGCAAGCTTCATCATTTCTATAGGCAGCCAGTTTGATCGGTGACAGCTTCTCCCTCACAATCTTACTATCCCATGAAAAGCCCCCAGTTCCTCTCTCCAACTCACATTCAAAAACAGACTTCTAGAGAACCTCTCTCCAGAGATCTTTGCTCTCTCGGGAGTAGAGGCTGGACACGCCCTTCTAGGTCAATTCTAGCTGTGTAGGTCTATATCAGACACAGACTCACACAGCAGATTAGGGAGGAGTAATCCCAGGATTACTGCTGCTAGAAAAGTTGGGTATCACACTCTTGTTCAAGTGTTCTGGAACAATGAATAGAGTGCTGGGCCTGGAATCAGGAAAACCTGAGTTCAAATCTAGCCTCAGACAACTAACCAGCTGTGTCACCCAGGACAAGTCACTTAACCCTTGTTTGCCTCAGTTTCCTCATCTATAAAATGGGGATAATAATAGCACCTTCCTCTTCCCTACCCAGGGTTGTTATGAGGATCAAATGAGGTAATATTTGTAAAACTCCTAGCACAATGCTAGTTTTACAAAATCACGTGACTTCCATATCCCTATCTCAGATCAGATCACCACTGCCAGAAATGTCTCTGTTACTAGTTGTTATGGACTCTTTGTTTCCAAGGGATAAGTTGATGTCAAAGAAGATGTCTTAGTAGTGGTAACAGAGTGACTACTTACACAGCCCCAGAGCCTCTCTCTCTCCCCTATTGTGCTTAACAGCTGTGCCCACTGTTGTGATTTTTGTGGTGAGTGGGGCCTTCAGTGAGTTCAAAGAGATTTGGTTACTTTCTGCTTGGCTTCTGTATTTTGGCTTTTGTGAATATAGCATGTTGACCAAAAACAAAACAAAAAACCTAAAAGAATCATAGATCAAAACTAAAATGATAAGCTAGGTGGAACACAATGAGGAAGCTGGGGTTATTACCCCCAATTTGCTAGAACAGTTTCGTTATCAAGAACATGGATCTTTTACTATCTTACATGGTTGTGTTAGTTATCTACCTTCTTGATGTGATGAAACTTTCCAAATGAATCACCGTTAAATGAAAGGGTCTTTATTACTTAGCAGGCTTAAAGTCAAAGATTGGAATTGAAGGGCAGCTGGGAGGAAGGGAAAAGGAATGTGGATTCTTTGGACAATAAGAGGCAAATCTCTTCTTCCTGCCTCATTTACAGTAGCCTTTACCCGTCATTGATAATGCAGTAAGTAAATAGCCATCAGGATTCAAACGCAGGCTTCTTGATTCAGAGACTGTGCTGTTTACACTGAACTATATTCAAATCTGACTCTTTTCAACATTTTGGACATTGCAAATGCCCTTGAAGTATTCACAAGTAGGGAAGGAGATGGTGCCAAGCTTGAGCGTGGTGAGAAGAAAACTAGCAGGAATTTAAGGGTACTCAGAATGGTATGATGATGGCAATTGGCTTGGGTAGAATTAGTCTTCTCCTCATTGATATAATCTCAGAAACTAAAAAGCTGGTGACAGAAGAGGCAAATAACCCATAATAGGTTTACCAGATGTTAAAAAGTTTCCCTGGTTGAATTAGGAGAGCTTGGCATTGACTGGCAGAAAATTGACTGTGGTATTAGTGGCTTTTAAAAGCCAAACTTGTCAGTCCTGGGGCATTTGAGTCAAGGGAACAACTTTGTGGACTTAGACTCCAAGGCATGGAAGTAGGAAGAGAATATTTCACCCCATGCCATTTACTTCTTGCAAGTAGATCTACCTACCCAGTAGGAGATATTATATCCAGCAGGGAGCAGAGGAGCAAGAAGCAACTTCAGGGAGTATGACCTCTGGCAGCAGAGAAGAGAGACAAGTATGGATTCAAGAAAACCCTGGCAGTTGAGACTTGAGCTCCAAAGAGTAACAGGCCCAGAAAACCCAGCTGAGCAAGCCACCAAGCAGAGATTCTGCACCCTACTCCCAGCATGCAGACAGACTTCAAGGCAGAAAAGACGTCTTCTTGCACAGACGGTTCATAACCCCCAACATTTTCAGGTAACTTAGTGAGGGCTCTGAAATATTGGATGTCTTAGTAGTGGTAACCGAGTGACTACCTGCACACCCCCAGAGTTGCATTGGCCATATCTGTTCCCTGCAGTTTACCTTGGTGCCAACATACTCTGAAGTTTGTGCCCATCCTTTCCATAGTTGTGTTTATTTGTGAGAGACTGAAGCCCAGGTTTTTTTGGCAGGGAGGGGGAATGCTTTGTAGCTACTCTTCCTAATAAGTCATCTTAGTAAATGTTTTTGCTTTGATATAATTGCAGCTGTTGGCTTGCTATTAAAGGTGAACTCTCCAGTGACAGCTTGATCATTCTCAGAGTATAGACCCACAGAGTACCTTCAAACCTGGGAAAAGTCATTCCCCTCCTCCCTCTCAGCTAGCCTGCAAAACTCTAAGTTCTGGATTGGAGGGGTAGCCCAGAGGGAATGCTACAGTGCTATGTTGAGTCTGTGGAGAGAACTGGGAATGTGTAGGCTGGAGAATAAAGAGACTTAGGAGGGACATGCTAGCTGTTTTTAAATACCTAAAAGGCTATTATGTAAAAGAACAATTAAACTTGTTTTGCTTGTTCTGCAGGTAGGACTAGAACTGGTGGATATAAGTTACAAGTGTTTGATCAGCACAGTGCCTGACACATAGTAGGCAATTAATACTAGTCGATTGACTGACTGACTGACAAGGGGGAAGCTTTCACCTCATTTCAAAGGCAACCTTCCTAGCAATTAGCTGTCTAAAAATGGAATTGTCTACCTAGTAAGACAGTGAATTTCCTATCACCAGAGATATTGAAACAGACATCTGTCAGGAAGATTGTAAATGAGTTTCTTGCATTGGGTAGGAGGAGGGACTGGATGACCTTTAAGTATCACTGTTCATCTCAATACCTCTAACAGATCTGTAATCTCCTCAATGTGGGCTCATCCTTCAGCGATGCAGATAGCACCTCATCCGTGTTTGCCCCTCTCATGTGATCCTTGTCTAGGTCCTCCCATAAATTCATCACAGGAGACCCCTTCAACATGCCAAGGTCCTTCTCTGAGTTTACTTAGAGTTCACTCAAGGAGAGAGAGGTAGGTGGCTCAGTGGATAGGGCATAGAATCTGAAGTCAGGAAGACCTGAGTTTAAATCTAGTCTCAGATACTTTCTGGCTGTGTGACCCTGGGCAAGTCATTTTATTTCTTCCTGCCTCAGTTTCTTCATCTGTCAAACAAGAATAATAATAGCACCTACCTTCCAGGCTTGTTGAGAAGATAAAATGAGGTCATGTTTGTAAAGCACTTTGAAAACCTTAAAGTGTCATATAAATGCTAGCTATTGTTATCATTAAATCAGATTCTATAAGTGGATAGCAAATTTTCCAAGGCCTATGTTTTCTAAGAGACTTCAGAGTTCAGTCTTTGAGTAAGTTCTCATGCATAGAATTATGTTTCTAATAGCTTTGAATGTGTCAGAGAAACTGCCAGAGGTTAAAGAAATATTCATGACCTGAGGAAATTGAAAACCAAAAATATCTTGATGAATAACCAAATAACTAGGACTAGAATAAGCCCACAGAGAGAAGAGCTGTTGACTACTTCTCTCATCATTTCAAAGGTCTGAAACTTATCGTTGTTGTTTGGTCATTTCAGTCTTGTCTGACTTTTCATGACCCCATTTGGGGCTTTCTTGGCAGAGATACTAGAGTGGTTTGCCATTTCCTCCTCCAACTCATTTTACAGATGAGGAAATTGAGGCTGAAGAGGTCATATAACTTGCCTATGGCCACAGTTATTGTCAGAGGCAGGATTCAAACTCAGGTCTTCCTGGTTCCAAGTTTGTCTCTCAGCCTACTGTATGACTATGCTTCCCAAGAAAAGAAATTGAGAAGAAAAGACCAAAAATGCCTTGATAGAGTATAATCTTGATTAGCTAGAATTCCCAGGAAAGAGATTATTCTTTTTAACTAGATTTTCTGGTTAAGCGGGGTTCATTGGGCCTTAGAATACATTTCAGAGCTCAGTATTAGTAGCAACTATGTATTTTTGTAGCTTTAGGCCCGTATCACCTAGGGAGTAGAATAGACAGTGAGTTCCAAGGCAGATTTATTAGAAAGAAAGAGAAAAGACCCTATCTGCCACCAATTCCTCTGATTCATACCTCTCTAATTAGATAGATTTCCTTGTTGGGATTATCAGAATTTGACAAAATCCTCCTGATATGCTTGGACAAGATGAAGAAGTATGGGTTTGATAATGTAGTTAGGTGGGCTCAGAAACTGGTGGAATAACCAAATCCAAAGAACAGTCATTAATAGATTAAGGACTGCCCAGAGGGAGGTCTCTAATAAAGGGCCGCAGGGCTCTGGTCAGTAGCTCTGTTAATTTCAACATTTTTGGACATTGACTTGCTGACAGGTTCATCTAATACACAGATTACTTAAAGCTGGGAAGTGGCTAACATGCTAAATGAAAGATTCAGGATCCAGAAAGATCTCTACAGACTAGAGAGTTGGGTTGAATCTAATAAAATGAAACTGAGCAGCCATAAATGTAATAGTATGAATGTAATGGCTCAAGAAATCAATGGAGGAAGGAAGGAGAATTTCAGATCAGCCTAGATAGGGACACAGAACAAAAACATCTAATTATTTTGATTCTGTTTTGTTAAAGGCTGGGGAGGGGGAGGATTAGGCAGGCTTGTCCTTTTGCTCTATATGCTTATCTTAATGGTTATTAGATTTATAATGCAGATGCTTTCTAAATGAACTATATGAGCTTAGAAGGGGGAGCACAAGAGACAGACACATGGCCAGAAATAGTGATTGAGTGGGAAAAACCCTAGGGGGTTTTAGTCACTACAAGTTCAGTATGAGTCAGCAGTATAATGAGCTAATAAGGATATTAAACTTCCCTAACAAAAGCCCAGCGTCTAGAGCCAGGGAGGGGAAGATAGTAATGATGGACCCTTAGCCCTGATGAGGCATCTGGACTATGTATGATGGCCAATCCTGGGTACCACATTCTAGGTGGAACATGGGCAAGGCAGGATGAGAAGGGGGCTCAAAAAAGTCTGCTAGCAAGATTGCTTAAAGGAACCAAGAATTTAGGTTGGAGAAGACTTGAAGTAGGGGCATGAACAATGTCTTTGAATATCTGGAAGGCTGTCATGCAGAAAAAAGAAGGGTTGGTCTTGTTCTCTGTCACTCCAGGGGGCAGAACTCAGGTCTGTGTATGCACATGTTTTATAAAGGGCAAAAATGCTGTGGTTTTTATTACTTTAATTAAAACATGAATGAAGAACTGGAGATTCTATTAAATTGTCTTTTCCTTACTCTGGTGTGAAGACACTAACTGATATGATTACCATGAAGATTACAAACTATCAAAGTGGAAAAAAAAGCTCTTTGCAAGTATTTCAAATTAAACCTTCAAACTTCACACTTTAAGAATAATTATAGTTGTATTACTGGAAAGTGATTCATGAATTCTGAATAAATATAGACCCTTAAAGGGAAATGTTCCAGGACTTTAGTTTTCCTTCCAATCTGATGAAATTTGGTATCATTTCGCAGCTGTAGAATAAAATGGAGGGGGGGGGGGAAACCCCTATGTACATAGAGTGTATTGAGTATATGTCAGATAGAACTAATGAGATTTTTTTCCATCAGCCCTGAGCACGCACACAGACAAATGGAACAGCCGTTTCCATTTTCTGTAATAGAAAACGGCTCAGGAGAAGGCAGAATGATCTTACCTCACCCAAGTCTTCGTGGTAGCCTGCTTGTTAAATAATATATTTTAAGTTCCAATATCTAGGCTGCTAAATGTTTGAAGCAACATTAATGGGCCCATCAGAGAGAAAAGCTATCTGGAAAAATTTAAAGGAGGCCTTCATTTGGAATGTATTAGTATTCCCCTCGGCCTTTAATAAAGATAATACTTTTCACACAATGCAGTGAATGTTTACAGCAGACAATTTCGTTTCCTTCCAACAATTATGAGAGAAATTGAATCTCAGGAAATGTTCGTTTTCTCTAAAATTAGAAGTAACAATAGAGATATCCCTGAAAGGTTATGGGCAGCAGGGAGAATGGCCATTTGTCTTTCAGAGACAATCCAGGGCATAGATTTTAAGAACTTTGGATGGCTTGTAAACATAGCTTCCTCTCTTCCAGTTTTACCTGGGGAAGGTGTTTCTCTACAACCCCCACCCCATCCCAACACACACATTCACACACACACACACACACACACACACACACACATTCTCATGATCCTTATTACACTGAAAAGGGTATGAGGGTCATGAAGAGCCCTTTCCAGTGCAGGAGACCTTCCCAGGGTAGTATCTTTCTGCCCCATGCATCATGTTAAGATTGTAGGATCATTCAAGACAATTCCAAGAGGCCCATGATGGAAAATACTAACCACATCCAAAGAAAGAACTATGGAGTCTGAATGCAGATCGAAGAAGACTATTTTCACTTTTTTGTTGTTTTTTTTGTTTTTTCTTTCTCGTCGTTTATTCTGATTCTTCTTTCACAGCATGACTAATGTGGAAATATGTTTAACATAATTGTACATGTGGAACCTATATCAGATTGCTTGCCAATTTGGGGAGGGGAAGGAGGGAGAGAGAGAAATTTAGAACTCAAAATTTTACAAAAATGAATCTTGAAAACTATCTACATGTAATTGGAAAAAAATAAAATACTATGGGGGGCAAAGACTATAGAATCATAAATCTAGTCCATGATTATGAACCTTTTTTGTTAAGTCTGGTGAAGCCAGAAGTGACCCTTTCTCAGAATCATTTTTTTTTAATTCATAATTGAAGGAAATGCTAAATATCTGTTAGAGGTTAGTAAAAATAAAGATGTGATTTTTCCCCCGCCTATGTTCATGTGCCCTCTAAAAATCTATCCATGGACCCCAAGTAAAGAACACTTGATCTACAGGGGATCTTGGAGGCCATCTAGTCCAATGCCCTCATGAGGAAACTGAGGCCCCAGAGAAGTTAAATGGCTTGCTGAAGATCACACAGGTCATAAGTGACCAAGCTGGGATTTGAACCCACTGTCTCCTAGATGAGTGTTCTTTCCTCTGTACTATACCAGCTTATTGTTAATGGACTTGTACTAGTACATGCAAGGTCCCTTCTGTGCTTCCAGCCATTCTAACATGTTACCCAGAATCAGATAGGGAGACTGAAGAGAGACCTGGGTTTTAGTCCCAGCTTGGCTATTAACTCCCAATATGGCCATGCTGTTTCTGGGTCTCTTTCCTCATCTGTAAAGTGACAGGGATGGATGATGTCTAAGGTCTCTTTCCATCCCTCCCAGCTCCCATATTCTGTGTCTAACACTCTCGGTTGACTCTTACATGCCCTTCAGCTCTACCTCACAATTTCTGACATTCAATGTCTTCAGGCCCCCTCCAGCTCAAATAGCTTACGTTTACACAGTCACAGATTTATGTTTAAAGGTCTCTAAAGGTCTTTTTCAGCTTTAATATTCCAAGCTTCTAAAGTATATTCCAGTTCTGAAATTCTGCATCCTAAGGCACCTTCCAGTTCTGACATTCAATGTTCTAAGGTCTCTCCAAGTCCTGATGTTCTGTGTTCTAGTCCTGACATCTTAGGGTTCTGTGATCACCAAAGGTGACTTTGTTGTTGTTGTTCTTCTTCAGTCATATCTTGGCAGAGATGTTGGAGTAGTTGACCATTTCCTTCTCCAGTGGATTATGGTAAACAGACTTGCCCAGGGTCACACAGCTAGTAAGTGTTTGATGTCAGATTTGAACTCAGATCTTCCTTATTCCAGGTCCAGCACTTCATCCTTCTAGCTGCTCTAAAGGCGACTTTACCACTTTCCAAAATCATTCCCAAGAGCTACCCTGAATAAGAGGATTCTAAAGAAATGAAAGACTTTAGATCCGACTATCTAGAGATAGTTGGGACTACTCTTTGATGCTCTGTTCTGGTCTGCTGACTTTGAACCAGCCCCATTTGTCATAAGACATCTTTCCCTCATCTCTTAAGAGATGATAATTTGATTATAGGAGTTACCTCCAGTACAGAACTAGTGAGCATTTTATGCCAAGGTGGATGTCTTCCAAGGCCATAATGCCCAATTGATAGGCACTCATCGATATGGTACTATCAGGTCAATCAACAAGCATTTATTAAATGTTTTATTATGTTTGAGGCACAATGCTAAGTCCTAGGGTTACAAATAGCAAAAGACAAAATTAAATTAGTCTCTGCCCTCAGGAACGTCATCTTCCAATGGGAGACAACATGTACACACATTAGAATCTTCAGTATATATACAAAATTAATACAAGTGCAGTACACATAGACAAAATGAATACAAAGTGGTTTAGGCAGGGCATGCCCCAGTAGCTGGGGGAGGGAGGTAACAATGATCTCATGGAGTAGTGGTGCTTGAGTTGAATCTTGAAGGAAAATAAGAACTTTAGGACATAGAAGTGAAGAGGGGGTGTGTTCCAGATATGGGAGATGACCATTGCAAAGACATGGAGATAGGAGATGCTATAGGCAGCTAGGTGGTGCAGTAGATAAGAGTGTCCAGCCTGGAGTCAGGAAGGCTCATCTTCCTGTGTTCAAATCTTACTAGCTGGGTGACCCTGGGCAAGTCACTTAACCATTCGTGCCTCAGTTACTTCATCTGTAAAATTAGCTGGAGAAGGCAATGGCAAACTACTCCAGTATCTTTACCAAGAAAACCCCAAATGGGATCATGAAGAGTTAGACATGACTAGAATACAACTGAACAAAAACATGTGTAACTATATAGTACCATCATCTGACAGGTCATCCTAGAGTTTGTAATGGTGTAGGAAGAGGACACTAGGAAAATTTAGACACATTTCTTTGACTTTAGGACAGCAGATCTCCAAACTACTTTTTAAAAGTGTGATCCCATGGCCAGAAAAGTTAAGAGTAAATGTGGTTTGAACTGAGAGGCTCCAGTAGATAAAATTATGACAGTTTCATCACCATTGCCCCTGTGGGGAAGAAAAAGAAGCATCAGGAAAAGGAAAAATATACCTGTGCACCCCGCAAAGCTCTCTGATGAGCTCTGCTTGAAAAAAGCAGAAAAGAGAGAGTGTCATCAAAGACCAGCACAGAAGAATAGCCTTGTCCAGTAAGACGAGGCTGAAAGAAGCTGAAGTCTAGAATGAGCTGCCTTTTGTAATCAGTGCTGGGGACAGGCAGATCAATTCAAGGTGGTACAGTAGATAGAGCACTCAACTTGGAGTCAAAAAGACAAGATCAGATTTTCCTTCTGAGCTTAGTGACCCTGGGCAAGTCACTGGCCCAGTGATTGAGAGGCTATATAAATGCTAGTATTTTTAAGTTAGCTGTTATTTTGAGCCAGGAGAAGAACATAGGCTAAGCTCTCCCACTCGGGGCAGTTGGCATCATATTAATGGTGAGAGAGAAAGAAGCTCTATTCAATTCCTGACTTTAGGGGGTGGAGGTAAGGAGGGGTGTTTTGTCTTCTCCAGTAAGGAGAATGATGCTTCGACTGGAAAGGATAGAATAAGTTAAGAAGGAATCAAAACTCAAGAAAGGTAAGGAGATAAGACAAGACCTTTCCCTTTAAAATGAGTCCAAATCTCCAGGGCCAGATAGATTGTTATCCATGGACAGTGAAAAAATCATAAAACCACAGTCAGTAAAGTTTTAATAAATACAGAATAAGAGGGTACAGAAAATTGGAAATGAGCAAATGTTAACCTGATTTTCCAAAAGGAAAAAGAAAGGTAGATTTTCATGTCTTTCCCTGGTAAAATTTTAGATAAGCATTTATTGTGTGCCAAGCACTGTGCTAATAATACAAAGAAAGGCAAAAAACAATACCTTCCATCAATGAGCTCATATTTTAATGCAAGATACAACATGCAAACAAATACATACAAACAATATATATATATATATATATATATGTATATATGGGATAAATGGGAAGGTACCAGCAAAGCAAGGGGAAGAGGAGGTGGCAGAAGAATGCATGCATGCAGTCATAAAGGAGTCAGCCTACCCAGCACCAGATAGAAATTTTACACCTAAAGGTGCAGCAGAAATAGTTTGGGTGCATCTCACCAAGTAGGGGGACATTATACCCCTCCTGTCTCCTCCAGTGTCATTGACTGGCTTAACTGCCAGTCAGTATCAGACCAGCCAGAAACAGTGTTAGTTGGTGGTTACTCTGAACTGATGCTGATTGATAGCTCAGTTGGTCAGTGAATGAAGTAATAACTAGAATGTTGGCTCCTAGAGTGCACCCCTCTTCTCTGTCCCCACAGTTTATCCCACCACCAGAAAAGGGTCTTCAGCATCAGTCTGATGTTCCGGGAGAATGTAGGGTGTTTATTGTTCCTAACTGGAACAGTCTCCCTCATCCAGTCCTCAGACCAGTATCTCTCCTACCTTGGAAATAACTGGGCCTTGAGGGAAGGTAGAACTAAAGCTGTTACCCTTGCAATGCTCAAATATCCCAGTATAGGTATGGTTTTTGGAGACAGGCCTTGATGCCTTATGTGTCAGAGGGAAGAGATTTTGTGCCTTCATCTCATCTCAGTGGGGGCCTCCTATCTGGCTTCTGAAACCCTGAGATGCCCTTATGTCCATGTTGACATTGCCAGGAATGGGTCACTACTGGTTTCCTGATGGAGGAAAAAACAGGTGGTTTGTAAACATGTAGGACAAGAAACCAGTGATCAAATCCCCTTTTTCTCCTCTTCCTTTCTTCCTTTTCTTTTTTCTTCATTTCTTCCCTTCTGCTTTCCTTTCTTTCCTTCTTTCTTTCTTTTTGCATGGATTCACTAAGAGCAAGTCATACTAGATTGACCTTTTTTCTTCTTTTTTGTTCTAGTTACTACAATGAAGATTTAGGTAAATTCTATAGATGTAGAAGTGGGCTAAATAGAAAAAAATAACTTTCCTAAATATTAGATCTCTCCCAAAATGGAATTCATGACTATGCAGAGGAATGAGCTCCCTCTCACTGGAAGTATTCAAGCAGAACATGTCAGGGGTGCTTTGAAAGGACCAGATGATATCTGAGGTCTTGTTCAACTCTAAAGATTTTAAAATTCTGTGTGTAGACCATATTTACTTGCAAATTGCCCCCCCCCTTACTCCCACATTTTGCAAAGGAAAACACATGATCATTTCCACATTTACCACTCTCTTTCCCACCCGTCCTCTCCCCAATGCTTTGTTCATGGGGAAATAACAAAAGATGCCAGGGGTGGCTAGGTGGTCCAGTGGATAGAGCACTGGCCCTGGAGTCAGGAGGATGGACCTGAGTTCAAATGGGGCCTCAGACACATAACACTTGCTAGCTGTGTGACCTTGGGCAAGTCACTTAACCCCAATTGCTCTGCCCTCCCCCCTCCAAAAAACAAAAAACAAAATAAAATAACAAAAGGTGCCTGAAGATGTGGTCAGAGAAATCAGTCAAAAGCAGAGAACTCTGTTAAAAGTAAAGGGATCTTTGAAGAGGTAGGTTACTATGGGCGTGTAACACTACATATACTATCAGACAGTTGATTACTGGTTGGTTTTGCTAAACTGTCTTTTTTCCTCTTTCTTTTTTGTTCTATGCTGCATAATGTGTGGCTCTCAGAGAGGAAAATTAGAAAGGGCATATTTGGAAATGAAAGTGACAGAAAAAATAAGATGTTTTTTAAATTCTTGAAAAACATTTTAAAAAAACAGTAAATAAAGAAGTAAATGGGGCCTGTGCCATATCCACAGGAGAAGAGAAGTGATAGCATAGCACTTCCTGTCACTAACCCTTCCCAGTATCTGCTTGGGAGAAGTTCCTTTGGTCATCCTGGGAGCACAGCAGCGGGCACTAAGCCAGGCCATGGACCTGGCTCCCTGTCCAGAAAGTCAGTGTGGGATGACAGGAAAGAGGACTACATGTAGTTTTAAAGGACCCCCAACTCTGCCCCCTTAGGCAGATCGCTATTTCTCTGGGCATCAGCTCTCCTATCTATAAACTGTGGGGGGAGGGATCCCTTCTGGTTCTAAACCTGTTATTTCATGATCACTTCTGGCCACATCCAGGCTAGTATGTTTCCCTAACATTGAATGAGCCCCCTCATCCATTCCTCCCCTTTCCAAATTGAAGACTTGGGGGCTGCTACCACTTCGTCTTACAGCTGGCTTCCAGGTGGTCAGGGGGATCATTCTTCTCCCCTCTGCTTTCCCCCTCCTTAAGTGCTGAGATGGAGTTGATAGGGGGGAGAAAGATCAGAGAGTGGACCCAACAAAAGGTTAAAAGCAGATGAGGCACCCAAAGGATTGTGGGAGCTCAGCATCAAAAAGAAGGTGGATTTGGGGGCATAGAAGTTACATATTTTCCAGTAGGTGGCAAAGAAGGTTAGAAATGCAGCCTGAGAAATGTCAGGGCATGAAAGGTCCATCTCAGATACACCTAGAGAGTGAGGTTATTTCTATCTGGTGAAAATGAGATCATTTTAGAAGCTGAAATTCAGAAGAAGGCATTGGAGCAATCTCACCTTAAAAATGTCATCCCCAGAAAAGCCTCGAGTGAATATAAAATCAGTCAGTCATGCCCCAAACAATTTCCAGCCCATTGAAGTTGGTTTTCTCCCCATTTGAAAACACTTCAACACATTTACTGAAGGAATGACCATTTCTTCTCAAATTGCATTGGTTTATATGTAACAAATAAAACATTATGTAGACTAATCAAAGTAATAACTACAATAACCTTGTAAACACGGAAAACAGAACAAAAGGTTTGGGTGTAAAAATGGGAGGGGGGGCTAGTTTCCATTAATTGAGTACTGTTATGGGGGCCAGTTTGATAGCTGATTTTAAATTTGAGAAGAATAAATCCTCAGAAAAGGAAAATTTGTACCGTGGTGCAGCTTCTGGACCTGAAGTCAGAGGGTCTGGAGTAGAGACCTGGTTCTACCCTTGAATACCTGTGTGATCTTGGGCAAGATGCCCCTCCCTGGGCCTCGGTCTCCTCATCTGTAAAATGGGAAGAGTATGTTGGACTAAATGACTTCTAAGGTCTCTTGCAGCTCTAAATCCTGTTAGCTGAACTTGGGAAAACTGAAGTGAGAGGCTCACGGGAAAGTCTGTTTGGGTAGATGAGTTCATTATCTCCAGCGACCACTTTCCAAACCAATAAGACAAAATTTAATGAAGATAAATGTGAAGTCTTACCCTGATATTCTAAAAGTCTACTGCACAAGTGTAAGATGGGGAATGGGTTGGGGGGAAAGGAGAGAACGCTTGGTTTTCAGGAGTTCCTCTGAGAAGATGGAATGGCCTTAATTAACCGTAAAGGTGACATGAGTCAGCGAGGAGCCTTTGCTGCTGAAACAGCCAGTGTGGTCTTGAAATGAAAAGAAAGTCTAGACAGAAGGTGGTGATGGCCCTGCCTCCTCTGCCTTGGTCAGACCCTGTCTGCAATACTGCGGTAAGGTTGAGGTTGTGTCCAGATGAGGACAACTGAGGACAAGGAAACAAAGATTAGGTGGGGACAGTGGGTGTGTTCATTCTGGAGAAGAGAAGATTCAGGGAAGCTATGATAGCAGTTTTTAAATATCTGAAGGCCTGGGAGATGGAAGAGGGGATAGACTAGCTGTGTGACCTCAGAGGATGAGGACCAGTGAGCCAGAGGTGCAGAGGCAGATTTGGACTCAGGAGAAGGAAATATGCTCATCCTCTTTTAAACAAAATATATTTTTATTTATGCCTTTTGTTTTTATATTATAGTCATTTCTACACCTCCCTTCCTCCCCCACCATCACTATCAAGCCCTCCTTTGTAACAAAGAAAACCAGTTTTAAAAAATCTTACACACCGTCCCAGTCTGACAATGTATCTAGCATTCTGTACCCATAGACCTCCACATCTCTAACAAAAGCATCTATAGGAGTAAATCTTCTATCCTCTCCATCTATGCACACAAGCTGCCCCAAGAAGGAGTGAGTCTCTTGTCATTGCAAATATATTTTGTAATTTAAAAGGTTCTTAACCATTCTTATATTAAAAGTCCCTTTGGCAGTCTGGTAAAGCCTATATGCCACTTCTCAGACTAATGCCTTTTAAATAATTGAAGGAAATGCTAAATTTCAGTTAGAGGTGAATTAAAATAAAGATATCATTTTTTTCTAACCAGGTTCATAGACCTCCCTGAAATTTACCCATGGACCCCCTGGGGATCTGGGGATCCCACATTAAGAACTCCTTATTTCACGGCATAATTAAATTTGGTATCAGAGAGCCTGGGTCAAGCCTCCAGATCTGCTGGCAATTGACTGTGTGACTTTGGGTGAGTCACTTCGGTTCTCTGGGCCTTGCCTTCTTTCTGTAAAATGAGGGGACTGGCCTGGATGACCTCTGAGACCCTGGACAGCTCCAAATCTCTGCTACCAAGAAGAAGCAATTTACTTGTTTAGGAGGTTACATACTGGAGTTTCCAAAATGGATTAGGATGTGGGTCTCTGTGACTCCCGAGGTCTAGTCCAGTTCTTCACTCTTGATGACTCTCCCTCAATCCATTTTGTTGAGAGCAGGGATTTCCTGTCTCCTAAACTGGCATCCTTCTCTCCTCTTTGTGTGGTTTCCACCGTACAATTGCCTTCACAGTATGATCACTCTTTCTGGCAGGCACCAGGAAGGGCCCTGGCCTGGAGCTCAGGACTGACTCTGGCAGGTGGCTCAGAGAAGCCCTTCCATTGGCTCACGGTAGGGGTATTGGACGCAGGCTTATCTTGGCTTGGGTTTTGTTCAGAAAGGTTCATCTGGCCCAGCCTGTCACCTGTGCTGCTGGTCAGGTTGCTTGTAGTGCTGAGCACTTTGAGCACCTATATCCTTAGGCCTGCTGGGTACAGTCCTCATTAGTGAGATGCAGAAGCACAGCCCACAGCCCGGCAGCCAGAGCTGTGCCTTCCCCCTCCCCTCCTGCTGTAGTGTGCTCCTTTTTGGGACTGTTGCCTGGAGCTGTTTCTTCTCCTCCTTCCTGTCCTAGGAGAGAGTGTCAATACCCACAACCAAGGACCCAAAGTACTCTTCTTTCTTCCCATCCATGCCCAGGCTTCCTCCTCACAGCAACAACCCTATGAAGTCGATGCAATGTTATCCCCATTTTACAGATGAAGAAATTGAGGCAGAGGCTAAGTGACTTACCCAGGGTCACACAGCTAACAAGTGTCTGAGGCAAGATCTGAACTTAGGTCTTTCTGACTCCAAACCTAGGGCTCTATCCCCTGTGCCACCTAGCTGCCTCTTGCCCCACATACAGAATAGTTACCCTTGTCTTGCCTATATTAAATTAGTGGGGAAAAGGCCAGCTAAAGGTAGAGACACTGAGGGAGCCCTAAGAAATGTAGCTTTTCTAAAACTGACTGGGAGGGAAGAAAAAGTAAAACCATAACAGTCAGACCCATGGGCTACCAGAGCCCAGCAGTGGAGCCTGGCCAGCAACCGGCAAACAGCCCTCCACCCAGTGATGGCTCTTCGTCCTGGAGGGCCCAGCCCTCTTCTTAAGATGGGAGAGAAGTTATCTGAGAAGCATTTCCATGCAAAATGTTTAAAGGATAAGTTTTAATACCTTTTAGGGTATGATTTTTATTAACTTTTTAAATTAAATTTTCAAAAGTATGTGATCTCCTTGCTTTACTATTTATATCCTTAGCACTTAGCACAGTTCTTTGCAATAGTAAGTGCTTAATAAATGTTTTTGCTAATTTATTCATTAAAAAAGTAATGCATCAATAAGCATTTATTAAGTGCCTACTAAATACCCACCATTTAACTAAAAACTGGACATACAGAAAGCAATACAGAAATATACCTTGCCCATCATTCCATCAAGGAAACAACATTTACATTTTTGTGTATGTGTATGTGTGTGTCTACTAGCTGGAAAATTCACTGGCATGGTTCAGCCCTTTCCTCATTGGAGGAGGATGGGGGAAGGGGGTCACTATAGTTTATATATCTGTTTATGACCTTCCAGCTAGTTTTATTAGTTATTACTGACAACTCACATTTCAGTTGAGGTCTAAGATTTACAAGATATCTTATTGACAACTAGTCTGTCAGGTGGTTAGTCTGAGTTTCATTGTCACCATTTGTCAAGAAATTGATACTCATATCGTCAGGGTAACTTGCCAAGGGTTATATAAGAAAAGTAGTACAGCTGGGTGGCACAAATAGGGTTAAGTGACTTGCCCTGAGTCATACATGTCTGACGTTGAATTTGAACTCAGGTCTTCCTGATTCTGGAGAAGTTTGACAATTCAGTGGATAGAGTGCTGGTCCTGGAATCAGGAAGACTGAATTTCCTGAGTTCAAATCTTACTTCAGACACTTACTAGCTATGTGACCCTGGGCAAGTCACTTAACCCTGTTTGCCTCAGTTCCTCATCTGTCAAATGATCTGGAGAAGCAAATGATAAACCACTCTAAGTATCTTTGCCAAGAAAACCCCAAATGGGGTCTTGAAGCATCAGACACGACTGAACAACAACAGAACATGAGAAAAAATGACAGAATCTAGATTTGAACTCAGTTCTTCTGGCTCCAAAATTCAATGCTTTTTCAACTCTGCAAACCTTGTCAATGGCCTGGACTCGAGAGCCCAGGGCCCCCTCCTGTAGTGAGGCTCTGGGAGGGGAAGATAACCTACAGTAATGTCTGGAGTTTTACATCTTGTCACTCAATTACAGCCTGAGGAAAACCACCCCTCCTGAAGCCCAGTGACAAATAACTAGGGGTGTGACTCACCACCACTTGTGTCAATGGGACCAGCCCTTAGCAGCCTGCACAATTTATTAATACTTCATGGGAGGAAAAAAATTATTTTAATCTCATAATGGATGATGAGCTGTGAAATTGCTTTGGTAGCAGCTGGACACCCTGGGGGAGGTAGGTGCTCATTCAACTCCATTATGCCAGCTTTCTCAGAGATCCTCCGGGCTGCTCTAAACAGACATGTCAAAGCCAGGCAAAGGAAACAAGAAAAGCAGATCTTTTCTTTTAGGAAAACCTTCATGTAGATTTGGGCCAATTGTTTCAAAACATAAACACACATGCATGCATATGCACACACATACATATGTGGTGGTATTGTGAAACCAAAGAAAGCCAGAGAGATAGAATAGATGGGGAAAGAGCACTGGACCAAGAGTCAAAACATCTGGATTTTCATCCTGGCTCTCTCACCAGCTGTAGGACCCAAGGCTTATTTAATTCTGAGTCTAAGCATCTTATCTATGAAATGAGTATAATGATACTCCCTCACAGAGCTGTTTTGAGGATAAAATGAGATAATAGGAGTAAAAGGTGGTGCACTTTGAATGTACTGTATAAAAAGGCACACAAGAAATTTCACACTTGACTTTTCCCATCTCCATGCCTTTGAACAGGCTGTCTCCCATGGAATATATTCCCCCCCCCCCCCCTTATCTCTGCTTCACGGAACCTTCCTTCCATTGCTGCAGGAACCCAACCTAAACCCAGTCCTTGACACAGCTGGTGTTTAACAAATGCTTGTTATTTAATTGATGGAAACTTCTCTGGGCCTGAGTTTCCTCATGGGGGAAAAAAATGCCAGGTGCAACTAGGTGACAGACAATTGAAGGTCTCAGTGGTGGACGCTGAGTTTGAACCTGGAGCTGGGGGCGGGGGTGGGGAGGTAGACGCCAGAGGTGACGACTCCTAGCACATCCGTCCACTTTTCAATGTGTCTCTAGAAAGCACATCCTACCTGTCTCATCAAAAAAAGACAATGAGGTTCTCTGAAAGTGACAGAGATCAATCTAGGCCCCATCAGATTTCTTCAAGGGGGTCAAAACATTTCAGGCTTACAAAAGTGGTGAGGAAAGAGGGGGCCGAGAATTCCCTCACTTGGAGGTGTGTTTTTCAGGCCCTCAGGGGATCACTTAGTGTATTCAGATGCCTGCTGCTCACTGAGTGCTTTGAACTGAGCACCGGTATTATATTCATCTGAGGCCCTGGTTATCCTAACTGAGTGAAAGTTATAATAAATTGGTCTGACTCGGCTTGGTGGTGAGGTTGGTGCTATGGTGCTGGCAGCCTTCCTTCTTAAGGTGTAAGACGAGAAGTGTAAGAAGTGAAAGGGAGAAAACAGGCCCGGAAGATGGGGTGAGGAGTAGGGAGCCCAGGGCCTGGGTCCAGCTCTGTTCTTGTCCTTGGGTAAGTGCTTTCTTCTCTCTGAGCCTCAATCTCCTTTTCACTAAAACTAGAGGGTTAGGGTAGATGATCCTGGAAGTTCCTCCCAGTTCTGAGTTGTACCACCCTGGGAAATACAGTGCAGCTGGAGCCAGGAAGAGGAGCTCCTGCAAACAGACCAGGATGTGGCGACTCCGAAGGACTGCAAGGTCCCCAAGGCCCCTTCCGGCTCCGGAGTAGTGATCTCTCTGCAGCCAGAGAAGGGAATGTGTTTAAGTGCCTTGTGGAGCCTGGAGTCTGGGACCTGGCCTTTCCCAGCCCTCCCTCCCCTCCCTGGCTGCTAATGCCTCCCCTCTTGGGTTACCTTCATCTCCTTGGTGATCTGGCTCTGCCTCTGGCTCTTCTCTAGCTCTAGATTTGTATCGTCTCTATCTCTCTACTGATACCTCTGTACCTCTATCTATCTTTCTATCTCTCTATATTTCTATTTCTATCAATATCTCCCTATCTCTATTTATCAATATCTAAATCTCTCTTTGTCTCTCTCTATATATGTATATATATTGCTATCTATAACATATCCATCTATATTTGTATCATTCTCTCTATTGATATCTCTCTATATATACCTCTATATATCTTTACATCTCTCTATATTAGTATTTCTATCTATCAATATCTACCTCTCTATCTCTGTTTATTAATATCTAGATCTCTATCAATATCTAAATCTCTTGGAGCAGCTAAGTGGCGCAGTGAATAGAGCACTGGCCCTGGAGTCAAGAGGACCTGAGTTCAAATATGGGCTCAGACATATAATACTTGCTAACTGTGTGACCTTGGGCAAGTCACTTAACCCCAATTGCCCTGCCTCCCCCCCCAAATCTAAATCTCTCTCTCTATATAAATCTCTTTATTGCTATCTGTATCTATCGATATTTAGATCACCCCATCTTTATCAATATTTAGATCTATCTATCGATATCTGTATCTGTATCTCTAAATCTATCTCCACCTCTATAGCTATCTTTATTTTTATATCTATTTCATCTATATCACCCATATATCTATCTCTGTATATCTCTAGCTATCTGTTTCTATCTTTGTATCTATCTATGTCTGTCTGGATCTCTGTCTCTCTATCTCTGTATCTGTGGAGAGAGTGCTGGACCTGGAGCCAGGAAAGCCCAAGCTCAAATACAGCCACAGACATTTACTAACTGTGTGACCCTGGGTGAGTCAACCTCTGTTAGCCTCAATTTCCTCAACTAAAAAATGGGGCTAATAGTAGTACGTACCTCCCAGGGTTTTGTGAGGATGAAACGAGATAAAGGTTGTCAAGGGCTTAGCATGGGGCCTGGCACATGGTAAGCTCTATCTGCATGGTTAGCTATATTATTGTTAATTATTATTATCTCTATCTCTGTCTCTCTATACAGATATAGCTGTATACATCTATATAACCATCTCATCCATATTTTCTGTATATAGGTCTATATCTATTATCTATCCTCTTATGTGCAAGTGCATATTGTTTCTCATTAAAATGTGGGTTTTTCGAGTGCAAAGGCCCTGTTTTTGCCCTTTTTTGCATCCCTAGCACTCAGTGGTGCCTGGCACCATAATAAATGCTCATTCAGTGTTTGTTGACCTACTTGGTTTCAGTGTTGGAGGATCTGGGTTCAGATCCCGACTTACCTGCAGTGTCACCTTGGACAGCTCACTTCCTTTGTTTGGACTTTGGTTTCCTCCTCTATAATTGAGCTTAGACTAGATGCCCTCTCTGGATGTGCCAGCTATAAAAACAGTGGCCCTGATGTCAAACTCAGCCTCATAGCAAGTCTCATCTCACCAAACAAGGAAGGCTTCACAGTTGCAGATCAGAGGGAATTCACGGGAGCTTGTGAAGGGAACTCTGATCCCACTCTCTCTTGGTGTGCTTGACTGGAGAGGTTTTTTTAATCTGTTCACTTTGTACTCTCCCAAATAATCCCCGGAGGGAGAGGGGAGGAGGAGGGAGGGACAAAAATGCGTGTCCTTGCAGATAACATTATATCACTTGCAATAATTAGTGGATTGTGCTCACAGTTTTCAGACACATTTAGGAGGGATGTTCTTTGGTCTCTGGCAATCATCCATAGGGTGTGCAGCCCAAATAAGAACCAGACAATGACAAAAGAAGAGGCACTGGGTGGGGGATGCCCTGGGAGGTACCTTCTTCTGGGCTTACAGGGAGTTTGGCAGGCTTAAGAACCCACAGATAACTCCCCAAGGATGAGAGTTGGCTTTCAGATCTGGCTCAAGACATTGACTGCCCGTGAGATTGACTTCATCCCTGAGAGCCCCATTTCTTCCTATGTGACATAAAGACAATAATGGCACCCACATCACAGGGTGATTGTAATGATCTTAGGCCAGGAAGGGACCTCAGAGGTGATCTGGCCCAACCTCCTCGTTCTATGGAGGGGGTAGCTAGGGAGACTAGAGAGAGAAAATGACTTGCTCAAGGTCACACAAGTAGAAATGAGTAGTGGGGCTGGGATTTGAACCCTGATTCGGTGACTATAGATCATGAAATTAACCAATATAAAATACTTTGCAAATTGCTCTCTATTGTTTTATGCTGCTAGGTAGCTGAGTGGAGAGAGCCCTGGGCCCACAGTCAGGAAGTTTCTGTTGTTCAGTCGTGTTCAATTCCATTTGAGGTTTTCTTGGCAAAGATACTTAAATGGTTTGCTATTTCCTTCTCCAACTCATTTTACAGATGAAGAGACAGAGGCCTGTAGGGTTAAGTGACTTGTCCAGGGTCACACAGCTAGTAAGTGTCCAAGGCCAGATTGGAACTCATAAAGATGAATCTTTCTACCTCTAGGCCCTTGGTTCTGTGCACTCAGCCACCTAGCTTCCCCAGAGTGAGCAAAACCTGAATTCAAATTCAGCCTCAGACACTTACTTATCTGTGTGACTGGGTAAGTCACTTAACCCTATTTGCCTCAGTTTCCTCAACTGTGTATAAAAATAGCACCTACTTCCCAGAATTATTATGGGGATCATATTTGTAAAGACAATTGTAAAGTTTCTAACACAATGCCTGGTGCATAGTAGCCTCTATATAAATGCTATTATTATTATTATATGTAGGGTCTCTTAGAAGTCTTAGTGCAATTGTAAGCTATTAACGCTTATTATTATAGCTTATAACCGCACTAAGACTTCTGGGACACTTTGTAAATGTGAGCTATGAATGCCCTCAGGGAGTCCTAGGATTATGAGGGTCTCTGAAAGCCTTGCCTGACCATCCCCCCACAGGGCATAGAAGCCCTTCTCTCTCCCCCCCCCTCTCTCTCTCTGTCTCTCTCTCTCCCCCTACTCTAATCTACACACACACACACACACACAAACTCTGTGTGTGCCCTCTTCCTCCCTCT
>NW_027187393.1:4912757-4926476 GCF_028583685.1 Petaurus breviceps papuanus
ACTCTGTGTGTACCCTCTTCCTCCCTCTCTGTCTCTCTCTCTATGTCTCTGTCTGTCTGTCTGTCTGTCTGTCTCTCTCACACACACACACACACACCCCTTAGGGTAGGGCAGCTAAGTCTGCCCTCACAACTGATGAGTTCTCTGAGAGGAAGTAACACTGTTCTGGGAAGAGGTGGAACCCTGATCTAATTGCCAGAACCACAGGCCACGCAGTCAGAGAATCTCCTAAGAAGAAGGACCTACCCCAGAGGTTTTCTAGTCCAGCCCAGACCTGAACAAAAATATTCTTTACCTGCCAAGTGCTTGCCTTGCCTTTTCTTGAAGACATCTAGTGATAGGGAGCTCCCTAGCTACCGAGGCAGGTTCTTCTACCTTTGTACGCTTCTGATTGTTAGGAGACTTTTCTAAAACCTAGCCTAAGTCTCTTTATTCTCTGCCTAAGACTGGAAAAAATGGTGGATGGGAGGAGTAGGAGGGACAAGGCTATTTATTTTGTTTATATTTTAGAAATGAAGCTATAGGGTTAATATTCTAAATGAAAACCAAATTAATAAGACTCTCACTTTTTAAACTTTAAATTTAATTTAATATATTTGATTTTTAAACTTTAAATAATTTTTTTCATGAATTTCATTATTTGATAAGTATTCAATCATAATTTTTCTAACTATATCTAACTGTATTTTAACTCAAAAGAAGGATACCTTTTCTAGTAGAAGAAATACATGACCAGGTGTCAGGAAATCAGGGTTCGAGTTTCAGTACTACCAGCTCCTCACTGTGTTGACTTAAGCAGGTCCATTTCCCAACATGGGCAGCTGTTTCTTCCTTTATTAAATGGAAGCGAGCTTCATTCAGGGATGTCTGTGTTCCTTGACAGCGACTCTAATTATCTTTATCAGTAACTCTACCTGCCTTCCCTAAAGCAGATGGGAGTTTGGCCTCTGAGGTTCCTTCTAACTGTAGAGCTATGATCCTATGATGATGACTTAACAAGTTACTTCCTTAGGAGTGTCTACATTGTCCCTCCCCTACCAAAAAAAAAATATCCCTGTGTCCACTGTGCTCTTGCTGCCTAGAGAGTCCCCACTGTGGGCCTGGCGTGTCCCTGGAGCTGGCTGAAATGTAAGTGTATTTTGCCATTGGAGCAGAGTGGTGGTATTCAGACCAGAGTCAGTGTAGGCAGGGGATGGAGGAGGGCCCTGCCACTACCTGCCTTTGCATTGAATGTAGAAATGGGTCATGAGAAAGAAACCACTGGGAATATAAGGAGAAGGGCAAGGAATAAGCATTTATATAGCACCTACTCTCTCATTTGATCCTGATGACATCCCCATGGGCTAGGTGTTATCATTATCCCCATTTTACAGTTGAGGAAACTGAGTGTCTGAGGCTGAATTTGAACTCAGATCCTCCTGATTCCAGGGCTGTTGCTCTATCGACTGCACCACGGAGCTGTCCCTCCCTGACTTCCTACTGCTGGTACCTTCCCTACGTTATTATCACCAATTCGTCCCATATATATCTTGTTTGTGCATAGTTGTTTTCATGTTGTCTCCCTCTTATTAGACTATGAGCTCCTTGAGGGCAGGGACCGTCTTTTCCCTCTCATTGTATCACCAGCATTTAGCACACAGCCTAGAACCCCCAGCTCCTCTTTTCTCTATCTCTTCTTTCTGAAGAATGAAATTAACGTTTAGTCAAATTGAGAATTTATTAACTGCTTGCTTTTGGAAGAGAGGACTTCAGCAACTATTTGGAGAATGGAAATTCCCCATCACTGTAATACCACATCTCTCTACCAGTTTTGTGATCTGCGTCTCACATTTTTATCTATTTCCTCTTTCTTGCCAAGGGGTCTATAGCAGATATGTCCAATATGGCTGAGTACAGCGCGCAGTTCTCCCCAGTGTACCCTGAATGATATTAAAATATAGTTCTTACCTGATTTTAATGTGTCGACATATTAATAAAAGAAACAAGTATATAAATGTGGTTTTCTTTTTTTTTGCTTCATTTTTTTCTTTTATTTTTTCCACTTAATAGTATTTTATTTTTCCAATCACATGTAAAGATAGTTTTCAACATTTGTTTTTATAAGATTTTGAGTTCTAATTTTTTCTCCTTCCCTCCCCTCCCCAACCCAAAGATTACAAGCAATCAGATATAGGCTATACAAAACATGTGGTTTTCTAAATCAATATGAGGCCTGCCGGGGTCTTTACCTCTGGTTTAGTGGCCCCCCTTTCTATTTGAGTTTGCCCCCACTGGTCTGCAGTATACTTCGGTCACAATGCTGCTTCCCCCTTCACCTCCCACTGATTCTCACCCAGACACTCTCTGCTGGGCTTTCCCTCTCTGGCGTGTGGATTTTCTTCCCATAAATAAATCTCAATGTACACTGCTACTTCATTGCTCTTTTTTGACTTGTTTCATTCTCTCTGAATAAGGATTTCTTTCATAGCGATAGTCTAGTCTTTAGCATCACCTCATCATGTTTCAGTGATACTTGCTCGTCATGTCAAATGGACCTGCTTTCATTAAAATTTTTAATATATCTCGTTAATCACCCCTCTTCTGTGCATCTGGACAAGAGCTGAAAGTAGGGGCTTTATTGTGGCCAAAGGAGGTACGATGCTGGCAGATGGCTGTCTTCAAGCATTGAGAGATTGTTAGGTAGATGAGGAACCGAAGTTCTGCTTGGCCCCAGAGGGCAGAACTAGAAGCGATGGGTAGAAGGTATAGAAAGACAGAAAGATCTCCATTCTATGTGAAGAAAATCTTTCAAGTAATTGAGCCGTCCTAAAGTGGAATGGGCTGTGTTGGTGGGTAGTGAGTGGGTTCCCTTTCAATGGAGGTTCAGGGATTGGCTGAGAGCCCTGAGGCTTCTTCTAGCTGTAATTCTGGAAAGGAGTGTGTGTGTGTGTGTGTGTGTGTGTGTGTGTGTGTGTGTGTGTGTGAATTTTGTGTCATATGTACCTTCCTAGTTGATCAACAAATAAACATTTATTAATTATTACCTACTATGTGCTAGGCACTGGAGAGAAAGACAAAAATAAAACAATTACTGCCTTCTACTCTAATGAGGCAAATATGCAAAACACATACAAAGTAAATACAAAATAATTTCAGGGTAGAGGGCCCAGGGCAGAGGGGAGAGCAGGAAGACCCTGTGGAAGAGGTAGTACTTGAAATGAATCTTGACGAAAGCTTAGGATTCTAAGAGCCAGAGATGAACCAGAAGATGGAACACTGTGTGTGAGGATGGCAGAGAGACCACTTTGGCTAGAACCTGCGGCCTCGAGGCCACACGCAGCCCTCTGACTGAATCCAAACTTCACAGAGCAAATGAGGTTTGGATTCAAAGGGCTGAACTTGAGGATCCAGAAGGGCCACATGTGGTCTTGAGGTCGAAGGTTCCCCATCCCTGGTAGAGAGAATAAAGGGATCATGTATCTGGAAATGTCGACTAGAGTCTGACTGTGAAAAGTTCTAAATGCAGCTGTAAGACTTTATATTTGATCCTACTGGTAATAGGGAGTTGTTTGGTTTTTTTAATATATATATTTTGAGGCCAAATTTGAGCTCAGGTCCTCCTGACTCCAGAGCCAGTGCCCAATGCATTGCACCATCTGTCTGCTCCTGTCACAACTTCCTGAAAAGGAGATTGATGGGGTCAGTCTGTGCTCTAGGAATATCATTAATGTGCTTCTTGCTAATAGTGCAGTGCGCACAGTAGGCATTCTGCTTCAGCATCTTCCTTTACAGACATTTGAAAGGAAATCTCAGTGTCTTTGCTAGCTGTAGAGCAGAGAAATCCCTGGTTCTAAAGTTTAAAAGGAAGCAGAGTAAGCCCCCTGCAGTCTTGGAAGAATGTTGTCACGAGCCGATTGGAGCAAATTACAGGGACGTATGGCTTCAGCTCAATAATATGTAGTTGTCCAACAATCAAGTGGAGTGTCCTATTGAGTAGTGATGTCACTAGAGATATTCAAGCAGAAGTTAGGAGTGCCTTTGTCAGGGACATTGTAGGTAGTGGCATGGTGTAAGAATACTGAATTTGGAGTCAAAGCATCTGGCCTCCCTATGCAAATTCAGGCAGGTTATTTACCCTCTGTTGGAGCTAGACTTGAAAACTTTAGAGTTCCCTTCTTGCTCTAAATCTATGATCCTAAGAATTATGGCCTGGGTATAAAACTGGAACAGAGACTTCAGAAGACCTGACTGTTCCAGCTTTAGGATTCCATGGTTGGGAACTGCTGTTGGTGCTGCTGCCACTGCTGCTATTTAAATGGTGGCATCATAATAAAACAAAAAACATGACAAAAATTTCTCTATTTCCTGAAGTCTGGTCTTGATTGCTTCTTCTTTGAACTCTCCAGCTACTAGACTGTGAGCTCCCTGAGGGCAGAGGCAGAGGCTTAGATAGCACCTGTTTCTCCCCCAGTTCCCAGCACACTGTTCTGTAAACAACAGGTACCTCATTAATGTCCCACAAGTGAATGACTAGCACTTTGTACCTCCTATATGTGCTCATCAAGTTCCTCTTTGCACTATATATGTATGTATACACATATATACTTCGCACCATATATATGCCTTATTTAAAATATTTTATTTTTCCCCAATTACATGTAAAGACAATTTTTAGCATACTTTAAAAAAAAATTCGAGTTCCACATTTTCTTTTCTTTTTTTTTTGGAGGGGGGAAGGCAAGGCAATTGGGGTTAAGTGACTTGCCCAAGGTCATACAGCTAGTAAGTGTGTCAAGTGTCTGAGGTCACATTTGAACTTAGGTCTTCCTATCTCCAGGGCCCATACTCTATTCACTGTGCCACCTAGCTTCCCCTCCAAATTTTCTTCTTCTTTCCTTCACCTCCCTTGTCCCTGAGACAGTAAGCAGTTTGGTATAGGTTATACATGTTCAATCACATAGAACATATTACCACTATGTGTCTTATTTTCCTTTAGACTGAAAGCTCTCTTAAGAAACCTCATCTTTGAAGGAATCTCATCCTTGCATCTCCCATAATGTTCTGCACATAGTAGGGCCTTAGTAAATGTTTTGGAGTTTTTTGGTTTTTGGTTTTGTTTTGATTTTTTTGAATGAATGAGTGAATGGTTTCAAACCTACAAGACACTGCCATTTCTTCCCTTATTCCAAAGCCCATAGTTGGTTTTGTCATTTGAAAGCTGTCAGTCTCTTTCCTTCCCCATGGGGATAAAAGTCACTTTACTAATCCTTTCTCTCCATTGGCATGGTGTATCTTGCCTAGGGCAAGTATGTCTGCCTGATAGCTCCTGTAACCTTTTTGTGAACCAGAAAATTTCCTGAACAAGAATCCTCTGGGACTGATGTGGTCCTTCCTGGATACATTTTTAATAAACAAAACTAATGTATAATTTGACGGTCTCCCATTATAGAGCTGTTCTCTAGCCCATGGGATAGCAATTCCAGGGCCCACAAAAACAGTAACTTATAGAGCAGAGAAAAGAAAAAAGACAGCAGGCGCCAAATTGGGTGTGTTGCATGAATGGAAGTGGCTTCCCCAGCTTACCCCATTTGCCTCATTCCTATGCTGGCTGGGGTAAATAAAGCTTTGGGTGTGAGATTAAACCATCCCTCAGTGCAGGTCCAGTGCTACACTAAGTAACTCTATTTTTAGTTTCTCCTTTTGGTTTATGTGTATGCTTTTTTATTAAGAGACATTTTTATTCTAGGAAAATGACAGGCCAACCAGAAGGCATAATTGTGTAGATTTTGAGAAGGGCTAGAGCACTCCAGACCTGATATACTGCGAGACATGAATCAGAAAGATTCTATTAGAAATCTCTCGAATAACTAACACGGGGGGGGATTCTCCACTGTGATTAATTTCACTTGGTCATTATGAACACAGACAAGCTGGACAAAATTGTATTTCAGTCCCCCCTGAATTCATAAAATCACTCTACACATAAGAAGTTATAGTCTTTGGCTCTCTACTCTATATGACAGAATTTCAGTTTAGGATAAGATACTGTCCAATTTTTTTTTAAGGAGAGAATGGGAACAGAAAGGCAACTAAATGGATACTACCAGATTTCTTTTGCTGAAGGGAGGTGGTTTGGTACAGTGGAAGAACACTGGCCTCAGAGTTAGAGAACCTGGGTTCTAGTTCTCCATACCCACCCAATACCCTTGGTTACTTTTTAGTTTTGTGACCTGGGGTCAGTCCTTTAAACTTTCTTAGTCTCACTTTCCTCATCTGAAAAATGGGATTGATCAATCCTGCCCTTCCAGCCTCACAGAAATATGAGATAATAAGGAATTCAAATCTTTAAAACTGTGAAGCACAATGGCTCTATAAAGGATTATTTTATTGTTCTGAGGGTCAAATCTGATCAGTCATTCAATGAACAAACCTTATGTATGTGATAGGCAGCATATGTGGCACTAGAGATACAAATGCAAAAGCGATGCTGTCCCTGCCCTCATGGAATTCGTGTCCTTCTAATCTCATTGCACAGACAAGGATTAGAGGGTCAGAAAGGTTAAGGACTTGCCCAAGTTCACACAAATAGTATATGGTAGAGCCAATTTGGAACCCAGGTGGTGATGATGATGATGGTGGTGGTGGTGGTGGTGGTGATGATAATGGTGATGAAGATGAGGGTGGTGGTGGTGGTGGTGATAATGGTGATGATGATGATGGTGGTGACGGTGTTGGAAGGGGCAGTGATGGTAGTGGTGATGATGACAATGATGATGTTGATGATGGTAGGGTGGTGATAATGATGGTGATGGTGGTGGTGGTAGTGGTGATGATAATGGTGATGATGATGGTGGTGGTGATTATGATGATGATGGTGATGAAGATAATGGTGGTGTGGTGGTGACAGTGGTGTTGGAAGGCATAGTGATGGTAGTGGTGATGATGACAATGATGGTGATGAGGATGGTAGGGTGGTGATAGTGATGGTGGTGGTGGTGGTTGTGGTAGTGGTGATGATAATGGTGATGAAGATGATGATGACAATGACTATAGACAACCACAGTGATAGTTCCTAGCATTTATATAGGACTTTAGGTTTTACCAAACACTATATCCATTACTCATCTAATCCTAAAAACCCAATGAAGTAGGTGTGACAAGGATTATTGTCTTTATTTTACAAATGAGGAAGTCTGACAATCAGAGAGATTAAGTGAAAGTATCAGAGTTGTAAGTTCAGTACTCTTTTTTGATAAATGCCTATTCATGTGAATACAGGCTGGTGAGATGACCCATACCTCTTGGATACATCTACAATACTGTGGATTTTCTGTTTGTTTTTTTTAATATTATATTGAATTTTTTTGTTTCCTTTAAAAAGGCATGCCCCTCACTGAACTGTGCCACCTGCAAAGTAAGCTCTCTTTGCCTTAAGGGCCATTCACAGTGCCATTAGGAAGATGTTACATTATTTAGGTACATATTTAAGGGTTTTTATTAAAAGGATTATTTATATATCATTTTAAGAGATTTTTAACAGAGACCCTTCCATCATAGTGACCTGGGCAGAAAGTAAGGGAAAGGGCCAGAAATTTCTCTGAATTATAATAGACAATTAATGAGCATATGTTTGAATAGTTGTCATAGATCTTGTACTTAGGTCTATGGGGTTCTGAAAATAGCAGTCATTTGATCAACTTGGTTCTTGAGTTCACTGAATCAGATATAATAAAGTTAGGCAACAAGGAAAAAGCACTTGGCCTGGAACTCGAAACCTAAATTCTAGTCCAGGTTCTGATATTATTATTAGCAATGTTATTGGTAATAATAATTAGCATCTAATTAGCACTTTAAGGTTTGCAAACTACTTTATAGATAATATCTCCTTTGAAGCTCATAACAACCTTGAGAGGTAAAGGCTCTTATTATCCCCATTTTATAGATGAGGAAACTGAGTTACAGAAGAGGTTAAATTATTTGCCCAGGATCACATAGTTACTAAGCGTCTGAGGAAGGATTCAAGTCCAACACTCTCCACTTTGACACCTAGCTTCTTGTCAGCCAGCTAGTGTGACAATAATTTCTTCCTCTCTGGGTCTCAGCTCACTTATTTGTGAAGAGAGAGATTGAACCAGATGATCCCTGGTTGGCCCTTCTGGGTCCCCAAAAGGAAACATGTGGGTGAGACATAAGGAAGGAATTTTAGATGAGATTCTTAGTCCTTGAGTTTCTTCATGGAGCACTTTTAGAAGAGTACCAGGTCATGTGCTGTGTCACATCTTTCCTGAAAGTGGGGCCATGAATCAGATGACCTTTTAAGAGGTCATCTCCTGACTCTGGATGTTCAAGAGGTTTCTGATCCAGCTGTTTACCTGCGAGCAGGATGAAGTCTGAGTCCCACAAACTCAGAATTTGATTGAATTAGTAGGAAGCATGTATGCGTCAGCATATCTTAGTATGTAAAGTGGGTTAATTGCCTCTTTAAATGAATTTTCGTAATCACGTTATTACAATATTTTGATACAACATATGCTTATTTGTTCAAAAGACTTCTGGTTCATTGGGTAGTTTCCAGTGTACTGAAGTTTTGGTTTTCAAAGGAAAGAAACAGTGGGGAGTCAGGAGACCCAGGTTCCTAAGCTGTGTTCCACATCCAGCTTACCAAGTTACTCTGAACAAGTCTTCTCTCCTCTCTGGGCTTTAATGTCTGCAGCTCTTAAAGCAATACAAAACAAGATTGGGCCGTCTGTGTAAGCTCTCCTTTACCGCTCTGCTCGTCTGTGGGCGATGCCCCCTATTTCCCCTCGTCCAGCCTTCTGTCCAGCCTTCTGTCCAGCCTTCTGTCCAGCTGTTTACCTTGCCTCTCTGTGATATCCTGAGAGACAACACTGACAAGATCTGAGTCCTGGTCCTCTCTGCAAGACTCACTATGTGGCCTTTCCTTCTCTGAGCCTCAGTTTCCTCACCTGAGACCTTAGGAATCATCTAGTCCAGCTCTCTTATCTTACAAATGAGGGAACTAAGGCCCCAGGAGGTACTGTGACTCCCCCAAGGTCATACAGGTAAGAAGGAGTAGGCACTCAGATCCTCTGACCCCAGAGCTGGTGGTTGTTGTATCTTGGGGGCTCCCATGCTGCCTTCCAAAGCCATGGCCTAGGTTCTAGGTCTTCAGTGTTCCTGTCAGGGAGCCCTTCCTCACCAACCACCTGGATCTTCCTCTTGCAGTCAAACGATGAATCCAAAGCCTGACAAGACGTTTGACCTTGCCCTGGAAGGGCAGAAAAGTCCCAGGCACAGAGGACAGGGTCAAGTGTGCCTGGGGGGCTATTCTAGCCCCCAAAGGGACCCTCTGCTGAAAGATGAAGCAAGTGAAGAATGTCGGTGATTTATCAGTTTCTCTCCTCACCCCTCCCAGCTCAGTCCCTAGCACAGCCCTGGGCACATTATAAGGGCTTTAATGAACACACAATGAACCGACTGTCAGGAAATTCGGCCAAGACAAGTGATGGAGGCAGCAGAGTTCAGGGAAAAGGGCCCATAGACCTGAGTTTGAATTCCAACTCTGCCATTGACCCTATCTGTGTGACCCTGGACAAGCTTAACCTCTCTGGGCCTCAGATTGACTTTAATCATCCTGTCAACTTCATTTTCTTTAGACTTAAGGTCAACCTACAGCCTTGTAGCTGCCCAGCCATCATGTTATGCCAGCCACGTCCACGGTTGTCTGCCAAGTGTGGATCGATATTGATCTGTATATTTCCTGCTAATTCCCCCAATCTGAATTCCCTGCCATGGTATCTGCCAAATACAATCTTAGCACTTGCTACTCGGTGCTGTTTGACAGGACGAGCGTTTGCCTCTGGTAGCCCTGACCACCTCGCTAACCCAAATAAGAATTTCCTGAACAATAAGGCTACGAGGAGTAGAAACCATGGTTTTTGTTGGTGTTTGTCTCATGCCTGTGTTTTCTTTAAACCTGTATCACGAGAGCTAAAGAGATGAGTCACTGTGGGGCAGTCCGAATAACTTACTCTTGGGTCTAGTAGAAACTGATAACTCACTGGTGCCTACTAGAGAGGAAACTACTGGCTGGGACCAGCCTTGGGTGTACATTCTCCAGAGTGTCCCAAGTCACTCACTGAGGAAAACTAGAAACCCGTGAGCAGAAGCAGAGACAAGAGTGAACCTTTACTGTGGTATCAGTGACTTTGTGCTGGTGGCACCGGGGCAGAGACCTCCCTTCTACCCCTTCTCCATCTCTTCCCCCTGAGCCATGTTATTGTCAAGTACTTTATTCTGAAAACATCAATTAAGTCTCTGCTGTGTGCAGAACTTCATGCTGGACACTAGAGAGATGCAGGCATAAATTAAGCCATGGTTCTTGCCCTCATAGAACATACAGTCTTATAAGGATTTTGATATGTTCACAGATATATATATATATGTATATATATATAATGCACATAACAATGGGTTAAATGCATTAAAGTAAAAAATAGAGTTTTTGGAGATCAGATAAGAAAGAGATCGCCACTGGGTAGGACAGGTGAATCAATTATAACCAGTTTTTGAAAGATAGGATTTCAGCAAGAGATCATAGGGTGGGAAGGGTATGGCATGCCAGTTATAGGGAAGAAAGAATATGAATAAACTTGGGCCTTGTTGTCTCTTACCCACCCTCTTCCCTCTGAACCTCACGATGCTCAGGACCCTTCAGAGTCCAAGGGGGAATATCTACCAGATTCAGCTTCATTGCATTTAAAAGTCTTGATTGCATTTAAAATTCTGAACAGACCCCCTAGTGCTCACTGGTTAGTTACACTTCTGAACTGGCCTTCTGGCTTCTGTGGCTCCGTGTGAGCATTCCATCCCTCAGTCATCTGTCTGTATTTGAGACTCAAGGCTGTGAGGTATAGGGAAGAGAGCACTGGCTTTGGTGTTCCTCCATCTCCAGATTCCAGGCCTTTTCCCTGGCTGGCCCCATGCCTCTGTCTTGTGTTTTCCTGGCTTCTTTCAAGACAGCACAAATCCCATTTCCTCCAAGAATCTGTTTCTGGTCCTCCCTCTGCCCTCACTGCTACTGCCTTCCCTCTGAGACCACCTTCCATCAACTTTGTATATACCTTCTATGTGTCTAATTATGTGCATGTCGTTTTCTCCATTATAGGCAGCTAGGTGGTTCAGTGGATAGAGCACTGGGCCTGGAGTCAGGAAGACCCAAGTTCAAATGTGGCCCCAGACACTTACTAGTTGTGTGACCCTGGGCAAGTCACTTTACCCTGTTTGCCTCAGTTTCCTTATCTGTAAAATGAGCTGGAAAAGGAAATGGCAAAACACTCCAGTATCTTTGCTAGGAAACCCCCAAAACAGAGGTCACAAAGAGTTGGATATGATTGAAAAATGATGAGATAACAACAGTTCTCCACTGGAATGTCAGCTCCTTGCAGGCAGGTCCATGATTCTACCTTGCTTTGCCTGTCCATCATTTAGCACAGTGCCCAGCACATAAAAAGCACTTAATAAATGCTTGCTGATTGACCTGCTAATTCACAGGGCCTGGATTTGAATCCTGGCCTGCTGTCCTACTCCTTGTGTGGCCTGGAATAAATTATCTCATCTCTCTGGGTGTCCGTTCGCTTCTCTAAAGTGTGGGGCATTGGGCCAGGTGAAAGCACAGCTTTCCAGCTCCCAGATTTGGTTCTTTGGTCCTGTGATGGACACTTCAGCACCTGGAAAGTATCTCCATCATCCTCTTAGAGGACTTTTTGAAACAGAGCCAATGGTATGTTATCTTAGCCTTCCTGTGGGCTGGAGAGAGGAATTAATTAAAATAAATTGGTTAAAAGAAAAGCTGCTGAACTATGTCTATTCCCCATCACTGAAGAAGTGATTATGACAGATCTAAAGCCTTAGGTGGGGCACATCCAGGTATATGCTGGAACTAGCTACAATGGTTCAGGAGAGCTGGTTGTTAAATTTTCAGTGTGAGGATTTACATATCAGAAATCAGCAATTACTACAAATCAGGGCTTGACTTGTTATTTTGTTGATTATCTAGTCTTAAGCAAGTGATAGAAAAATATTAATCATTCAGATTAAACTTAAAGGTGTGTTGTGCCTTTAAATGTGCATCTTTTTCAGAGAGCCAGTTGTTAAACATTTGCCAGCATATTTATAGACACATATCTTATAGTCATGGCTGTTTATGTAATATCTAGATGGTTCCATGCATCTCTGCCCCATGTGGTTATGTACAGGAGGATTATTATGACCTTTGGCCAGGGAACTCTCATGTCCACTGGACGTACTTCCATCTCTGCAGGGCACCCCAGAGCCAGCTGTACTTCAGTGTCTGTATCTAATGAGAGCACCATTTTTTTGCACTGGAAACTTGGAGAGGCACACTCCTGATCAATGAAGAAAAGGGAGCCTTGTTTGAAAGCAAGATTAACTTGGATTCACAGCCCTTGTTGAGTGACCTGTTTTTACATGTAGCTTTTTTATTAGAATTATGAAAATATAGCCACATGTGTACATTATATGTGCTAAATTCTATGTAGAGGTGGGACTAAAAGATAATAATAATAACTGTGTTTCCCCGATAATAAGACCTATCCCGAAAATAAGCCCTCCCCTTACTGTGTAAGATTCCTCTAAAATAAGCCCTCCCCCGAAAATAAGCCCTATTGAGATTGCTACTGTAGTGAAGGTGATCCCCTGCCCTACACGCCACATTACGGTCCCCCCTGTTTGCCCCCTTCCCCCCCCCCCCCCGTGAAATGCACGCCGTGCTCTGAGCTGCATCCAATCAGAGCTGCAGCAGTGAGCACGTCATCCTGTTCTTCCCCAGTGATTTGCTTATTGAATAAAGGTACATTTTTTTGTTCACATTTACCTGTTTATTAAAATTGCTGTCAATGTTCATTAAAATAAGCCCTCCCCTGAAAATAAGCCCTCTGGTGTTTTTCTGTCCAAAAAAAATAATAAGACAGTGTCTTATTATCGGGGAAACACGGTAATAGTAAAGGCTAACATTTATGAAATGGAAGACATATTGTCAATATGATTTAAAGAAAAGTGGATTTCTGGGAGAATCATTCCCAATTGACTGCCTAACCAGTTATAAATTTATTAGAATGTTAGACTCCTAGAATGCTTTCAGGTTTACAAATTTACTTTACATATATTATCTCGTTTAAGTCTCCCAACAACTCTGTGAAGTGGCCTATCACCCCCATTTTACAGATGAGGAAACAGGTTAAGCAACTTACCCAGGGTCACATGACACATAAGAATATAAGGTAGAATTTGAGCTCAGGTCCTCCTGGTTCCAAGACTAGAGCTCTGTTTAGTGTAACAGCTAGCTGCCTGTCAGATGGAATATTGGGGGGGGGGTAGGAAGAGACAGAGAGGGAGGGAGAAAGAGAGGGAGAGATACAGAGAGAGAGAAGGGGAGAGAGAGAGGAGAGAGGGAGGGAGAGAAAAATAAAAAGGAAGGAAGGGAGAGAGATGGAGAAAGAGAGAGATACAGAGAGAGGGAGGGAGAGAAGGAGGGGGAAAGAGGGAGAGAGGAGTGAGGGAGAGAAAAATAAAAAGGAAGGAAGGGAGAGAGAGAGAGATGGAGAAAGAGAGGAAGAGAGAAGGAGGGGGAGAGAAAGAGGGAGGGAGGAAGAGAAAGAAATTAAAAAGAAAGGAAGAGAGAGAGAGAGAGAGAGAGAGAGAGAGAGAGAGAGAGAGAGA
>NW_027187393.1:4926576-5018183 GCF_028583685.1 Petaurus breviceps papuanus
GAGAGAGAGAGAGAGAGAGAGTGTTTGGGGAAAGGAGAGAGGAACAGTGCAGAATCCCAGCCCCATCTCTACTGTTAACTAGCTGTATGATGTTTAAATAAGCCACTTACCCTCCCTGGAATTAAGAAGGTATCTGAAACCATGCCATACAAAGATCATTGAAGAAGCTGAGAATGTTTAGCCTGGAGAAGCGAAGACACAATTAGTCTCTTCGAATCCATGAAAGGCTGTAGTGTGGCAGAGGGATTAAACACTATTTTTTGTTGTTTGGGGCCTCAATTCTCATTTGCTGGGCAGACATCTCTCCAGATCTTGTTATCCTTCTTTATAACTCTGACCTGGGGACTTGACTCTGGCTCCTGATTGGTTCTTTGCCATAGTATTTAGATCAGTGAGATGGACCATTGATGGGTTTCTCCATCCCTCCCCCCACGCCCAGCAGTATGTGACAGAGCACTGGGTACACATGTACTTTTCTGTATGGCCATGTTTGATTTATGTGATTAGCCAGTGAATGGAAGACAGATTGTCAAGATGATTCAAAGAAAAGTGGATTTGTGGGAGAATTATCCCAATTGGCTACCTAGCCAGTTGTAAATTTATTGGAAATTTAGACTCGTAGGATGTCAGAGCTAGAAGAGATTGTAAAGACCATCTATTCCAACACACACAGAGAAGGAAACTAAGTCAGACGGGGGAGTGATTTGTTTAAGCTAGGGGCAGAGCCAGGAGTACACCACAGTCCCTGTTTTGTTTTGTTTTCTGTTTGTTTACCTGACTGCTTCTAGAGCTAAGTGTATTTTCTCTCTCCCAAAATCCTAAAATATGCAAGGTCCTGCATTAGTTAAATTGGGCACTTGAGTGCAGTTCCCAAGCCCGGCTCAGTTGGGTCTCTCTGGTTTTGTAGACCAGGCAACTCCTGGAAGAAGTTGTAAATGGTTAATAAAAACATGTTTAGAATGCACTTTGCAATTGTAAAGTGCTGCACTAAAGCTAAATGTCCATAATGATATGTTTTCTTGTAAAGTTTTATTGTGACAAATCAGTGGAAGTATGTGCGTGGAACTATATGGCAGGCCCATGACCCTAGCCAACCATGCCAGCTGCCCCTGAACCTAGTGAGCGAAGCATCCCTCCCCCCCAGCTCTAACCCTTCTGATCCTTAGGAAAACTATTCTGCAACATCATTCAACTATGGCTTGTTGGCAAAGCAGAGCACTGGGAGCCAGCCCCGGGGAAAATGGGCAGTACTTCCAACTGTTGAGACCGATTATGTTGATTGGATATTGTCTAATCTGATTGTGATTGTGTGTTGCTGTGATCCTAATTCTGACCTAACTGTGGAATACTTAAGATGATTTCAAAGGCATTGTAATTTAAGAGGTGTTGCTTTCCCCCTGCCCTCAGAAGACTGTACTCCTAAGAGAAATATTCAGGGGCTGTGATCAGTGACACACTTTTTTCATATGGAAAATGAAGCATCCCCTAAGTGCAGTCAGAGACTTGTAAAACATCAGAACTGGCAGGGACCTCAGAGACCGTCTAGTCCAATAGCAGAGGAAACAGGACTGGGGAAAAGAAAGATACTTACTCAGGAGCATCTCTGTAGGACCCTGGCCTCCTTCGGGAGAGCTTCAGGAAACTAATGAGGTTTTACATAATTTCATTAAGCAGTGCAAAGCCACTTGCTTGTAGACCTGATAGAAAAATAAACCACTTGGAGGAATGAGCTTGGGTAGGCTGATTTATTCAAATCCATCTCCGTGTCATGTTCTGAAATCCTCTTAAATATCTGGGAAAGGATCCACAGACTCTTAACCGAATCTAAGACCCCATCCCCAAAATGAAAAGTAGTTACCAGACCCCTGGAGTGAGCAGAGACAGAGGGAAGGAGGGAAGGAAGGTCTGTTAGACACTCATGTATCCCTCTGCCCTGTTTACAGTAAAAAACCAAAAAAAAAAGAAGAAAAAGAAGGCTTGGGTCTTCAGGAACCAATCCCTGAGCCAGGGGAGAGGAGGGTAAAAAAAGAGATTGGGATGTACACTACAGACTCTTGGTGTTTGTTCAATGGAACAGACATTTATTAAGCATCTCCTATGCTTAATATAGGTACCATGCTAGGCATTGGGAATACAAAAGACAAAAACCAAAAACAATTTCTGCCCTCACAGAGCCTAGATCAGGGGTGGGGAACCTGCAACCTCGAGGCCACATGTGGCCCCTCTAGGTCTTTGGGTGCAGCTCTTTGACTGAGTCCAAGTTTTACAGAACACATCCTTTTATTAGGGGGATTTGTTCTGGGAAGTTTGGATGCAGTCAAAGGGCCACACTTGAGAACATAGAGGGACCTCTAGGCTGCAGGTTCCCACTCCTGGCCTATATTCTAGGATACTAATCCAAGAAATGAAACCACCCCTTCCCCCAAAATAAGTAAATTCTGCTGGTTGAGGCAGAGCTTCGATTGTCCTGTTTGAGTGAAATAAGGGAACCTGAGGAGACCAGAAGACATTCCCAACCCCATACACACATATACCCCACACCCCAGCTGAGAATGAGAGTCCCTGAAACTCTCCCAGAAAGGAAAGACAGATCTTGCCCTGCCTCAACATCACTCCCACACAAGTAAATAAATGCCAACAGGCATTTATTAAGCGCCTACCATGTATGCGCTGGGCACTGTGCCAGCTGCTGGGATACAAGACCAAAGATTGACCAATCCTACCCTCAAGGAGCTTACACTCTGTACACAAACATACTTGGGATCCAGAGGTGAGAGAAGAGGGGGGCAGGGATTAAAAGATGTTTTGGAAATCTAGGCAATTGCCTAGAGACTTCAGAATCCAGGTTAAATAGGTTGATTCTTTTAGATGCAAGGTAAAGGAGGGATAAAATGCTCCCAGTGGATCTGAGGAAGCTAGATTAATCATGGCTATCAAGCATGGCCATTTTTTGCTCACATCTGCATTTATTTCTGGTTTTTAATCAGACAGTATCTCTAAATCCAGCCACGGTATCAGGTGATTTTTGAAAATGTTCATTAAAATCTGCATGAGCCATGCAGATAAAGCTGAACTTCAGAGAATGAAACTTTTAACATTCAAAAACAAGAGCCACTTGTGTCCTGAAGGGACAAATCCTGCCTGTGTTCACTCCACCAGCTGTTCTGTGTCCCATGGAGGGACTGGCTCCATGGGATAATTCTGAGGCAGAGGCCCCTGCTCTCCATTCCCCTCCCCAAGACTCCATAGAATCTTGGACTATCAGAGAGGGAAGGGACTTTAGAGATCATTGTGGCTAACCCCCTCACTTTGAAGAGGGCCCAGAGAAGGGCAGTGACTTTCTCAGGGTCACACAGCAAGTTAGTGGCCAAGGCAGGTCTAGCACCCAAGGCCCCTGACTCCCAAATTAGGGCCTTCTTTCTATCACACCCACTACCTCCCCCTAAAACCTGTAAAACTCATCTGTCTTATACCCCCACCCCAGTAAGGTCAGGACCTCAGCCTATGATGCAATATTAAACCTGTATCCTTAAAACATTTCCTGCCTTCCCCCTCCCAGCACTGGACATCATTATCTGTTTTGTTCAACAGTGAACTAATAAAATTTCTTCTCCCACAGAAGGGGGATATTGCTATCACTAGTGCTGTCTTCTTGAGGGGGAGAGAGGGTAGTGATAGTGTAATAGAGTATGTAAAATCTACATATGCAAATATCAAATGAGATAATACTTGTAAAGTGCTTTGAAAATCTTAATCCTCACGGGCATCCAGGTAACTGGGAGCACTGAGCCTAGAGTCAGGAAGACCTGAGTTCAAATTTGACCTTAAACACTTACTAGCTGTGTGACCCTGGGCAAGTCATTTAACTTCTCTGTGTCTCCATTTCCTCAACTGTAAAATGAGTATAATAATAGCACCTGTCTCAGGATTATTGCCAGAATCAAATGAGATAGTATTTGAAAATAGTGCCTGGCATACAGCAAGCACTTCATAAATGCTATTTAATCTAATCTATATGCTATTATTGTGTAGGTTAAATTCATTAGAAGCTCTTAGCACATCAAAAGAGTATTAAGGTTTAGAAGGTGAGTCAGCAGCTATTATTCATCCTGAGGAGAAAAGAGTCAGAGATATATCAAAGCTGTCATACTTGACCATTTTTTTGCACACATCTGTATTTCATTCTGGCTTTAAATCAGGCACTACTTCTAAATAGTGAATAAACTTTTTATGTACTTTATCTCACTCCACAAAGCTATTCTCATATTCTCACAGTCCCTAATGAATATCTTAGCCACCAAATTTTTTTTTAAAGCAGACATTGAATTGGACACCAAACAGGTTGATGCGTACGTGCTGAACATCAGCAAGATACTTGAATTTTGAGCAATACAGGCATTGAGATACCTAGTAGACAGCTCCCAGCCTTAGTGATCTCTAGGGAGGTACATTTATTTACACTAAGATTTATGTAGTACATTTTGACTTTGAGCAACAACCAAGCAGAAAAACCAGACTGAGTGAGACAGTCAGATGGGACTGGGGCTGAGGATGGGGACAGGGATGGGAATGGAGCTGGGGAAGGCTCTGTCTACTGTCCTCCTGCCTTACTGTAGAATGCCCTGGTGAGCAAAGTCAGGCTTAGGGTCATTAGAAGAGCCTTTGGCTTTGGGAGAAAGGAGTTTGGCCTAGTGATGTTGGTAGCCCTTGGGAATAGCACATTATGCTATTGGTATTGTAGAAATTGCTTCATGGGGCTCATTCGTGAAGGGTTTGACAAAGGTTCTCTGCTATAAATGCTGTTTTGTGATTCTGTGGTGGCAAAGAAGTGATACATTAAGAAAATATCCTTTTAATATTTTAGACTTATAATGGTCAAAGTGAGAATAATGAAGACTATGAAATCCCTCCTATAACTCCTCCTAATCTCCCAGACCCCTCCCTTCTTCACCTGGTGGACCACGAGACTGGCTATCATTCACTCTGCCACAGCCTCCCTCCAAACAGCCTGATACCAACATATTCCTATCAAAACATGGACCTGCCCGCCATCATGGTGTCTAACATGCTGACTCAAGATGGGCACCTCCTCTCAAGTCAACTACCCACCGTGAGTAGCCTTTTCTCTTACCTTTACCAGACTGAATTGGGATTATTCATTTAAAATAATTGCTCTCTTGCTATTGGTCTCCTTACTATTGAACATGAAATGAGATGGATTAAATGTTTGATTCAATGATCATTTCGTTGATCAAGGTACTGGGGGTACAAAAATATAGAGACAATAACCTTGAGGAACTTAACATTCTCCTAGAAGATATGAACAAATAAATAAGAAAATAAGAGATCATTTGAGGAGGGAGAGACTTTTGATAACAAGGGGACTTGGGGAAGTCTTCCTGTAGGAGGCAGCATCTGAGCTAAGCTCTGAAGGAAGCTAAGGATTCTAAGAGCTGAATGGGGGAGAACATTCCATGCATGGGTGACAGCCTATGCAAAAGCACAGGGGTAGGAGATCCAAGGGTCAAGTCCAAGGACCAGCACATTGCCCTGTCCAGCCAAAAATCAGAGTGCATAAGGAGTATTGTGGAATAAATATGGAAGCAAAGGTTGGAATCCGCAGCTTTAAATACCAAGCTGAAGATGTGGTATTTCGTCTTAGAGGCAATAGGGAGCCACTGAAGATTCTAGAACAGGGGGATAAACTGGTCAAGTCTGTTCTTTTTTTTAAATTTAATTTAATTTTTCTTTTTGGAGGGCAGTTGGGGTTAAGTGACTCACCCAAAGTCACAAAATAAGTGTGTCAACTGTCTGAGGCTGGATTTGAACTCAGGTCCTCCTGACTCCAGGTCCAGTGCTCTATTCACTGTGCCACCTAGCCGCCCCAAGTCTTTTCTTTAGGAAGGTTATTTTGGCAACTGTTCAGGGGGTAGACCAGAAAGGGAAGATCCACCTAAAGGCAGGGAATCTCTTCAGGAGGCTGTTGCAGTCATTCAGAAGAGAAGAAATAAGATCTTGAATTATGTGGTGGCTGAGTAGAGAAAAGGGGATAAATGGGAGAAACACTGTGGAGGAGGAATTGATAAAATTTGATAAATAATTTGTCAGTGGCTGAGGGAGAGAAAAACATGGAGGTTGGTTCTGGAGTTGCATGAATGTGTGATTGGAAGGATGATAGTATCACCATTAATGGCAATAGAGAAGTTAGAAGGGTGGATGAGTTTAAGGAGAAAGGTAATGGGTTGTATTAGACATAGCAAGTTTGAGTTGCCCACAGGACATCCAAATAGAGATATCCAGTAAACAATTAGGGCAGTTAGGTGGAACACTGGATGCAGTGCTGGACCTGAAGTCAGGAAGACTCATCTTTGTGAGTTCAAATTTGGCCTCAGACACTTACTAACACTGTGACCTTGGGTAAGTCACTTAACCCTGTTTGCCTCAGTTTCCCCATCTGTAAAATGAGTTGAAGAACGAAATTGCAAACCAATCCTATATCTTTGCCAAGAAAACCCCAAATGGAGAATCAGACACAACCAAAAAGAACTCAACAACAACAAAAGATGATATAAAAGGAAAAGCCTAACCTAGTCAAAAACAAATTTTTCAAGCATATTCAAATACGTTAGCAGCATATGTGTATATACACATATACATGTATAGATCTATAGGTGTGTGTGTCTATCCATCTGTGGATAGATGCATATTCCCCTCCCCTAATGACCTCTTCTAGTACCTTATTAAGGCCTGGAAATGGCCCTCACAGACTCTACCAATGGAGGGTAAGCTCTGACCAATCTTACCAAGCTGAACAGTCTATAAGTATGGTCTGTTTGAGGAGCCCAGACCAGCTAAGTTCAGAGACACCCATCACCAGAAAGCTGACCAAAAGGAGATGCACATTTTCATCTGATGAAGCTGTCAACTAAGCTGTGTACTAACATGTGGTGGATTTTTGATCTTTGTTTCTGGAAGGGGCGCCCACATCGATGAAATCCCTTGCCTTTCAAAATATATATGGCCTACAAGTTCATTATAAGTCACCCTTCTATATTCCTTAAGGGAAGTGCCCAGAGGACAATTTCTTGGCCTATTTCAGGGGATGTCTGAAAGAAATAAAACTGAATCCAGCTTTTCATTAATTCAGACTGGCCTTCCCAATCCCATAATCCAATAGTAGAAATAAGTGAGGTTTGACCTATTTTATTTTCTGTTTCTATGGAATGAAATACCTGCACAATAATATTGCCCAGGGAAGATGGTGTCAGACCAGGTAGAGATTTCAGGTCAGAATGTAAAGCAAAATTGGGGAAGGGTGATTGGCTTACACAGGCTTTTGTCTTGAGTATGGCACTCAAGGAGAGTATGGGGGTAGGTAGGGGCAGTGAGATCCATGGAGACAAGAGTCTCCAGGTGGGGATGGAGGGGGAAGGAGATACAGCCCCTGTTCTCCAGGGATTTACAGCCTGGTAGGGAAAGTAAGACATGTACACAAAGAATAGGATACACATCTATGAAATGAGATCGAAGGAAGATGTCAGAGAGGTATGAGCAACATGCTGTGAAAGGAGATGGAGAAAAGAGAACCCCAGAGTGGTGATGATGGAGCACTGGGCGTGGAGTCAGGAGACCTTAAAAACTTACTGGTTGTGCAATCACAACAACAAGCCATCTTAGCCCTCAGAGCCTCGGTTTCCTCATCTGTACAATGGGGATAATAATGCCCCCACTTCCTACTTCATAAGGCTGCTGTGAAGAAATTCCTTTGTCAGTATCAAAGCCACTCTATAAACAAGAATTGTGGTTGTTACTGTTATTAAAAGGTAAAATTGAAAATTTGCCTTAATCTAGTTTAGTCTAGGCCACAGAATGCAGGAGTATTATAAAACCTTTTTTTTAAATTGTGAATTTCAGTTCAGTAACATTTATTACGTACCTGCCAGGAGTGAGGAACCTGAGGCCTTTAGGTGGATTCAGTCAAGGGCTGCACTTGAGGACCTAGAGGGCCGCATGTGACCTCAAGACCACAGGTTCCTCACCCCTGAACCCTACTCATAATTCTTATATTTAAATCTGGAATGGACTTCAGCATCCATCTGATCCAACCCTCTCATTTTATAGATGAGGAAACTGAGGCCCAGAAAGGTTCAGCAATTTGTCCAAGTTCACTTATCCAAGTTCCAGGCATAGGTTGGATTTGAACTCAGGTCCCCTGATTCCACATCCAGAATTCCTTCCACTGTACAGTATTCATGATACTTTAGTTGGGGGTGGGAATACAAAGACTGACACAGTTTCTATTCCTGGGGAGCTCAATACGGGGGAAGAGAAATATACATAAATAGGCCTGATCCCAATCACCTCTGTTGATTGTGGTTCCTGCTGTGGGCAGCTTTTTTCCTTTAATATCAACACCAGGCGTGGGCTTCTTTTAGCGTCTCTAATCCCACCACCTAGTCCAAGATTCATTCACTCATTCAAGAAGTTTTACTAAACACCTCTGTCCTAGGTGCTGGGGATACAGATATAAAAATGACACATTTGACTGAAGAGCTTGCATTCTCCTGGGAGTACATGCTTAAGTCAAATCCAATCCAGCAAATATTTATAAAGCACCTACTATGTACCAGGCATTGTGTTAAGTGCTGGAGATACAATTAATATAAAGACAGTGTCTGCCCTCAAGGAGCTTGCAATCTAATGGAGGGAGTCAACAAACGAGAGGAGGGGCAGGGGATCGGGACACCAGGGGTACCCGGTGCTGCAGCATCTTGGTCTGTGGAACTGAAACCAGGCATGGCAGCAGATGCAGACTGGAGTAAGCCCAGAAGTCCAGTGTCTGCCCACTATAAAGGAAGACATTAGGGGGAGTTTGGTATGCCACCCTCCAGGTCTCCAGTCAGAGGGGAAGAAACTGATATGGGGAGTGTTGGTCAAAGCTTGAGTTGGCAGGAAGGAGTAAAGATAGCCTCGACCATAGCAGTGACCCAGAGCTGGCTTAGCAGGGGGCAATCCGAGAGAAAGAGAGAGACACATAGACAGACAGACAGACAGACAGACAGACAGTCATGATTTTAGGTCTTCTAAAGGTGACTCCACAAAGCTAATAGATGCCAATGACGGGAACAGTTTTGATCATTCAGACAAGGGCCTTTATCCCTTATATAATTCGCACAGTTTTTGGTACATTGTTTGCACTTAATAAATGCTTTTTCATTCATTCATTATTGCCAAGATCTCCCAACCAACATGTTCCTGCAGATGAGAACAGTCCTTGTCACTCCTAACCATGTTTATTCAGCCTTTTGGGAGAAAAGAGAAGTCCAGATTTTCTGGGGGGTTTTAAGGGACCTTGTTGGAAAGCAATAGTCTGTTGGAAATGGGCCCTTTTTACTAAATTAAATATTCTTAAGGCTTCTCTCAGGGTTTGAGCTTCTTAGCTGATTAAACATTCATTTCCAAGACAAAAAGAGTCAATTTGGTGCGAAAGATATTTTTTTCTGGTTTAATTTAAAGCACTGCACCTCATTCTGACCCCTATTTTCATAACTCGATAATTTTATCCTGTGTTGATTGTCTCATTTTGAGAGGAGATATTGCACTTATAAATCAGTTTCTAAAATACCCAAAGAAACAAGAAGAGTGGAATTTATTAAGCAGCTTCTGTTATGTCTGAAATAATTTATTTTGGAGGAGTCCTTGGGAAATGCTCTCTTTGGTATTTTATGATCGTGTTTTGCAAATGTAGCCTCCCAGTCATAAATCAAGGAGAAGCCCCTGAAGAGAAGGGACCGAAGTTTGAGGGCCATGGAACAGAGATCTGGGGTCTGTGCCTTTCCCAAAGAATCACCCCCATTGGGGTTTCATGATCAGGCTCTGAAATGGAGCCCAGAAATGGAGGCAGAACCCAAAGGGAAGAAAGGAGGGGGAAGGCAAAAGACGACTCGCCAGCACTACCCCTCTTCCCTCAATCTCCCAGGTAATTTAGGGAAATGAGAGATCTATTTTAAACCTGAGTTATCTGAGTCATGGGAGCTATGCATCCTGTGAGCTTGCTTCTACATAGTCAGCATAGCACGGGGCCTCTGTAGTTCTGGGCAGCACCAGGAAGGCCTAGGTTCAAATCTCACCTCTGACGTTCATAAACTGTATGAACAGGGGTAAGAATTTAAATTTCTTTGAGTCTCATTTTCCTCATCTGTGAAATGGGGATGGTAATACTTTTAGTACCTACCCCATGAGAGGCTAGGTGGTGCAGTGGATAGAGTTGTAGTGCTTGGAGTCAGCAAGACTCCTTAAGTTCAAAGCTGTCTCCAGACACTAGCTGTGTGACCCTGGACAAGTCACCTAACCCTGTTTGCCTCAGTTTCCTCATCTGTCAAATAAGCTGGAGAAGGAAATGGTAAACAACTCCAGTATCTTTGCCAAGAAAACCCCAAATGGGATTACAAAGAGTTGGGCATGACTGAACACACACACACACACACACACACACACATGATTATACAGGCAGAAATGGGGAGTGGGATAGGAAGGAGAGGAGGTCATATTAGGCAGAGAGGATGGGAGAGGCAGATATGGGGAAGTGAGGTCCAGTATCATTTGCCTGATGATTGGGAGCATGAGAGAGAATAGCATAAGTTATAACTACAGTAAATAGGCTGCAACCAAATTTTGGAGGACCCTGGAGGCCAAGCTAAGAAGCTTGAGGCTTATGTTGTAATCATGGCAGGGATTCGTCAGAGCCCTTTTAACAGAATGGTGACATGATCAGACTTCATTGGTCATAAATTTCGGTCTGAAAGAGACCTTGAGGTCCCCCCTCTAACCTCCTCACTTTCAAAATGAGAACAGTGAAGTGATTTGTCCAGCATCACCCAAATGGTGAGGAGCAGAGCCAGACTTTGCCCCGCCCCAGGCCTCAGGCTCCTTCTATCTCACTGCTTGTGTTTAGGGAAGATTACTGGAATCACATATCTGGAGCCACACAGGGCCGTAGAAGTCATTTAATCCAGCTGCCTCATTTTACAGATGTGGAAACTGAGGTCCAGAGAGGTTCGGCAATTTGTTCAGTGTTATACAAATGGTACATGGCAGAGTCAGGATTTGAACACAGGTCCTTTGATTCCCCCAAATCCCAACATTCTTTCCATTGTACCACACTGCCTCCTCATTCTGGGAGACTGTACAGAATGGACTGGAGAAAAGAGATTGGAGGCGGGGACACCAGTTAGGAAATCATTGCTATAGTCCCAAGTTAGAGGCAATAAGGCCCTGAACTAGGCTAATTGTTGAATTAGATGTGTGAGATAAAGAAATTGTTGTTGAGTTGTTTTCAGTTGTGTCCAACTCTTTGTGACCCCATTTGAGGTTTTCTTGGCAAAGATACTGGAGTAGTTTGCCGTTTCCTTCTCCAGCTCATTTTACAGATGAGGAAACTAAGGCAAACAAGGTTAAGTGACTTGCCCAGGGTCACACAGCTAGTACATGTCAAAGACTAGATTTGAACTCAGGAAGATGAGTCTTCCAGACTCCAGGCTCGTTGTTATATCCACTTCACCACCTAGGGGCCTGGGATAAAAAAAAAGAGGTGTCAGAGACAGCCCTGGGATTTCAAGCCCAAATTACTAGAAATGTGGTTACACTGTTGACAGAAAGCAAGAAATCATAACAGCTGGTTTTTAAAGGACAGTGAATGAATGTCAACAGGATCATAGCCTTTGAGCCAGAAGGAGCCTCAGAGGTCATCTAATCCACCTCCCCTCATTTTACAGATGAGGAAATTGAGGCTTTCAAGACAATTAAGTAACTTGCCACACGTATAGGAAGCATTAATGGTGGAATTTGAACTGGAGTCCTTTGGCACCAGAATAAACCCTTGCTCTTTCCTCCGTGCCATTCAGCTTCAGGTAATAAGGTCATCTTTAGACATGCTCAGCTTGCAGTGGCAATGAGCTATTCAAATAGGAAGCATCCTGGGGCAGCCAGGTGGTGCAGTGAGTAAGAGCGCTGGCCCCTGAGTCAGGAGGACCCAGGATCGGTTACAGCCTCAGACACTCAGCAACCACACAAAAAAACTGGCCATGTAACCTTGGGAAAGTTACTTAACCCCAGCTGCTTAAAAAAAAAAAATAGGAAGCAACTTGAATTTTGGTTCGTGCTAAATTTTGAGTCAAAAGACTTAGATTCAAAGTTTAGCTAGATATAATCATGGCTTTAGAACCAGAAGGGACCTTTGAAGTCACCTCCTCCTTGTTTTACAGGTAAGGAAACTGAGGCCCATCGAGGGCAAATGACTTGCCCAGGATCATACAGCTGGTTAGCATCTAAGGCAGGATTTGAACCCTGATCTTCCTGACTTTAAGTCTAGTGCTCTGTTTACTACCCAGTGACCCTGGACAAACCATTTAACCTCTCTCTAGGTCTTGGTTTCTTCATCTGAAAAATGAGGTTGGATGAGGTGACCTTGAAGGTACCCTTCCTCTAAATCTCTGACCCAGTGAATACACAGCAAGCAACTGGAAGTCTAAGACCAGAACTCAGAAGAAAAGTGAGGCCTGGAGAGAGATATATATAGAGAGAGAGTGTCCCATATAAATGGAATCTATAATGATCATTTATATTTTCTATTTCAGGCTTTATTGAAAGAGTACAAATATGCAGGAATAAAAATAGTTCTATTTTATGGAACTTGCTATAGGTTTGGGAGGCATCTGCATTTGAAGCTGTGAGAGCTGATGAGAACAGGAGAGCAGATTGATAACTCATTAGCCCCTGTTTCACCCAGAGGCACTTGGGAAGGTTGAATATGGGTGAGAGGAAACAGTGTGGCGTCAGTGTGGGGCATTGCCTGACCCAGGAGAGGCCCTACAGTGCAGGGGCCTGGGCACCTTAGAATGAGTGTGGGGATGGGGGTGAGAGGGAGAGGCCCTAAAGACCCCCCAAAATCAGGCTTGTGCTGAGCCTAGGCTGGCCCTGTCTCAAAGCTCATCAGGTTGTTAGGAAGATGGGGAGAGGAGGCTAGTCTGGCTGGAGGGAGGTAGTCTGGCCTTCCTTCTGGCCAACAACAATGACAATCATGATGGCTAACATCTATATGGCACCTTAAGGACTGTGAAACACTATGTGTGTGTGTGTGTGTATATTATATATAATATATGTATATGTATATATATTATATATGTATATATATATATATATATTCTATTTTATCCTCGCAGTAACCCTGGAAGGGAGGTACTATTATCAACCATTTTATAGATGAGGAACCTGAGTTGGGGGTGGTTAAGTGATTTCCCCAGGGTCACACAGGAGGTAAGTGTCTGAAGGCAGGATATGAACTAGGGTCTTCCCAACTCCAGATCCAGTGCTCCATGTATTTTGCCACTTTGGTGAACAAGGAGAGAATTGGTTTTCAGGTGTCCTCGGGAAGGGCTATGAGCCATTGGCCAGTGCCCAGACTCTTCAGCTTGTGAAAACTTGTCAAGTCCTGATTCCTCACTTTTTTTTTTGAGGGGGGAAGGCAGGGCAGTTGGGGTTAAGTGACTTGCCCAAGGTCACAAGGCTAGTAAATGTTAAGTGTCTGAGGCCAGATATGAATTCAAGTCCTCCTAACTCCAGGGCTGGTGCTCTATTCACTGCGTCACCTAGCCATCCCCCTAACTCCCAACTTCTTGCCATTATTTTGAGCGTCTAGTTTTCTCTGGGCATGGAGAAGCAAGGCAGTAGGAGAAAGGACATCTGAGAGGAGGTATGGCATCCTGGAAAGAGCAGTTCTACCACTCACCAGCTGTGCCATGTTAGACACGCAGCTAATATTAGCACTGCTTACCTCAGAGTGCTGTTGGGAGGAAAGCACTTTGAATAAATATTAAAGTATGACGGAAATTCGAGTTTTTACTATTCACTCAACAAGCATTTATTAAGCACATACTATGCCCAAAGTACTGTGTAAGGGGTTGGAAATACAAAATCCAGAAACTAGGCAGCCTTTGCCGTCAAGGAACTAGCGTTCCCTTAAGGAATGCACACAAGTAATTAAATATAAAATATGTTAATAAAAATTAAATATAAAATATTACATTAATAAAAATTAAATATAAAATCTTGCACACAGAGCGAATTGGGGAGGTAGAATGAATGATGGGGTAGAGGGATCAGGAAAGACCCAATGTAGAAAGGAGGAAGTGGCATCTGAGCTGAGGCCTGAAGACTGCTAGGGACTCCAAAAGACAAAAGCAGAGGACCAGCCTAAGGAAAGAGATGGGATACAAAACTGGGGAATGGCCAAGTTTGACTGCAATGTAGAGTTCATAAAGGAGAGTAATTTGTAATAAGCCTATAAAAACAGGTTACAACCACAGTGTGAAGGGGTCAAAAAACCAAGCAGAGGAGTTTCTATTTTATCTTAGAGGCAAAAGGAAGCCAGTGACAGTCCTTGAGCAGGAGAGTGACATTGTCAGACTTAGGCATCTGAGGAATAGGAACTTAGCAGGTATTTGGAGAGAGGAATCTATTGCCATAGTCTAAGCAAAAGATGAGAAAGAGCTGAACTATGGTAGTGGCCATGTGTGAGTGAAGAGGAGGGCTTGAGGATGAGTAATGTGGAAGCAGAATCCACAAGACCTGGCAACTGACTGGACATGGAGGGCGAGGGAGAAGGAAAAGTCAGGGCTACAAACCTGGGTGACTGGAAGGCTAGTGGTACGTGCCTTCAGCAAAGATGGGGGAGTCTGGCAGAGGGATGGGCTTGGTGGGGAGGGGAGGGGGAGATAATGAGCTCTGTTTTGGACAAGTGGGGCTTGAGTTGCCCATGGAACACAAAAGTAGAGCTGTCCAGCAGGCAGTTGTTAATACAGGACTAGAATTCTGGGCAGTCCGGATGACTCTCAGGTCCAGCCAGGAGATGCTCAGCCTAAAGAAATGAGATCCGAAACAATTGTTGGACCTGAAGGAGTTCTCCACTCTCCCTGGGGAAAAATAGTTCACTTAGACTCAGGTCAAAGGACTCAAGTTAAAATCCTACTGCTTACCACCTGTATGACCATGAACCAGTCACTGCACCTCCTGGACCCTCAGTTTCTCCATCTGTAAAATATGGAAATTGGACAAGATAGCCTTATGAGTAAAGTGCCTTCTAGCCCTAAGTCTGTGATACTATCAGGATCCTATCAAGAAAGAGGGAGACAAAGAAACAGCACAAAACAACCCTGTTTTTCTGTCTCCATATGAAATTATTTGACGTTGCTGGCAAGGCATGCCTTCATGTGTCAAGCTCAAAAGCTGCGTGGAGCAGTTCCTTTTTCCCTCCTCCCAGACACTGCTGCAACTTGGATCCTGGGAAACAGCGTTCTGGGATGAGGGTGAGAATGGGTGGGCTAACAGTGGAAGACTCCAATTATATTCTTTTTTTTCATCTCAACTAAAAGGAAGGGAGAGTGTATGATCAAGCCTGCTTAGATGACTGCTTAGACCTCCCTCCTTCCTTTACAGTGGAAGATTATGGATACTGGGTATTCCACATAGTGTCAGAACAGGTTTGTGTTAGAGCCGACTCACATTGGAGAGAGACAGAAACACAGAGACAGAGAAAAAGAGACACATATGGGGGAGGGTTTAAATTTTTATTGAGCATTTACACCCTGGAAATGGGCAAACACTACAAATTAGAGCTTGATTTATTGCTTTATTGAAAAGTGTTAATAATGCAGATTAGATTTAAAAGTGTGTCATGTGTATATTTTTCCTCCCAGAGAGATAGTTATTAAACATTTACCATCACACTCCAGCCTCAAATCCAGTTGATTTTATGTGATTTGTTTTGCTTAACTATTTCCCCTCCTCACCCCCTTTTGCTCTTTCTATTTTTGTTCTTAGTTATAGAGGATGATTTTCTGGGTACCAAAGTGGGAAGGGATATATGTGGGATGGAGGAGAGGTAGAAACGAAAGATTTCAATAAAAAAACTGCCAGCATCCCTTCCAACTTGAAGATCCAAGGGATACTGTGATTTTGTGCAATCAGGAAAGACTTGAACCAGCAATTAATGTGAAATATCTTCCAGGCTCAGATATTAATGGCCAGAATTCTGTCTGATGACATAAAAAAGATGCCCAGTTAAGCAATCGCAGAGCAGCATCTCTGCTGAAGCCGCTCAGGCTTTGCACAGAGGCTTAAATCTGATTTCCTCTTGGAGGACCATTTACCTAATCCACAAATTTGGCTCTCACTATTCCCTGCTGGGAAGCTTCTCTGCCTTGCTTTCCAGTATGCCACAGCCCCTCACGTCACTCACTCCCCCTGCAAATGAAGAGACTTCATCAGTTTTCAGAACTCCTATTTCAAGAAGTCATAGAAATAGATGGAATAGGACTAATTTAATTTAATAAACATCATAAACATCTATAAATGTCTGTTATGTGCCAAACACCGTGCTAGGCACTGATGAAACAAAGATAGAAATAAAATCATCCCTGCCCTCAAAGTTCTTGCATTTTAAAAAAAATATGGATATATAACATACATATATCGATATCTTTGTTCTTAAATCACCTCCACTTCCAAATATACCCATCCCTTTTTTCCCACCACAGTGAGTCATTTCTTGTAACAAAGGGGGGAAAAGGAAGGAAGGATGGGGAGTTGGGGAATGAAATCAGTTTAGCAAAAATAACCAGCGGCAGAAGTGGGGGACTATGGGGAAGGAAGATACTGTCCGAGTCATTTGAGGAGCTCTCACACTATGGGGAGAGGATACTTGTGCAATAATGAGTATAATACAAGCTAATCTGAAGGGGGAGAGCAGTAACATCTGGAGGGAGGCTGGAGAGACTCGATCAGGAGTACTTTTTGAAAGACATGGTATCTGAATTGAGTCTTAAAGGATTCTGAGAGGCCAAGATGAGGAGGGAGCACACTGCAGGTGTAGATGTTACTTTGTGAACATATAAGGGTGGGAAGTAAAACATTGAGCCTAAAGCTAGTAAGCCAGTTGGCTGGACTGTAGCATTTATGGACCAGTGAAAAAAGGCTAGAAAATCAATCAATAGACATTTATTAAGGGTTTACTATATGTACTATGCTAAGAATTGAGGATACAGAGAAAGGTCAAAAAAACAAAACAAAAACACCTGTCCCTACCATCAAGGAATTTGTTTGGGAGAAAATATGCAAATAACTATGCACATGCAAGGTGTAGACAAAATAGATGGAAAGTAATTAATCTCAGAGGGAAGGCAGTGGCAGGGCCGGGAAAGGAAAGGCCTCTCACAGATATTGGCTTTTGAATTGTGTCTTGAAGAAAGTCATGGAGGGAAGGAGGCAAAGGTGTAGTTAGATCCTAGAGTGGTGGTGAGGAGTAAAGCGTTGCTCTTCAGTCTTTTTTCAGTCCTGTCTGACTCTGTGACCCCAGTTGGTGTTTTCTTGACACAGATATTGGAGTGGTTTGCCATTTCCTTCTCTAATTAATTTTATAGATGAAGAAACTGAGGTAAACAGGGTTAAGTGACTTGCCCAGGGTCACACAGCTAGTATGTGCCTGAGATCAGATTTGAACTCATGAAGAATAGCCTTCCTGATTCCAGGCCTTAAGGCCTGGATATACAGTGCAATCTAGCTGCCTCAACTGCACCACCTAGTGCTAGAAGACAGAAAATTTAGAAAGGGGCCAGTTTGTAAAGGGTTTTAAATACCAGACACAGACACGGGACTTCCTATTTTATTCTGAAGGTAATGAGCATCCGCTAGGACTTATTGATGGAGAGGTAACATGGTCCAACATATACTTTATGAAAACCACTTCAGCAGCTGTGTGCAGGACAGGGAAAATCATAAGGCAATCAAACCATTGTCTTCTCCAGCTCATTTTACAGATGAGGAAACTGAGGCAAACAGGGTTAACTGACTTGCCCAAGGTCATACAGCTAGTATCTGAGACCAGATTTGAACTCAGGTCTTCCTGACTCTAAGCCTGGCACTCTATCCCACTGTGCCACCTAGCTGCCCCAGGTTTTACACATTCTCATTTAGAGAATGAGCTTTGTTTTGAATATATTGAATTTGAGATGCCCACAAGACATCCAGTTTGTAATATCAAAAAGATATTTGTACTTAGAGTTTAGGAAAGTATATACATGCATACATGTATGTGTGTAGAGATATGTATATAAATATATGTGTGCATCTATACTTAGATATGAATCACTTGATGTTAATTAATTGGAGTCATGGGAATTAATGAGATCACCAAATGAGGGAGATAGGGAAATGGCCCAAGACAGAGCCTGGGAGATGCTGTTAGTGGACGTAACACAGATGGAGATCCCTCACACAAAAACTGAGAAAGAGCTTTCAGAAAAATAGAAGGAGAATCAGGAAAGAACAAAAACCAAGGGAAGAGAAGAGCATCCAGGACAAGATGATGATAATAATGTTCAAGACTACAGAGAGGTCAAGAAGGATGAGGCTTGAAATCAGTCTTCACCTTAACCTAGGAGCAATAGGGAGCTATTGAAAGTTTTTGAGTGGTAGAATGATGGAGATAGATCTATGCCTTAAGCAGAGTATTTTGGCAGCTGTGTAGAGGATGGATTTGAAAAGGCAGGTCTCTAGGCTTAGAGACCTAAATTAAAAGTATATTACAATAGCCCTAGCAAGAGATGATAAAGATCTATAGCAGTAGAAAAGGGGGAATGAAAAGCAAGTTATTATGGAGTTGGAAGCATTAGGACTTTGGAGTTGATTAGATGGGGAGAGGGGGATAAGAGAATGTGAGGCATCAGGATAACTCTGGGTTACGAGCACGGACGATTAAGAAGACAGTGGTGGTGCCTTCAGCAAAAGTAAGGGAGTTTGGAAGAGACGTTTCCAGGGGGAGATGATTGAGCTCCATTTTGAACTTATCAGATTTGAGAAGCTGTGTCCTGACTCTACCACTAACTCATTTAGGCAGGTCGACTCTGACTTTCACTTTACAGATGGGGAGATTGAGAGAGATCAAAATGCCTACCCAAAACCAGGTGCTGGGACAGTCAGAACTTGACCCAATATTCTGACTTTGTCTAATCCTCTTTCCACTATATCATGTTGGCTTCTGGTTTTTCTTAACAAATTTAATTTCTAAGTGCTTTTGCTTAGTGTTACCAAAAAATATTTGAAGAGTACTCTACTGCCATCTTTTTTGGTAAGGTTTCACATAGTAGGACCCTAGTAAATGTTTGTTGAATGAATAAATGACTAATCAGAGACTGCATTTTCAGTGTCAGTATTAACCTTTTCTGCTGAGTTCTCTAAAATGAGTTGGAAGGTTTTAATGTCCTTCTGTGCCTACTAGGAATATTTACAGATCCTGTACCAGCATGGGAATGTCCAAGTATGTGTGTTCTGTGTTAGGTAGACTGGCTATGTGTTTACCTGGCTTGATATATGTAGTAGGGAAGAATCTTATGAAGTTCACAGATATATAGATCATCAGAGTTGGAAAAACATAAGAAAACATTGCATTTAACCTTAACCCTTATTTTACAAATGGGGAAGCTGGAACCCAGAGGGGATGTGGCTTGTTTAAGATCACAAAACTGAAACTGAAACCCAGGGTTTTTTTCACTACCAATCCAGAGTTTTTCCCATATACCATGTTGCTATTATCTTAAGATATTATACTGACTAGAATATAAATAGGTTAAAATTAATTAAGAGATAACTATGTCATAATGAATTATTAAGGGAAAATTGGGGGCTCTAGCCTTGAGCACTATATATATTATTACCTCCCAAGTTTTCCCTTGGGCCCTCATCAAAGACTAACTAGTGGAATGGATAGACTATGGACCTGACTCAGTGTGACAATTCTGAAAGGGTCCCTGGGTAAGGGCAAATGGGAAGGAAGTGAAGCCACCCAAGGCTGGAGCATCTTGTTGTCCAGGTACCCAGTTATCAATTCATTTGCCCAAATATGCAAAACCAGTCTATACTGCAAAGGCAAGGATATCTTGTGTATCAGAGAGAGGCACCTTAGAACAGAGAACATGGAATGTCAGACCGGAAGAGATCTTACAGTATAGAGACTGTTATAGCTGGAAAGGACTCCAAGTACATTATGTCAGAGCCTTAGAACATTAGAGCTGAAAGGGACCAGAGAACACAGAAGTCAGAACGGGAGGATGCTTAGAATATAGAACAGAGACTGTCAAAGCTGGGAGGGGCCTCGGAATATAAAAGGCTTCACCTCCAGCTGAACTCAGGGATGTGTGGAATGAGGCTGGGGACACATAGAACATAGCTCAGGACACTCTGAATGAGTTGTCAGGCTGCCAGAGGGGGCAGCTCTGGAGTGCTTAAGTTTAAATACTTGCTGCTTGAGGTTAATCACTGTACTTCCATAGACATTAGCTTCCTTTATAAAAAGCTGCCCTCTGTGGAGTTGGCCCAACACGTCAGCCCTTTCCGGCAGTCTGGGGTATCCTGCAGCGAGGCCTGCCTCTGAGAGAGGAGAATAGCCTGAGCACCGTATGCTTCTAACATGTGATTGGGTCATCTTTTTGTTTTCTTTGCAAAATATTTGGAGGGCTTTCACCAGCAAATCTCAGACACCACCATTCCCTCTCCCCGCTGGTCTCTTCAGTTTCAAAGCCCTAGGTAATAATCTCAAGGCAAGTCCTTGAAGCTGGTATACCTGCAAAGATAGAAGTGATTTGACCAGTGGCCATGCCACTGGACATACTCCAGCCAGACTTGGTTAAAGCCGGTGGCTGCATCCATGGGCCTTCAGGCCAAGGCAAGGTGGCTGATCTTAGTCCTAATATGTTGAGCATCTGGTGGGACTTTTCTGTGGTCGTTGTTGGGGGTGGAGAGGGAACCCTCCCCTTTTCTTTTTCCCTGTGCTTGATTCCCCTCTCCAATCCTAAAAATTGATAGAGTGAACATTGAGCTCCAGGGTGGTACTTTGGACTCATTCTTATCATAATTGGCATCACTGGCAATGCCTTTTTTTTAAAGATTTTTCTCATTTCTGAAGTTTGGATTTTATTAGCAGCTTCAACACTGCTGTGCTCCCCAGTTCTCCACAGAGGTAGCCGGAAATAAATGTGCATTTTAAGCATCTTGGTGCTGGTGGCTTTTACAAGGATGCTGGGCAGCAAGCTGGGCCACAAGCCCATTGAGTCTAAGTTAGCATTCTCTCTCCTAAAAAGGGAAGCAGTGACTCCCCTCCAACCCTCACTCTTCCCCCCTAACCTTCCACCTAAAAATAAAGGCAGAGAAGGTGCCCACACAGCTGCTTTTGAAGTTGAAACTCTTCTAAGGCCCCTGACTGGAACTGGGAAGAACATTATGACCAAATGTTTTGTAAAGTCATCAATTTAAAGCTAGAAGGGGCCTCAGAGGACATTTAGTCCAAGCCCTTCATTTTGAAGTTGTAGGAACTAAGGCTCAGAGAAGGGAAATGATTTGCCCAAGGTCCCAGGGGTAGTAAGTGACTAAGCAAGGGAATCACATAGAACACTCTAGAACGGGCATCGTTGTTGTCCATCATTTCTTTGTCTGGGAAGGAACCTGAAATCCAGACATGGACTCTCCCAAGGTCACACCAGGAGCCAGTGGCAGAAGTGAAATTTGAACTCAAATCCCACAGCCTCTCCACCCAAAGCTTCTTCCACTACATGGGACTGTTTAGCTCCAAGAGAATACAATCCCTCACAATCCCTGGCATTCTGTACCTGTAGGGAGCCGTCCCCTGGAGTTTAAACTTCAGCATCCTTAGATTTTTGCAGCCCCTCTTTTTATCTACTCCTTTGTTAAAAAAAAATAGCCAGACCCCACCTGTCCCTCAACAGGCCTGCCTGCAAACAGAGCAAGAAGGTTTCTTTGTATTCTGTGGCTACCATTTAAAATTCCCTGCTAGTGTTTTTCTCTGAGGCAGTAAATGAAAGAAATATGTCTTTTTAAATTTTATAAAACTCAGAAAAATGGTTTTAAACAGCTTTTCCTCACCTCCTATAATTATTTATTTTCAAACAGTCCTTCAGGGTAATGTTCCGTTTTCCTATTTCACACTCCTTTTTCTCATAAATGAACCATCACTTCAATAAATCATTATGAAAACAGAGACTAACAGAAACCCTGAAAGGTTGAAAGATTTATGTAACACATTTATGTTTTCCATTTTCTCATTCTGGTACTCTGCTGCTAAAGCTAAGCTAATAAAAGCCGCTATTAATATTTCTTGTTGCCTAGCAACCACAGAGAGCGAGTAATAGCTTTAGCTGGAAAAATAGATGACCGATAAGGAAAAATTCAATTCTTTTATTATCTCAGGGGAAAATGGCTTTTACTGGAACATTATGATGTACGAGTATGAAGTTGAATACAAAAGGGTTTTTTTTTGTTTGTTTTTCTATTTTTAATGAACATTATTTTACTTCCACTAACTCTTTTAAGGCCTTCCCCCCCCCTTTTCCCCCACCCCCAATCCCTCATGCTTAATTTAGCATCTGCTGTAGTTAAAAATCTGTCAGGATTTTTGGTCTTAAGATGGTTTTTCAAAGGTTTATAACTTGGCCATAAAAATTCACTCCCTGTTGAAACCCAAACAGTGATAAGCTTACATCGGAGTCAGTGCTCTCTAAATACATGGGCATTTGTTTGGAGATAACACACATGGAGATTTCTAAAAGAAAAAGACCAGGAAAATGTTCTTTTTCCTATTGTGAAGGTTGTGTATTTATGTGTGTGTGATACGTATGTGTGTGTGTGGTGTGTAGAATGTGTGTATATGTGGTGTATGTGTGATATGTAGGATGTATGTGTGGTATATGCATGAGATAAGAGACATGTGGTGTGTATGCAATATGTATAATGTGTATGTGTGCATGTGTGCTGTATATACGTGTGTATGACATGTGTATGTGATGTGGGGGTATGTGTATATGTGTGAGTTGTTATATATGTGGTGTGTGTACATGTGGTATACATGTGTGGGGTGTGTATGTGTGTATGGTATGTGACGTGGGGTGGTGTATACGTGTGTGTATGTTTGTGGTATATATAAGATGTGTGTATATGTGTGGTACATATACATGTGTGTACTATATGTGTGTATATGATATGGGGAGTGTGGTGTGTAAGCTTGTGTGCTGTATTATGTTACATGTGTGTGGTATATATATATATGTGTGTGTGTGTGTGTGTGTGTGATATGTGTATGTCGTGGGGAGGGTGAGTGTATGTGTGTATGTGTGTTTCTTTTCCTCTCTCTCTCTCTCTCTCTCTCTCTCTCTCTCTCTCCCCCTTGGCCTGAAGGGAGCTGGTGGCCAGTGGGCCCTGGGGGCTTTCTGGTCAGCTGCTTGTTTCTTCAGTAAATACAAGCAGTGCTTAACTATGGGGAACTTCTCAGCACAGGAAACAGACAACTTGATTTCAGCCCCAGAGTTCATTAGCCTGGTAAGAGCAGTCGTGTCCATGATGGTGGGATTCAGACCCAGAAAAGGGCAGGAGAATGTGGGGGGGGGGCATAGCTCTGTCATGCCAGAACATCTGGAAGACAAGTGACCACATCAGTCAGTCATGCCTCCACATTGTGCCCATTTTGAGAGGAACACATCTGGAGGGCTGGATAGGCCGCATTTCTTTTTTTCTTTTTACTCTTTTGTACCCAAGTACAAGACTTTACAACTTTTTTCAACCAGACCTGTGTGTGACTTCGTCAGTGAAACAAGCTCCCAGAGAGGAGTTCCCTCTCCCAGGGCAGATTGTGACCTGCTCTGGACCTTGGAGTCAGGTGGTCAGTGAGAGGGGTGTGACCTGCCAGGGTCACTCAGTGAGTCTTGGCAGAGGCTGAACTGGAGCTACCCCTGAGGCCGGCTCTCTGCTCATCACACCTCTCGGTCATTCTTCTGTCACTTTCAGTGGAAAGCCCTGAATTCTGTATTTTAAAAATTGATGGCACCAAATACAGAATGGAAGAGATCTAATTTAATGGCAGTTCATGTGAGTTTGAAAAACAACAACCTGGACTTTTAGTGATAATGTAATAGTGATAGAAAAAAAGCAAGATAATGAAAATTATAGTAATATGAGCATAGTGTGAGTACAATAAGTACAGTAGTATGGGGCAATGGACAGAGCCCTGGACTGGAAGTCAGGAAGCCTGAGTTCAAATCGAGCCTCAGGTACTTACTAGCTGTGTGACCCTGAGCAAGTCAGTTCACTCTCTTTGCCTCAGTTTCTTCAGCTATAAAAGGGGATAATCAAGTGAGATAATATTTGTAAAGCACTTAACACAAAATGCTTATTCCCTTCCCTGGGGAAAGAGAGAGAATTCTCCTACTGACTGACCTCTGCCTTCATCAGATCTTACCAGCTCTGCAGTCACATTTCAGGACAGACATTTGTAAAGTAGAATATGTCCAAAGGAAAACAGCCAGCAGGGGGAATGGACTTGAATTAATGACATGAAAAACAATTCTGAACTAGGATTGGTTTAGCTGAGAGCAGAAATGACTTAAAGGTGCCACAATCTGGGGCGGCTAGGTGGCGCAGTGAATAGAGCACCGGCCCTGGAGTCAGGAGGACCTGAGTTCAAATTCAGCCCCAGACACTTAAAACTGACTAGCTGTGTTACTTGGGCAAGTCACTTAACTCCAATTGCCATGCATTCCCCCTCCAAAAAGACAAAAAAATTTAAAAAATAAAAGATGCCATGATCACCACCTTCACATATCTGGAGACCTGTCATTGTGGACAAGGGAACACACTGGGGCCCAGACAGGACCGCAAAGGGGAACATCAGGACTGAAAGAAGAGGAGGTTCCAGGGAGATGAATTTTGGCCTAGTGTAAGGGGGAACTTTTAGAAATTAGAGCTGTTTGACACTGCAGTGGACAGGAGTGAGAACTCTGCCACTGGAAGTATTCAAGCAGAAAATGAATGACCTCTTGTTGGGATACCAAGTGGCAAGTTTGACTCCAGGATAGTCTTCTCACTTTGGAACTCTCTGGTTCTTGGAAGGGCATGGATAAAATCTTAAGTGACTCCCTTCTTAAAGTAAGTGGCTTCCTGGTGGTTTTCTAAGTGTCAGAGTAGTCTCAGTAAAGTAATCCTGCTTGACCCCCTCCCCACGCCTCACCCCTAGTAACACACAGTTAGAAGTTTCAGGAACTAATTGAAATGACACATCCTCTGTGAAGCCTTCCCTACCTGATTCTTCTCTTCTTCTCCCACCATGCAACAGTCAGAGGACCGAACATATACATCCTCTGAATTCCCATAGCTTTTTGTATATACTCTCATGAGACCTCACCCATTCTATTTTGCATCATAGTTATTAACCCAAAGTATGGCTTTCAGTGGAAAGTCTCCTGGGTTTGAATCCTGGCTTAGACACCTGTGTAACCTTAAGCAAGTCATTTTAACCTCTTTGGGCCTAATCTCTAGTCCATCTATAAAATTTGAAGGGGTTAGATGAGATCGGTAGTTTTTAACATTTTTTGCATTACAGACCCCTTTGTCAGTCTGGTAAAAGCATTGGTACCAAACTCAAAAAGAAATGGATCCTACCACAAATTAACATCCTCCAGATTGTTTTGTATTTTTATTTATTTTTTTAAACATTTCCCAGTTACATTTTAATCTGGTTGGGCCAGCACTCTGGCGTTTGGCAGCCAAAGGCAAGTTTGGTAACGGGCCCCTTCTCAGAATGATTTTTCAAACAATTGAAGGAAATGCCAAGTTTCCTCTAGAAGTTAATGAAAATAAAGACACAGTTTGCTCCTGTCCAAGTTCATGAACCCCCCGAAATGTATACCTGGACCCCAGATTAAGAATCCCTGAACTAGCCGATCTCTTCAGGCCCTTCTGACTCAGAATCAATGATCCTACAGTCTCCTTGAAGACAAGAACCACTTTTTCTCCATAATACTACTCCCTCAAAGTGCCAAATAGAAAATTTTACACTTAGAGAGGATTGAGCACAAGACCTGTGGAATGTGTGTGACCCAGACATGGCACAGGCCTGGCAGAGGAGTATACCATGTCCCTGGGGCAGGCCTGCCAGCAAAAGCCCCCTGAGGTGGTTGGATACCACTTGCTGAAGTAAGGAATGCTGATTATCTGCTGTACTGTAGGACTCAGTACACCCTGGGGATCTATGACAAAGCAGCATAGCACAGTTGAAAGTGTGCCATGTTAGGGTTACAGAACCTTGAATTTGAAACCTGGCTCTGCTATACGTGACCCTAGACAAGTCTTTTGATCTCTGTTTGCCTCAGTTTCCTCAACTGTAAAATGAGAATATTAATAGTGGCTAGGTAACACAGTGGGTAGAGTGCTGATCCTGCAGCCAGGAAGAGCAGAATTCAAATCCAACCTGTGATGCTTATTAGCTGTGTGAACCTGAACAAGTCACTTAACCTCTGTTTCTCTCAGTTTCCTCAGCTGCAAAATGGGGATAGTGGCTAGGTGGCACAGTGGGTAGAGTGCTGGTCCTGCAGTCAGGAAGAGCAGAATTCAAATCCAGTCTCAGATGCTTATTAGCTGTGTGAACCTGGACAAGTCACTTAACCTCTGTTTGTCTCAATTTCCTCAATGGATATATGGGAATACCATAGCACCTACCTCCTAGTATGGTTATCAGGATCAAACAAAATAATATTTGCAATGTGCTTAGCACAGTGGATGGCACATAGTAGGCACTTAATACTTGCTTCCTTCCTTCCCTTTCTGGACCTCAGTTTCCTCATCTGTTAAATGAAGACGTTGGACTTAATGACCTCTGAAGTCCTTTCCAGCTCTGATTCTATGAACAGACACTCATCCCCTCTTCATCAGCATCAGTCTTTCCATTTTCCTCCTAAAGAATGTTTTCTCAGGGGCGGCCAGGTAGCACAGCAAGTAAGAGCACCGGCTCCAGTGTTGGGATCACCTGGGGATTGAATCTGGGCTCAGACACTTAGTACCCACCCAGAAACTCCTGGCCGTATAACCTTGAGCAAGTTACTTAACCCCAATTGCTTAGGGGCGGCCAGGTGGCTCAGCGAGTAAGAGCACCAGCTCAAGTGTCAGGATGACCTGAGGATCAAATCCAGGCTCAGATACTTAGCACCACACCCAGAAATAACTGGCTGTGTAACCTTGAGCAAGTTACTTAACCCCGATTGCTTTAAAAAAAAAAAAAAAAAAGAATGTTTTCTCAGAACCACACAGTGAATGCTACCTTAAAATCTGTTGTCATGTTTCTACATGGGAGACTCTCAATTCAGATAATACATTGTCTCCTAAAAAAATTTCATGGAGATTAGATGCTGGACAAGCAAGTCTTATTTTATAGCAAACAATCAACAAGCATTTATTAAGCACCTACTGTGTGCCAGGCAAGAGACTGCTGGATGGCTCAGTGGATGGAGTGTCAAGAAAGCCTGAGTTCAAATCTAGTCTCAGACACTTACTAGCTATGTGACCCTGGGCAAGTCACTTTACTTCTATTTGCCTTAATCTACCAGAGAAATAAATGGCAAACCACTCCAGTATCTTTGCCAACAAAATCCCATGGACCATATTCTTTATGGGGTCATGAACCTAGAGGCAATAGGGACATATTGGAGTCTAGTGAGCAGGGGAGTGACATGGTCCAACCTGTGCTTTACAAATATCACTTGGGTAGCTGTTTGGAAGATGGATTGGAAAGGGCAGAGACTTGAGGCAAGGAGACCAATTAAGAAGCTATTACAGCAGTCCAGGGCAGAGATGTTGCTGAAATACACCCTCGAGAACTTGCTGCTTGAATGAACCCAAGAGTGGAGGCTTTTATAAAGTGAATTATGTCAAAAAAGAGAAAAGATCACATGGATTCCCCAAACAGCCTGAGATAGAACCCTGGCCCAGGTGTGTATCAAGGTGAGAATGTCTACTGTTCTGGACTTCTGTGTTCTGCTCAAATAGCCAGACTCCAAACAGGTGGCTTTTACCTTTATCTGTCTAATGTCAGGATGAAGTGTCCCTGCTGCTGCCCTCATGCAGAACACAGAGAAGCCGAGTGGGATAGACAGTGGCGAGGTGGCAGAAGATCAGGGCTCAGGGCCCAGCAGTACCAACTTCCTAGCTGGGCAAGGAAGGCAAGTCATCTCACCTCTCTGACCAGACTCACTCCCCTCCTCTGGAAAATGGGTATAATAATACTCTCACTACCTCTTATTATTGTTCAGTCATTTCCAACTTTTCATGACCCTGTTTGGGGTTCTTGGCAAAGACACTGGAGTGGCTTGCCATTCCTTCTCTAGCTCATTTTAGGAAACTGAAGCAAACAGTTTTAAAAGACTTGCCCAGCGTCACACAGCTCCTGAGTGTCTGAGGCCAGATTTGAACTTGAGCCTCCTTGACTCCAAGGTCTGGTGCTCTTTCCACAGCACCACCTAGCTGCCCTGCTCTACCTCTCAGGGTCGTTATAAAGATCCATTAAGAAAAGGCATGTGAAGCTCTTTCTACACCATTAGGACCAAGTGAATATGGACTGTTATTATTTTCTCATTCTTCATATCGTTTTTGATGGGGTTCCTACTTGTCTTATGGAGCATCACAAGTTATAAAACAACTGTTCTTTTGTAGCTGAACAAAGATATTGGGGAATAAGTTCAACCCTGTGAAGACCCAACGAAAGCCTTCTTTGCTCAGCTCCAGTAACAGAGAGGACAAGAGAACGGGATACACTTCTTCCCGTTCCACCAGAGGTCTAGAGACCTCTGCTAGGTCTCTAGAATCCAAAAATCTTTCTTTCTACGTGGCTTGAAGATTATGCATATTGGGGACACTGTTAAAAATAGAATTCTTCAATGTTACAGATCAGGGTTATTTCTGGGCAACTGGGGGCTTGTTTGTTATTATTGTTATGATTACATAATGATGATGATTGATGATGATTGTCTGATTATTCCTGCTGCTCTCCATTGATTTTTTCATTCATTCATCAGGATTTGTTGAGTGTCTCTCCTATGTACAAGGCCCTAGGAGCTGTGGAGAAATAGAGATGAGTAAGCCATGACCCCCTGCCTTCCAGATCATCCCTTTGTAGAGGAGTGAAGTCAGGAAACCATTTAGGTAGAATATGATCCAGGAAAATCAAGCACTCAATCTATAAGCATTTATTAAGCACCTTCTCTGGTCCTGTTGTAGCCTTTGGGAATGCAATGACCAAGAATGAAGCAGTCTTTTCTCTTAAGGGGTTTGCATTCTTTTGGGGCGACCAATACACTATACTTGTACATATACAAATATACACAGAATAAAAACAAGGTATTTAAAGAGGGAGACATAGGATATATGGTATATGAATGAGGAAGGAGATTCCAGCTTGTGAAGTTTCAAAGATGGCTTTCAAAGATGGGAGATGGTGATTGAGCTAAGTCTAGGGCAGGGCAAATGGAGCTTTGTTTCAGGGTGCCAAATTTAGAAGGCATCGATAGAATTGGGATTTTTTATAGACTTGAAATATCCAGGTAATTTTCCCAGCTTTGCCCTTGACTTTGTTAGTGTAGACCTAGCCCTGCTGGAGAGCCCTCCATGACATTAGGAAAGTACAGGCCCTTCCCTAATAGGGGATGAGCCCATCCATTGCTAGGGTCAAGGCATAACTCATCAGAATCCAAAATCCAAAAGGCAGGTATTTGGCACAGAGTCTGTCAGAGAAGATGACAGTCTCTCCTCCCTCCACTCTGAGTACTTACCTCCCTGGCTTCCTTTAAGTCCCAAATAAAATCCTGATTTCTGCAGAATGCCTTCCCTAGTCTCTTAATTCTAGTGCCTTCCCTCTGTTGATTATTTCCTATCTATTCTGTATATAGCTCACTTGTATAGATTTCTTTTCGTTGTTGTCTCTCCTAAGAGTGTAAGTTAAGAGTGTAAGCTCGTTGAAGACAGGTACTGTCTTTTGCCTCTTTTTGTACCCTTAGTGCTTAGCACAGTGCCTGGTACATGCACTTAATAAATGTTCATTGATTGACTGATCAATTCAGGTGACAATTTGGGTTTACTAGCCCTAAATGAACAGTGACTAAAGTGGCCCACCTTCATTTGTCTGTATTGTATTGTATTGCATTGCATTGCATTGTATTAGAAAATCCAAGCATGATCCCAGGCTGTTGAGGGAACCCAAGCTGACAACAGCTGGTTCTTTCCATTTTCCCTTCTCTAAACTCTGTATCCTTCCATTATATCTTCCCTGGTATTCAGTACAAGGTACATGGTGCCACCTTCTGCAAAGGAGGCAGCCTACTTTCATGGAAGGAACATTGAATCACAAGACCCAAATTCAAATCCTGACTCTGACATGCACCCTTGGAAAAAAGTCACTTAACCTCTCTGGGTCCCAGTTCCCTTGTATGTAAAATGAAAGGGTTGCCTTAGATGCTCTCCAAGGTCCTTTAAGCTCTTACTCTATGGTGTCATGACCCCAAAGCAACCCCCCAGTCACTCATAAAGTATAGAATGTCAGATCTGGGGAGATCCTTCAAGACCATTCAATCTAAACCCTTCATTTAATAGAGAAGGCAACTGAGGCCCAGAATGGGACAATGACTGTGCCAAAGTCTCACCATGAGAGCTGGGACACAGATGAAACTAGACTTAGAATCCTTAACTGCTCTTCTCATTTTTTCCCCAGTGTACCATGCTAAATCTCTTGGTGAGCTCTAATTAGCAGGGGGTTTTTCCTATAATTAACAGACTCAGGGCAAGCAACACAAAACCCACCCCACCCCCACCACTGCAGGGAGTGAGGGGTTAATCAGGTGGGAAAGGAGGCTAGGAAGGGGTTCATATGGGAGGGGGGGACCATATACTCCCAATAGCTTCTGATTATAATGAATCATGCTAAGTAGGTGGTAAGGCCTGTTGTCTCTAAACTGCTGAAGAAAAGCCAGTGTTATCAATGCCTTCTAAATTTGGTACCCTGAAACAAAGTGCAATTTGTCCTGCCCTAGTTAGACCTCTGCTCCCTTGCATTTCTTCTAATACCCTCCACTGCACACAGCTGCAAAATTGCAGATGTTGGGGAATCTGAAACCAGATGTGGACTTAGGTTGCCCAGAACAAGGCTAGAAAGGATGCTCCTCCACCTTCTACTCCCACTCTTCCCCCCACCCCCAAGGAATAAGCAGCTGCTGCCTGCTTCACTGCTAAAACAGGGCTCCTGAGTGAAGTGACCCACTTGCCTGGGCAAGCTGCACCTTTGCCGCCATTAGATACATGCAAAGCAATGTTGCTGTGTTTTATAGTCACTTAAAGCACTCCACCTCTGCTGGCAAACTTGTGTAGGCCCATAATCGGGGCGGTAAATAAGCCATGTGTGCGTAGTGCCAGGGATTAGGCTCAGAGCAGTAGCGTGTGTATATTAGGAGTGTAATTAAAATATCCATTTCAATATGTTGACAGTTTGCCAGAGTGCTGGCTGTTGTGCTCCACAAAGTTAATCACTCTGAAATCTGCTCCCCACATGCCCTGATGCAGCCGCTGCCACTGTGCTCCCGCTAAGCTGAACTCTCAGGAAATAGCAGCAACATTTGTAAAATGCAGCTTCAAAATGACTCCTCGTAATAGCCTCTTCTCCAAGTGCATATTCGGGATCATGTTCTGAAAATGAGCTTTTAATGTACAATCTGTATGTCGGAGAAACCATCTTTTCTCTGCGCGGTGTCTCACTCACATAAAACTTGGGATTTATTGAAGTCATTTTTCCCTCATACTGGGCTGCTAATAAGAACTCTCTCTCCTTTCTTTTCTCTCTCTCTTTTCCCCCCATCCTCTCTTTTCTCTTCTTCTTCTTCTTCCTCTCTTTCTCTCTCTTCTTCTCTCTCTCCCCTTCTCTCTCTTTTCTCTTTCTCTCTCTGTCTCTCTCTTTTCCCCCTTCTCTTTCTCTTCCTCATCTCCCCCTGTCTCCTTTTCTCCTTCTCCTTTGCCCTCCCCCTTTCTCCCTCTCACTCCTTCCATCTTTGCCTCTGTGTCTCTGTATCTTCATTCTTCTCTATCTCTGTCTCTTTCCCTCTCTCTCCCTCCTCCTCTCCTCTGTCTCTATTTTTTCTCCTTCTCCTTTGCCCTCTCTTTCACCTTGTCTATGTCTCTCTTTCCCTCTTTCTCCCTCCCCCATCTCTGTCTCTCTCCATCTCTTTCTGTCTCTCTCACTCGGTTTCTCTCTTTCTTTCTATTTTTCACGATTTATTTATTTTTGCATCTAATAGCTGTGTCAGTTTTGAAATCAGAGCTTTCATAAAAGATGGTAACATAAACTGAACATCATCTAAATATTAAGACTCGGGAAAATAGAGCATATGAATTATTGAAGCCAAGGAAATAAACACTGTGCAGAGGACATTTATTAAAACAATGCAGTGGAAAACAATGTAGACAATAGAGTAGGGTTCTTCATACCTGTTCAAATGGGATATTAGGACATGAGGAATAGAGACCTGGTCTGGCCTTGTGGAGACCTCGGTCCTTGTTTCAATCTCTGCCATGAGCTTGCTCTAGGATTTGGGGCAAGTCACTTTCTTTCTCTGGCATCAGTTTCTTCTTCTGTCACATGAAGGGGTTTTAGACTTGATGGTCTGTTAAGTTTCCCTCTGGCTTATGATAAGCTTCCCCTGAATCTGAATAGGATGGATGGATGGATAGATTAATTGATCGATTGATCTCCTTAAATTATCTGGATAGTTCAAATGAGATTTTTTATAGACTTGAAATATCCAAGTAATTTTCCCAGATTTGCCCTTGACTTTGCTAGTGTAGACCTAGCTCTGCTGGAGAGTCCTCCAGGGAATCTTTGGAGCTTGAAAGAAAAAAACCTTCCTGCTCCTGGGCTGTCATCACGGTGATGGGAAAACCAAGGCACTGAGGGGAAGGACTCCCTGTCTTACATATAACAACAGCCACTACAGGAATTCAGAATTCCTCCTTTCTACTTTCCAAGAACATCTGGGGGGAAAGGGAATGACAGATTTAGAGCTCTGATCGCAGGATCGTAGACTGTGACTTATAATGGGCCTCAAAGTCATCCAGTTCAAACCCACCTCATTTTACAGATGAGGAAACTGAGACCCAGAGAGATGAAGTGATTTACCCAAGGTCACTAGGTAGTATCAAAGGAAGCCAGAGGACCTGGGTTCAAATCCAGCACACTCTCCACTGCAGCATTCTGCCTTCTTGGCATCATATAAATCCAGGTGAAGGGATGAATTGTTCCCTTCTTATCCAGATGATTCAGTGTCCTAGAAGACCCAGTGATTGTGCTGATAGCACAGTGCCGCCAACGCAGCCCCTGTTGGCAATACCCACTGGTTGACAGTCAAACCACTGGGGGCATCTAGGTGGCACAATGAATAGAGCACCAGCCCTGAAGCCAGGAGGACCTGAGTTCAAATCCGGCCCCAGACACTTAACACTTACTAGCCATGTGACTTTGGGCAAGTCACTTAACCCCAATTGCCCTCCAAAAAGCAAACAAAAAACAAAAAAAAAGTCAAACCACTGCTCCTCCTAAATTCTCCAGACTTGACACTAAGCATTTTAATCTCAGGGTTAAGGACTGGGAGCATAAGCCAGTCTCTCAGCCACTTCCCTTTCGATTCACAGCTGAGACCTCTGACTTCAGATCTAACATTCTTTCCTCTGATCTAACTTGCCAGTGTTCGCCCAGTTTTACATGGGGCCCCAAATTTAAACCTCTTCCATTTTAGAGATCAGGAAAACTGAGGCTCAGAGAGCCTCAGCCTAAGTGACTTTCCTATCCTAAGGTCACACAGCTAACAAACATCAGAGTCAGAGTTTGGACCCAAGTCTTCCTCCTCTGGGTCCAGCTCTTTATCCACTACACCAACTCTGCAGAAATAAGCTGCTGCTCACCTATGACATTAGTAGCTATCATTTATATATATTGCCTTAAAGTTTGCCAGGCACTCTGTGTGTGTGTGTGTGTGTGTGTTCTCATTGGATCCTCAAAACAACCCTTCGAGGTAGGTGCCATTATCCCCATTCTACATGTGAGTAAACTGAGGTAGCGGTTAAGCCGCTTGCCCGGGGTTGACACAGCTGGTTGTTGTGATCTGAGGCAGGATTGGCACTCAGTTCTTCCCAACTCCAACTCCTAGCATTCCAGTCTTCCCCCTCCTGAACTAATCTGATGCTCACTTCCATGATGGTGGAGACTGTGTACAGCTGATCTGCTGGAGGTTAACTGTGGTGTGTGAGCACCGTGGGTGTGAGATGAGGCATTAAAAAAAAGTTCGAGAGTTTTGCTTACTTTAGCACAGAATAGTTATTTCCAAGATGTATATTTTGTTGGGGTTCACTTTCAAACCAGTTCCTGTCAGAGCAAATTTGGTTGCCATTATATTGAAAGAAAAGCATGTGAGGATTCACAGACTCTGCTCTGAGAGGGAAGGAGAGGGCAGTGGGAACATATCTGCTCATGTTACCCAAGGATCAATCACAATACAGAGGGAAGCAAATTCCCTGGTTCATTTGGTTGGCATAGATTGCCCATCCAGACAGTAGAGACCTGAGAGAGTGTCTTTCATCCAATTGGCTGGATGGGCTCCCCATCCTGAGCGAACACACCAGAGAATTCTCTCCATTTACCCTCCCTCTTGCTGTGGGGCAACCCCCACCTGTGAGAGGTGAAAGAAGGGTGATTCAGCCCTTTGATGCCTGAATTAAAGGTTCGGGCCTGAGATGAGTCAAGAGTCTGTTCTCCTGTCTTCCTCATATACAAGATGATCATTACCACCAGTAGGACTGGGCATGGGAGCACGGAATAGACCCTCCAGATAGTCTTCATTCAGAAACATTGGCAGCCATGTAATTGTCCCCAGGGACCCACCTGGACTGTATTGGTCACAAGAAATAATGCAGAGGATTGCTGGAGGTGAAGAAGAGCAAAGGGGTATACACAGAGATTGAGATGGCCCAGCTGTTCTGGAGCCTGGAGGAAATTGCTCTGGGATTAGGCCACAGTTGAGCATCATTATAGATGATACTTTAATTCAAGAAGCATTGCTATTGATTTGGTGAGATGGAAAATCAGAATACCCCTTGCTCCCCACGGCCACTTCCAGACTCTCCTTCCACTGCCTTCATGCAACTTTCTCTTTGAGGGTCCCATTCTCCAAATTTATCACCCACTCCAGATCCTGGTGACTCTTATCTACTGAGGATACTTTATCCTTCTTCTTCGGTGGCTTAGTTCCTGGCTAAGAAAAGGACGAGAGATCACTTGGGTCCTCACCACAGCAAGGCATTACTTCTACTCCTCTCTATTTAATTATCCATCCCATTCACAGCAGTGGCTGTCTCTCTCTCCACCTCAACAAATGCCCTCATACCAGGGGATGTCCTGATGTACCCAGACTTCCCACTTCCTCATTCATCTCCACTCCACCTCAGCCACAGTCTGGGTTGTTCATAACCCTACTCTTACCAGCACTCACAAGTGTTCGACTTCCATATTCAGTATCTCAGAAATTCCTTTGTCTGATCATAATCTTTACCCATTCCATCTTTCTCTATGCCTTATGACCCTTTACCCTCTTCTTTGTCCTCACTGTGATCTCCACTATTTCAAATGGTGCAATATTTATAAAATTTCTAGCATAACTCCTGGCATGTAGTAAGGGCTTAAGAAATACATGTTCCTCAAAATTTTATAAAAAATGAATGTTAAAATTGTCTTTAGGTGTAATTAGAAAAAATAAAAATACTATTTTTAAATGTTGTAAAATTCTTGAGATCAAGGATCATGTCATATGCTTATTTTTGTCCCCCCCAGAACCCTTAGTCTACTAAAAAAAAAAAATTAGACGTAACTTTTTGTGATACAAAGTAAAGTGTATTGAATTTATAAGACAAAAGGGAAGATTTCCCCCAAATGATTGTTGTGGTTGTAGCTAGCAGATAAGAGAAGCTGGAAAGAGCATTTATTTAGAAATAAAAATATATAATGAATAAACATCAACAACAACAAAATACATGTTTCCTGCTTCCATTCCAGTTCTTTCTTAGGAGATCACATCTACGCTGGCTACACTATTCTTTCTTCCCTATCTCACCTCTTGGTGAACCAATTCAACTCCATACTTGATTCCTCCACCTTTGATTCCTTTACTGATCATACTTTATCAAACCCCAAACCAGGTTTTTTTCCCAACATCCTTCCCCTTCATTCCTATTCACATACTACTGAGCAGAGCTGGAGAAAATTGTGAAGCCATGTTAATCAGGTCTGCTACAAATGTATGTTATCTAATCACTTGGGTCCTCACCACAGCAAGGCATTACTTCTATTCCTCTCTAATTAATTCTCCATCCATTCATAGCAGTGGCTGTTGAAAATCTTCTCTTTCTTCAAGCTTCTCTCAGCACCCCCTTCCACCTTCCCAGCTGAAGACCTTGATTCATACTTTACTGTAAAAAAAAATTAGGCCAAGTGTCATAAGCTCCCTTTTCCCCCATCTCCTCATCCTACAGCCCTCTGATACCATCTCCTATTATGTTCTCCTACACTCCAGGTTCTAATTTTTTAAAAAGAGCCCTTATCCTTCCCAAGACTGAACTCTCTTCACATTCTTTACTCCATCCCATCTTCTCCATCAAACTGCCCTTACCCTCATCCTCACTTCCTTTAAACTTCAGTCTTTCATTATCTACTGTGCCTTCCCTGGTACCTACCAACATTCCTATGTCTCCCCCAATCTCAAAAAATCATCATTTAATCCCACTGGCTATCATGTTAAATCTAACCTTCTGTTCTCTGCTAAACATCTAGAAAAAGTCATCTTGACTTGGGGTTTACATTTCCTATAGTCTGATTTCTGATCATCATTCAACTGAAACTCTTTCCAAAGTTGCCAGTGGTCTCTTAACTGCCCAATGGAATGGGCTTTTCCTAGCACCCTCCTTCCTGACCTCACTGGGGTGGATACCTTCCTCTCTGAGTTTTCATAATGTTGTTCTCTTGGCTCTTCTTCTCCTGTCTGACCATTCCTTCTCAGTCTCCATTGCTTCATTTTCATCCATGTTACACCCGCTAACTGTGCAAAATGAAGGGTTTCAACAACATCATCTCTTAAATTCCTTTTGAGCTCTAAATACTGTGGTGCAGCATCTCCTTTCCTCCACATCCATATTCCCAAGCTGAGATGGGCCACGACCTTCAGCAGTAGCCCCTTCCATGCCAAAGAGGGTCTGCCCCTGCAGATAGAAACGCTAATCCTCAGACAGGTCTAGTTTGGTTTTCAATGAAACTGCAATAAATTGCTTTCTTCTAACATCCTTTGTGCCAGCCTCATATATAAATTACCTTCCATGCACAGTCTGCCGAGTAGAATTGCTGCAAAAAAATACACAGTAAGGCAGAAAGCCTCTAGCACAATGGGAAATTCCAGGGGCTTTGTATGTGTCCTACAGTAGGGGTTATGCTGACTGTTCTGTGAAGTAGGTGTATGTTCTGGGAATTAGTCTTTTTTTATTTAAATGTGAACCATTTTTAGAGACAAATAGCAGAACAGGCTCCAGGTAAAGGGCAGGGGAGGGGAATAACAGCCAGTAAAAGTCTTTGTTTTGGGTCATCAGACAATCCAGCAGTGGGGACAGAGTTCAGTTCACTTTCATGGCTAAAGGGCCTCTCCCAGGGATGTGCCCATTAAGAAAACATTACTATTACCAGAACTGCTAGGGGGTCTGATTTGTCATCCAGACCTCAGGGTTGAGCCTCTGGCAATACCAGGCCCTGGATCTTAACGGTGGAGGCTTCTTCTGGAAGCCTGTCTCCAGGTTCAGTGTCAAAAGGGATTAGGCCGATGGCCCCGAAACAGCTTAGGGAAACGGGTGTCTCAGAGAACAAGTGAGACTGAGCTGCCAAGAGCCAGCGATGACATCTGAACTCACCGACCGTGATCTATCTGGTGAATGCATTTGTCTCCCAGCTGTGGGTCATCCCATAGCTAACAGCCTTTTCATGCCGTAGAAATGTCTGGGTGTCTCAAAACATCCTGTCTCTGAGAGACAAGGGAATGGGTTTTGCAGAAACATTGAATCTACCCCAGAAATACCTAATGAGGGTGCTGGGCTGCTTTCTTCCTGACTCCACACCCTGGACTCTCTCCACTGAACCACCAAGCTACCTAGAGAAAACTATAGGATTGCAAAGATTTGGGTGGGTTGGACCCAGTTTGTGGAAAGTCTTAAATGCCAGTCTAAGAAATTCCAGCTAATCCTGTCTGTAACCGAGAGTCATGGAAAGTCTTTGAGCCGGGGAGTAGCACGCTCAGACCTGTGCATAAGGAAGACTCATCTGTCTGTATATATAGAATGGATTGAGGAGGAGGAGCAAGGGAGTTACAACAGTTACAAAAGTTAATGGTAAAGTGTTAACGTCTCTATCCCAGCCCTTGCTGAAAATCCCTACACAATATAGAAGCCTGCCCTTCTTGCCTTCCTTCAGTCAGGTGTTCAGAGGTGTGTTTCTTTATTGATTAAAGACCCCACAGATTCTGAACCTCAGTGGTTACTGCCAAGGCTAGAGATGGTGAAGAGATTGGGCTGAACATGTATTGAACCTGGAGAATTCAGGGAATATTGTTTCTCAACCAACCCCCAACACCATCAGTCAGTAAGCAAATGTTTAAGTATTCAGGCACTGTACTGAGATACAGAGGAAAAGGAAAGCCACCCCCTGCCCTCAAGTAGCGCACAGTCCATTGGGAGAGATAATGTGTAAATAAATAGGAGCCTGGGAAGTACACAGCCAGTAGATGAAAGGTGATCCGAGACAGATCAAGAAAGGCCTCCTGCAGGGTGTGGGGTTTGAACTGAGTCTGGAAGAAATCCAGAGAAGCTGGGAGGCAGAGGGGAGGAAGGAGAGCCTTCCAAGCACAGGAGACTGTGCAAAGCCATGGCGTCTAGAGCTAGAACGTCGTGTGTGGGGAACAGCAGGTCATAGACTTCACAGGATGGTAAAATCAAGTATAAAGGTAGGAAGGAAGGGGCCAGGTTAGGAAAGGCTTTAAAGGCCAGGCAGAGGACTTTGTACTTCTTCCTGGAGGCAATGGGGAGTCACTAGGGCTTACTGAGTAGAGGAGTAACCATCACCAAATATCTCTACTCTCAGCTTATTTCCTTATCATAGGATCATAGATTTAAAACTGGAAGGGGCCTTAGAGGTCAGGTCCAAGTTCTTTCTTATTCAGATGAAGAAATGGAGACCCAGAGAATTTAAGTGACTTGCCTGAGTCACTTAATAATGACTTGGCTACCATTTGATTTTTCCTCATTAAAGAGAAGCTATCCCTTTCTCCCCGAAGAATTTCATTTTTAATTAAGTCCATATTTAGGAGATGAATTAAGTGGATTCTGGTTCATCAGGGTTTTACTCTAAGTGGTCAGGGATTCACACCCAGAGCCTGCCTCAATCATGCAGCATACATGGATTGGGGTACACTTGGTGCCACAGCCTTTGGCAGACTATGAGGCGGGAGGCCTCTGTCGGGGGCCCACATCTTCCCCAGGGAGCCCCCTCTCCCTGCTTGGGCCCTAGGGATCTCTTCCCCACCCCCAACTATTAAAATCTGCTCAGGAAACATGTGATTCTTGACTTTTACAACTAAATGGATCATAAAATACAAACTTCATTCAGTTCAGTAACCTACAAGTGTGTATCTACCCTGTGCCAGACATTGTATTCAATCCTGAAGATACATAGACAAAACAAAGTAGTCCCTGTCAAAGAACTTATCTTCTACTAAGGGGAAGTAATGTGTATGTAGATAAGCATATGTCCAGAACAGATAAAGATCGAACTTGTGATTTCATTGGTGCAATAAATTCAAGTCTTGATTGGACAAGCACTACCACCTGGGAGGATCAGGGAAGCCCTTCTAGAGGAAGCGTCCCATAAGTGTGCTCTGAAAGAAGCTAGGGCTTCCATGGAGCAGAGGAGAGTGGGGGGAGCCCACCAAGCTCACGTGCCATGCCTGTGTGAAGCTTCGATAGTGGGAAATGGAATGTGAGTAAGCCAGCTATGGAACACTTTATGAGGATGTGTGACCAGTCTAGAAATGTGAGTTGGAGCCAGTTTGTGAAAGGTTTTAAATGGAAGGCAGAGAAGTTTCTACTTTATCCTTGAAGTAATAGGGAGCTACTGAAAATTCTTGAGCAAAGGAGAGTAACATACCTTTCCCATTTTACAGTTGAGGAAACTGAGGCCTAGAGGAGAGGAAATTACTTACCCAAGGCCATCCAGTGAGTTAGTCCTTGTCATAGAATTAAAAGCTGGAAGGGAGTAGCTAATATAAACTTATTTTATAGATGAGGAAACTAACACTCAACAAGGTTAAATGATGGCATAATTGGGATTAGAATCTTGGTCTCCAGGTCCAGTGCTCTCACTGTTGCCCCGTATCATGGCAGACCCTGATGAACACTATAAATATGTGTTCATTTTAATCTCATACTGGCTGGAATCGGAGGATCTGAGTTCAAATCCTGTTTCTGCCTCTAACAACCTTTGTGACCTTGGGCAAGCCATTAATCTCCCTGGGTCTCAGTTTCCTCAACTGTAAAATGAGTAAATTGTACTTTATTGCCTCTTAGGTACCTGATAGCTCTAGATCTTTGATTGTATCCATAAAAGACACAGGCCCTTCCTGTGTGGAGAGTACTCTCTTCTTCCTCTGTAACCTTGTGATGCCACAGAATAATCTCTGGATTTCGATTCAGAGAATCTTTCAATGCCAGCTGTGTGACCTTGGTGAGGGCCAAAAAGAGTAAAGAAATAGGGGTGGCTAGATGGCGCAGTGGATAGAGCACCCACCCTGGAGTCAGGAGGACCTGAGTTCAAATATGGCCTCAGACACTTGACACTTACTAGTTGTGTGACCCTGGGCAAGTCACTTAACCCCAATTGCCTTAAAAAAAGGGTGAAAGACTCCTCCAAGGTCACTCAGTGAATTAGTCTCCACAAAATGAGAAGGTTGGATTAGCTTACCTCTAAGTTTCTCCTTGCTCCAATCCAAATCCACAGTCCTATGATATCTTGTGAATTCCCTGGACACAATAAATAGTCACTCCATCATGATGGATAATGTTGAGAATGGATCTTCCATTGTGGAGTGAATCGTTGAAGATTTCCTAACAAGGCTTGTATGGTAGAACTGATTCTGTCCCTTGGGGACAAAAGTGTATGGAACCTCAAAGGCTATCCCTACAATAGAACAACAGGATACTAATGCTATAATCCAGTGGTGTTCCATCCAAAGAGAGAAAGAGGCCAGGATGTTCCATTGACTTTGCTAATGACTGAGCCAATGGATAAGTTCTGAGGTTGATTCTGAGAAACCCGCACTGTCACTGGATGACCTGGAAGCAGGTGATGCCCATTGTGGACAAGGCTTCTTCTCCGGAGCTTGGGAGTACAGTGTCCTTCAGGCCTCCTCAGCAAATTGTTCAAATAAATGCTAGTGGCTGGGTCTTTGGGCTATTTTAAAACTCAGACACTAGAAGAAGGAGGTCCCTCTGGAATTGCCCAGAATGATCTCTCCAGCCAAGCAAGTAGAACCAGACCTAAGAGACCCCAAGGTCTCCCCGTACTAAGGAAGCCTTCTGAAGGTTTGTCTAATTCAGAATAGGACTGAAGGTAACAGCATAGCCATAGCAGTGTTGGTTCTCTCAAGTAATGGTGTTCTCAGGGTAATCAGTGACATAAATAGGCCACACCTTTCTCAAGAGTTAATACAAATGTGTAAACATGGGAGAGAAGAAAAAATATTGAATAGTTTGCAGTAAAACATTCCGATGTTTATTGTGCTAATTGAATATTCATGAGATGTCAATTTAAATTACAGTTCACAACTGTTGCTGTGTCTAATGAATAATTTAAACAAGTGTGGCCAAAGAGATTTCAACACTGCATTAGCAAACTGCAAGGGATTAGCAACAGAGAATTTATAATTAGCTTTGAATATCCTATAATAAATTCATTGGAAAGATGGTTTTAATTATCTCACATGTTAATTCTGAATGCAACACATTCTTTGCCAAGTAACCCTTTTTTTTTCCTCAACAAGCCCAATTTTCTCTCCCTGCTTTGTACAGGCTATCCCTCAGGTGGAGTCCATCCATTCATTCATTCTGGAGCAATGTGCTCAAATAAGATACTGTCTCTACCTTATGGCCAAAAATAGGTGACTGTCATATACAGCAAAAGGCTGTGGACTCACTTAGTCTTGTGAGTCATTTTTCAGTTGTTTCCAACTCTTCATGAGCCCATTTGGGGTTTTCTTGGCAAAGATAGTAGAGTCGTTTGTCATTTCCTTTTCCAGCTCATTTTACAGATGAGGAAAACTGAGGCAAAGTTAAGTGACTCACCGAGGATCACACAGCTAGAAAACATCTGAGGCCAAATTTGAACTCAGGAAAAGGAGCCTTTCTGACACCCCCCCCCAGCCCCCCAAACTCTATCCATTTCACCACCTAGCTGCCTCTGATGGGCTTAGTGTTATAAGTATATGATAAGTGCTTCACAGTAGTATGATCAAAGTGAATCAGATGTGAAGCCTGAGTTAAGAAAGTCATTATTTGGGGGTGTCAGGGGAGGGGGTGTTAAAAAAGGCTTCATAGAAGAGTTGAGTCAAATCGGCTAGCATTTATTAAGCACCTACCACATACGAGGCATCCGGCTGTGTACTAGGGACACAAAAACGACAATAAACAGCCCCTGCTCTCAAGGAGTCCATAGTTTAATGAGGGAGACAATATGTAAACAGCTATAGACCAGCCAGATAGAGACAGGAGAAATGGGAGATAATCTCAGAGGGGAGGAAGGCACCAAGATTAAGCAGGACCAGGAAAGGCTTCTTGCAAAAGGTAAGACTTTGGAGGCAACTAGGTGGTGCAGTGAATAGAGCACTGGCCCTGAAGTCAGGAGGACCCGAGTTCAAATCTGGCCTCAGACACCTAGCTATGTGACCTTGGGCAAGTCACTTAACCCTAATTGCCTTGCCTTCCCCCCTTTAAAAAAAAAAAAGGTAGGACTTTGACAGAGGTTTGCAAGAAGCTGGGAAAGTGAAGGGATGGGGATGAGGAAGGGGAAAGTTCCAGCCTGGGGAGAGACAGTAAAAATGCTGAGTTGAAAATGGAGTTTCTTGTCTCAGAGCAGCCAGGCGGCCAATGTCGCTGGATTGTTGAGTATATGGAGGGGAATAAGACCTTCGAAGGCTGGAAAGGCAGGAAGGAGCCAGGTTGGGAAGGACTTTAAACGCCAAGCAGGATTTCCTATTTGATCCTGGAGGCAATAGGGAGCCACTGGAGTTTAATGAAAAGTCAGAGGTGCATTGTATGCTCTAATAGCCATACTGTATGGTGATCAGCTGGGAACGACTTAGTTCTTCTCAGCAATACAGTGATGCAAGGCAATTCCAAAGGACTTAAGATGAAAAATGCTCCCCACCTCCAGAGGAGAACTGATGGAGTCTGACTGCAGATCGAAGCATACTTTTTTTTACTTTATTTTTCTTATTTTTTGCCTGTTTTCTTTTGCAACATGGCTAATATGGAAGTATGTTTTGTATGACTGCCCATGTATAACCTATATCAAATTACTTGCCTTCTCAAGGAGGAGAAATGGAAGGGAGAGAAATTTGGAACTCTAAATTTTAAAAAATGAATGTTAAAATTTGCTCTTACATGTAATTGAGAAAAATTTTTAAATGAAGTAGTAATATATAAAAGCCAAAAAAGGAAGAAGGACCTGCACTTGAGAAAGTTCAATTTGACAGCTGAATGGAGGATAGACTGGAGTAGGGAAGAGACTCAAGGCAGGGATCATAACCAATAGACTATTGGAAGACGTGGTATTTGAGCAGGGCCTTGAAAAATAATTAGAATTTCTTTTTTTATTCCTTTTTAATTTTTTTAGTTTACATCATTCATTTCCACAAGATTCTGAGTTACAAATTTTCTCCCCATTTTCCCCTACCCACCACCCCAAAACAGCAATCCCACTGAATATATCCTCTCCCAATCTGCTCTCTCCCATATCTTCCCCCATCCCCCCTCTGACTTTCCAGTAAGGCACGGTGGATCTCTATGCCCCAGTGCCTGTCTATCTTATTTCCGTTACATGTAAAATAATAATAATAATATATATTTTAAACATTTGATTTTAAACCTTTGAATTCCAGATTTTTTCCTTACCTCCCTCGTCCCTCACTCTTACTGGGAAGATAAGCAATTCAATATAGGTTGTACATGTGTAGCTATGCAACATTTCCATAGTGGATATATTGTGAAAGACTGACTATATTTCCCTCCATCCTATCCCACCCCCTCACTTGTTCTATTCTCTACTTTGCTCCTGTCCCTTGTCAAAAGTGGGTGCTTCCAACTTCCCTCCCCCCCAGCCTGCCCTCCCTTCCATCATCCCCCCTCTCATCCCCTTCCCCCCCCTAATTCCTGTAGGGTGAGATACCCTATTTAGTGTGTATGTCATTCTCTCCCTAAGCCAAATTCAATTAGAATAAGGTTGACTTTTGCCTTCCTGTTCTTTGCCTCCATTATAACAGTTTTCCCTTGCCTCTTCTATATGAGATAATTTATCCCATTTTATCTCTCCCCATCTCCTATCATTATATTCCTCTCTCACCTCTTAATTTCACCTTCTAAGTATCATCCCTTCCTATTCAACTGGTCCTGTGCCCGCTGTCTCTGTATACCTGTAAACATATATATACACATACTCACTATATGTATTCATATACCCGTATAGCCTCCTATATAGACATATATATGTATATATACATAAATATATATACATTTCTTTTCCCTTCAACTATTCTCATACTGAGAAAAGTTTCATAAGTTACAATTATCATTTTTCCATGTAGGAATATAAATAGTTCAACTTTGATAAGTTCCTTATAATTTCTTTTCCTTTTTTACCTTCTCATACTTCTATTGCTTGTTGTATCTGAATGTCAAATTTTCTATTCAACTCTGGTTTTTTCAGCAAGAATGCTTGAAAGTCCTCTATTCCACTGAATGACCATATTTCCCCTGAAACATGATACTCAGTTTTTCTGGGTAGGTGATCCTTGGTTTTAATCCCAGCTTCTTTGACCTATGGAATATCATATTCCAAGCCCTTCGATCCCTCAGTGTAGAAGCTGCCAGATCCTGAGTTATCCTGATTGTGTTTCCACAATGTTCAAATTGTTTCTTCCTGGCTGCTTGTAATAGTCTCTCCTTAATCTGGGAATTCTGGAACCTGCCTATAATATTCCTAGGAGTTTTCTTTTGTGGATCTTTTTCAAGAGGTGATTGGTGGATTTGTTCAACCTCTATTTTTCAAACATCAGGGCAATTTTCCTTGAGAATTTCTTTAAAGATGATTTCTAGGTTCTTTTTTTGATCGTGACTTTCAGGTAGTGCAATAATTTTTAAATTAACTCTCCTGGATCTATTTTCCAGGTCAGTGGTTTTTTCAATAAGATATTTCACATTGCCTTCCATTTTTTCATTTGTTTGGATCTGTTTAATAGTATCTTGATTTCTTATAAAGTCACTAGCTTCCATTTGCTCCAATCTAGTTCTGAAGGAATGATTCTCTTCAGTGAGCTTTTGAAATTCTTTTTCCATCTGGCAAATTCGACTTTTTAAGGCATTCTTCTCCTCATTGGCTTTTTGAGCCTCTTTTGCCATTTGAGTTAGTCTATTTTTAAGGTGTTATTTTCTTCAGTCAGGTTGTTGACTCTCATTTTATAATTTTCTTGCATCATTCTCATTTCTCTTTCCAATTTTTCCTCCACTTCTCTTATTTGGTTTTCAAAATCCTTCTTAAGCTCCTTTATGGCCTGTAAGAAGTTTATTCTTTTCTTGGAAGCTTCTGGTGCGGAAGTTCTGACTTCACTGTCTTCCTCCTGTTCCATGCTTTGATCCTTTTTGTCCCCAGAAAAGGAATCCAAAGTCGGACCACTGTGCTTGCCTTGCTTCCCTCGCTTGCTCATGTTGCCACTAAATTACTTGACTTTTGAGCTTTTTGCCACATAGAACTCTGCTGCCAGAGAGGAGAGCTTTGTCCCAATCGCTGGGGCTTTCTCAGCTGCTGGAGCTGTTAGTTGGTTGCCCTCTCAGAAGCCTCCACAAGCTGTGGCACACTGGTCACGCACCCCAAGACCTCCACCCCAGACAGGGATCCAGATCCAAGCAGGTTAAAGCAAGAGTGATTACCCCTCAGACTGGTCGCTTGGTTCCCCTACAATTTGCAGGCCAGGAGCTCTGAAGCATACATGTGGCAGTGGCTGCACGGCTGGATCCCAGGTCCAAAAGTCCACCCTACACTGACCTCTCACTTTGTCCTTAGCGTCTATGGGTTAATAATTCTGGAAACCGCCACAGCTGCTGGTGATCTGAAGTCCCTCCAGCCTCGGCTGGTTGTGGCCACCCTGAGGCTAAAACCTCTGGCCCTCCCGGAGCTGGGCTTGGCTCCCCACACACTGCGCTGGCCACTTCCTGCCAGCCTGCTGACCGTCTTCAGCAGGAGGTTAGCTTCTCTGTGTCATTCTGTGGGTTCTGTAGCTCCAGAATTTGTTTAGAGAGATTTTTTACATGAATTGGAGGAGGTGGAAGCGGGAGTCACACGGAAGTCCTGTTTCTACTCTGCCAGTTTGACTCCACCCCTAGTAATTAGAATTTCAACTGACTAAAATGACAGGGAATGTGGTCCACTTGGAAGAAACAGCAGGAGCAAAGATTTGGAGGTAGGACTTTACGAGGGCACATTTAACAGTCCAGTTGGGTTCAAGCATGGCATTCATGAAATGGAGTCATAAGGGATGCAGTTGGAAAGGTAGAATGGTTCTAAATTATGGAAGACTCGAAAGGCCAATCTAAATAATTTAAACTTTGTTACATAGGGAGTTTGCTATCTCACCTCCTGTCTCCCAGCTCTGTCCCCTATTGTCCTAGCAGGCCAGAGCCTAGGGAGGTTACAGGGGAAGAAATAGGGGCATGGCTGCAACCTCAGTCCTGTTAAGAATATCCCCTTAGTAGCCAATCACCCTCTTAAGAACATGCTAAAAGGTGTGTATTGGTAGTGATAGAACATTTGATAGTTTGAGGAAGGAAGTCTGAACCTCCTAGCACCTGCTAGTGCTCAGTAGGGTGTGAGTAGACGGCCACACTTCCCACCCACCCAACTCTCTGGAATTGGACAAAGATGGCTCCCCCTAGCAGGATCCTTGTCAGCTGTATGGACGCCTTCTGTAATGTGTCTGTCTCTTATTCCCCTTCCCAATAAGACTTTCCTCAAAAAAAGAAAAGAGCTGATTTGCAAATAATAGGTTGGTGAGTTGGACAAAATTTAGAAGCTACTATCAAAGGGATGGTTTGTAAGCATGTAGAAAGAGAAGCCGTGATCACTAAGAGCCCTTGTTTATCTGCCTCATTGCTCCCACCTTCTGCTGATCCTGGTCCCCTGATATTAGACAATGGTCACCAGTTCAGAGTGGCCCCCCAGAATCTCCATAGGTAAGAAGGCTAATTTTCCAGGGGGTAGAGAGTTTGCTATTGCTTGTCAACTGATCTCTGTCCAAAGGTGCTAGTAACCCATCTCAGCACATCTCAGAATATCCCAAGGCTTAATATCCAGAACTCTTCCAAACTTCCAGATTCCCTCCAGATCTCTGACATGAAACTTGGACACATAAAAAATTAGTGCAACAATGCAACAAACTGGTCAGAGTCACCAAGAGAGGACTCCTAGATCAACTTGCTTCTTCCCTTCCCCCTCCATCCATGGTCCTCTGAACCAGCAGCCCCAACCCTATCCAACAGGAAACTGTGCTTACTATTCCCAAGGCCCTTTGGGATGCTTTGGCCCCACTCCACAGAATTTTAAAGCCCCCATATGACCCAGGTTTGCTGGGTAAAAATAATAGAGAGGTTCTGTGGGGCAATGTTAAGAGTTCTTTTTTTTTTAAGCAATCAGGGTTAAGTAACTTGCTCAAGGTTACACGGCCAGTTATTTCTGGGTGTGGTGCTGAGCATCTGAGCCCAGGATTTGATCTCCAGGTCATCCCAACACTGGAGCCGGTGCTCTTACTCGCTGAGCCACCTGGCCGTCCCTAAGCAATTGGGTTTAAGTAACTTGCTCAAGGTTACACGGCCAGGTGTTTCTGGGTGGGTGCTAAGTGTCTGAGCCTGGGATTCCATCTCCAGGTCTTCTCAACACTGGAGCCGGTGCTCTTACTCGCTGTGCTACCTGGCCGCCCCAATGTTAAGAGTTCTTAATGAGGATTCAGATGATTTGTTTTGAATCCTGACTCTCCCACTAACAAGTAGCTGTATGGCCTTGGACAAATCTCTTCCTTTATTCTGGGCCTAAGTTTCCTCATTTTTGGGGGGGTTGTTTTTTTGGAGGGCAATTGGAGTTAAGTGACTTGCCTAAGGTCACACGGCTAGTTTTTGTGTTAAATGTCTAAGGCTGGATTTGAACTCAGGTACTCCTGACTCCAGGGCTGGTGCTTTATTCACTTCACCACCTAGCCGCCCAAGTTTCCTCATTTGTAAAATGAGTGAGTTGGACCAGGATGACCTCCAAGGCCCCTTCAGCAGTGATATTCTGCATGTTGTGTCTTTCTCACCCCAAGGTAAGCCCTCATTCTGGAAGTCCTCCAGCAGTGGAAATCACTCTTCAGGGTTCTGCAATTCAGGTTCTGCAATTCCTAAACAGGAATTAGGAAAATTCATGACCAAGGGGAATTAATGGTCAGAGTATTTTTTTAATTTGAAACACTGACATTGGACCTGGGGCCATAGTGTAATGTAGAATCAAGAAACATTGGTCAGAAAGCTCAGCTAGCTCAATCTCCCACCCAATGGGAGTCCCCTCTCTAGTGCTCCTGTTTACTTAGACACTTCCCAAGACAGAGAATCCCCCAGAGTCAGGACAAGGTATTCATGCATTCTAGTTAAGGTATAAAATTTATACCTCCTGTGTCTACTGTCCACCATGGAAGAGGGAAAAGGGAATAAGCATTTATATGGCACCTAATAGGTACCAGGCACTGTGCTAAGCACTTTACAAATATTATCTCATTTGATCCTTACAACAGCCCTAGGAAGTGGACACTATTATTATCCCCATTTTACAGATGGGGAAACTGAAGCAAACAGAAGTTAGGTGACTTGTTCAGGGTCACACAGCTAGTAAGTATCTGAAGCTGGATTTGAATTCAGGTGTTGCTGACTCCAGTTCCAGGACACTATCCACTGCACCACCTAGCTGCCACCAAGGGGACTTTGCACCTTCATTGTAATATATATGACTTGTCTTTTTTTTTTTTTTAATTTAATCAGTTATCAAACTAAATACCTACTACATGCTAGGTAGTGTAGTGTAGTAGAAAGAGCACAGCTTGGAGTCATAAGACCTGGATTCAAATCCCAGCTAATTTGTCAGCCTCTTCACCCTTTTGGAACTAGTTCCTGATCTGTAAAATGAAGGGGCTGGACCAAATGACCTCTAAGCTCCCTTCTGACTCTAAATATTTGAGCCCAGGTAAATACAAAAGTACACTAGCTGTTGCCTTCAGGGAGTTTACAGTCTGTTTGGGGGATATAATACATTCACAGATAAATAAGATATAAATAAATCACAAATAAGATATAAAAACAAATACAAAATAATTGGGGGGAGGCATTAATAATTGGAGGAATGTTTTATTGATGCACATTTTTTTTTACATACCTGTCATTTTCAAATGACTCTCATCAGGTTATTGATAGGCAGGAAGTTTCCATTGTTCCACTCATTTATAGCTAGCAAATGGCCAGAAGTTTTTTAAAAATCAGAATTAACACCAAAAGTGCTTCCTGAGAGCAGTAGAACTCTCTTTGTAACAAGGTGATATATTCAAGCAAAACACATTAACACATTAGCCATATCTGACAACACATGCCACATTCTGCATCCATAGTCCACCACCTCTTCTCCAAGAAAAGGTAGGAAACCATAGAGAGGGGGCATTTTTAATATTAAAATTATATGCATTAAAAAAAATTGTTTTTAATCCCTCATCATATCTCCTTCTGTTACACCATAGGTCTCTGTCTGCTTTACTTAGTTGGAGCATTGTCATCTCTGGATTAACCCCCAAGTCAGTGGTTGTTGTGTGTTTATATTAAATCATGAATACACAAAATATCCCTAACTCCAAGCCCCTACAATTCACAAATAAAACATTTATTTACATATAGAAAAGAAATTGAACCAGGAATCAGAATACTTGTGTTTTAGTACAACTTTGCTACTAACTAGCTAGGTATGCAACTTTGTGTGACTTCCCTTCTGTAGGCCTCAGTTTTCCTATCTGTAAAAATGGACTCAAGTGTGTCCAATATCCCTTTGATTGTAGACTTCTAGGATATTTAGAAACAGGTGCAGTGCACAGGCAGCATATTAGAAAGCAAGCAACCATCCTGTGCACTCAGTGGGCCTGAAATTAGCTGGCATTGGGAAAGGGGAGCGGCTTTCCTGAGAATGGAGCTGAGGGTCAGTCATTAGAAAGCATGATAGGGGTCAGTGATGCCAAGGGGCGTGAAACGGTCATTGTGTAGTATTGTCCCTGTGTTGTGGACTCAGAGGAAAATGACAACCTTGGGGTCGATTCCCTCCTGAGTCCCCAGGACCTGATTCTGCAAATCTGATTTCCGTTGCAGTGGATTCAGGGGGGGAAAAGTTATTGATGTTAGAGGAAAATAAAACCTCACTGATAGGCAGGAAGTTTCCATTGTTCCGCTCATTTATAACTTGCAAATGACCAGAACTTTTTTTTAAATCGGAATTAACACCGAAAGTGCTTCCCGAGAACAAAACGGGGGCCTGCCTTGTTTCACTTTCAACCAAGGCACACTTTAATGCAAATTACACCTACCAGTGAACCTGGGGAGGCCCCGGCTGCGGGAGAGAAAAAGCCCAGCAGCCCCTAGGGGAGGAGTCCCGAGACTTAGCCCAGCGGGGAGAGACACGAGCTTGCGCCACGGTCTCAGAGGGCTCTGGTGCGACCTGTGACCCAAAGCAAGCATCCTCTCAGTACCTCGGCCTGATGGTTCTCTCTAGTGAGCTGGAGCCTGACTCCCTCCACCTTCCACCCCCTACTTCTGGCCTCCAACGCTAAGCAGAGCTGAGCTCCTCAGCCGCTTCCCAAACGGCCCCTTCAGATCTATGCACAGTGCTTTGCAAACCTTAAAATGCTATATAAAGGCTAGTTAGTATTATTTGTCATTGAAGAAAACCATTATGTCCCAGGTAAATCTGTCCTCCACGTCCCGATGTATGAAATGCGCTATTTTTCCGGAACATTCCCTTCTCCTCGAGCCTGCCAGCCCTACCCAGCGCTTTACCCTTCTAGAAAAGCAAAGACTAGCCAGCGTCGGTCCTCACTGGTTCCCTTTGCCGGTCCTCAATTCCCATTAGTGTCTGTCCTCGTCCCTTTTTTCCTACAGCTCCCCGATACAGCTCTGCCTGTGCCTTCGATTCCCTCTGTCACCAGGACGTTGTCCCAACAGCCCAGCCTTTTCCTCTAGGGCTTTCTGAGCTCTCCTTCGCTGCTAGTTTTTTTTTCCTCTTCTTACAGACATGATCGGGTCTCTACAATCCGTAATAAAAAACCAAATGTACTGACTTGGAGGCAGGAGACCTGGGTGTGAATCCTGCTAAGGATGCTTTAACCTATGAGCATAGGTAAATCACAATTTCTCGAAGCCTCAGTTAACTCAGCTCTAAAACAGGGAGAGTGATATTTGCTCGAATCATTCATTCAACAAGCATTTATTAAGTTCTTACTGTAGGCCAGGTATTATGCTAGTCACCGGGAACATGAAGGTGGGAAAAAATGAAATAGTCCCTTCCTCCAAGAAGCTAATATTGTATTGGGGGGAGTTTTGAAGAGGGGAACCAACATGAGCAGAGATCAGTAAATACTAAACATCTTATAAAGCAATTTCCCCAGAGGAGGGTATTAATTAAGATAAGGTAGGAAGCACAGCTAGGTAGCAAAGTGGATAAAGTGCTGGGTCTGGAGTGAGGAAGAACTTAGTCCATACCCAGCTTCAGACACTTACTAGCTGTGTGACCCTGGGTAAGTCACTTAACCCTGTTTGCCTCAGTTTCCTCATGTGCAGAATGAGCTGGAAAAGGAAATGGCAAGCCACTTCAGTATTTTTTTTCAAGAAAACCTAAATGGGGTCACGAAGAGTCGGACATGACTGAACAACAAAAGAGACTCACCCCATTTCTCCAACCGCCTTATATCTTTCACCATATATTCTTCACTTTCTGTATTCCTAATCCACCATTTCTTTTACTTCAGTAACCATCTCTATCCAAATGGGTATTTCCAGCCCTGACCTCTCTCCCAAACTCCAGACCTACATTGCCTTCAGATTATCTCCATCCTGATATCCCAGCTCATCCAAACTTGAGCTTCTTATCTTGCTCCTCCCTTTTAACTTGACTCTAGGCTGGTATTTGACTCGAGCATGTTCCCAGTTTCCTGTATTCCATACCTTGGTTATCATTGACTCAGTCTCTCCTACCTCTCTTCTTCAGTTCAGCAACAATAAAAATATAATGTATTTAGTACCTCAGAGTGCCAGATACTTTAAAGACTTATCTTATTTGATCCTCACAACAACCTTAGGAAAGAAGTGCTATTATTATCCTCATTTTTACAGATAGGGAAACTGAGGCAAGCAGGGTTAAATGACTTGCCAGGATCACACAACTAGTAAGTGTCTAGGGCTGGAGATGAACTCATGTCTTCCTGACTCCAAGCCCAGTACCCTCTCCACTTCACCACCTAGCTACCCTAAAGCATACATGTAAGACCCTGTGCTTGGCACTGGGGATTCAGAAAATTTTTAAATGCTACTCCCACCCCCACCGAATTCTCGAGCAGCTTATATTCTACATACCCAGTCAATTCTACCTTCATAGGATCTCCAGAGTTAGCCCCTTCCTTTCTATTTGAATTGCCAACACTCCAGTAGAAGCCTTCATTACTACAAGTCTAGACTATTATAATTACCTCCTTATAGGTCTTCCTGCTTCCACTACTCTCTCCTCCCTCTAATACACCCCACATACTACTACCACACTCATTTCCCTTATGCACAAATTTCATTCCAACTCTTCTGTTTAGAACTTTTCAGTGATTCCCTGTTGCCTATCAACTAAAATCCAAATCCCTTAGTCTGACATCAAGGTCCATCATTTTCATGGCCATTTCTACCTTTCCATCTTTACGTCAGGTTTTTCTTGAAACATAATTTCACTGGCATAAGGAAGTAAGTCACATAGCTAGTCTGTGGCTAAGGTGGGATTTTAACTCATGTCTTCCTGACTCTGAAACTGGCTCTCTATCCATTATATTAAATTGTTTCTTCTATATCATATGATTCTCCTGTATAGTTTTAGATAAATTGGATGATTCACCATCTCCTGTACAGAACTACAATTTCCTCCCTCCCTGCCTTTGCTCACCCTGTGCCCAGTACCTGGAATGCCATCCCCTATTGAAAACCCTCTCTGATTTGCTCTAGCTGTTAATTGCCTGGCCTGTCTTGGACCCCAATGGCACTTTGTACTTCTTATGTATTATTTGCATTGTATTATTGCATTGTAGCTATCTGTATATGTGCCCCACTCCACTACCATACTGAGTTCCATGAGGGCAGGGTAGTTCTCATTTGTTCTTATCTCCCCCAGGTCCAGGAGGAGCTTAGAATGTAGTAGGTACTTCACAAATATATAAGAGGAAATCTTAGTGCCTTGCACAGTGGTATTGTCACCTCCCTTAAGCCAGCCCTAATTCTATTAACAGCCAAATCAATGGATGATGCCTCCCGGGTGATTAGGGGAAAGCAGGGATATTTGTAAAAGCTTTCCCTTTGAGGCTGATGCTGTTTTCTCTCTGTATGGTAGAAAATTAGAGTCTGTGAGTGTATGACTGTATGTTCCTCTTTGCCTTCTAGTCATATGGAATGGGGCTGGGAGTGGGGGCTGGGGAGAGGGAAGTTTAGGGATGCTCAGGAGCTCTTCCTGTATATATAGGGGGTGGGGTGGAGAACCATGCTTTTAAACAGGTTTTAACTTAATTGAAATGAAGAAACCAACACAGTACTAGATTAGGATGCAGCGCAACACCCGTAATAATAGCCCATGACTACTTAGCCGTTCCTGGAGTACTTCCCTAGGCATGTAGTACAAGGATTATTAGCTATATTTTACAAATGAGGGTAGTGAAACTCCCAGAGATTAAGTGGTTTGCCAATGGTTAGCCACGGTATAATATTAGAGTTAGGTGTGACTAGAGCTTGGGAATCCAGACCCTAAGGCCAGTGCTCTTTCTGCTCCAACAAGTTGTCTTTCTTGATCCAATTCAGCAAATTATTTATTAAACATCTGCTGTATGCAAGGCCATGTGCTCACTGCTGGAGGGAAGGTGGGGGATACAAGATGAGGGACTAGGGGAGACACAAAGTTTTGCTAAAAGGACAGGTCTTTCTTGACCTCAGGGAGCTCCCAATCTAGGTGTGGGGATTGAGGTTTGGGTGGATAAAGGCTGATAATAGGGTTTAACAGGGGGGAGGGGTGAGAGAGAAGGAAGGAGAAGAAGAGAAAAAGAAGAGAGGGAAGGAGAGAGATGACAGAGAGAGAGACAGACAGAGACAGAGAGACTCTCTCCCTGTCTGGAAAAGCCTGTGTTGTGAGCATTAAACAAAATGATTCTAGTCTAATACTCACAACACAGGGATATATACCAATGCACACATATTCATCAAATATCAGAGCCAGAGAGTGCCTGGAAGAGATAACATCTGAGCTGGGACTGCAAGCAAAGGAGGGCATTTCATCTGCTGCAGACTTGGGGTAAGTCCACACTAGGCTTGTGGAATGGTGTCAGCAAAGAGACAGAGGGGAAAAAAAAGGCATGATGGTTCTGGGGTGAGAGGGGGAACAGATTTATACCCTCCTGGTTTACAGAAATGGCACCTCATTAAAAGGAGAGCTGTTTTTAGTCAGCTAATTTGAGGCCATCCACTATGATGGGCCCATTAATGTGAGGCAGTACATAGAGAGAGCTGGTCTTGGAATCAGGGATACCTGGGTTCAAGCCCACCGCTGCCAAATACTTGTTGTGTGACCCCCTGGGCAAATCACTTAACTTCTCAGTGCTCTGAGCAATTTTCTATGGTTGTAAATTGCAGAGAAGGTGCCAACCTGCATTGGTAGTTTCTTCATTTAGGAAGTCCCTATACCAATAAAATTAAAATTTGTTTTTATATTAATTATACATGATATATAAATATGTAATTATATGTGAGTAATATATAAAAATAGGATAAAGGAATTATATTAATAACCATTTAAATTCTTCATAAGAATAAATTTATAATAAGTAGCAAGTATTTCTATAGCACTTTAAGCCTTGCAAAGTGCTGTACAGATAATGTCCTATTCTACTATTAATATTACTAACAATGGCTGAAATTATACCATTAACACTCCTTATTACTATTTTCGCCATCTCTTCAACCCTTTTCTCTTCTTCTTCCAAGTTCCAGCCATTTATTCATTAACACTTACTATTGCTATTTTCGCCATCTCTTCAACCCATTTCTCTTCTTCCAAGTTCTAGCCATTTATTGAGCATCTGCCATAAGCAAAGCCTCAATAAATATTTGTCAAATGAATGAATGAATACACTTTAGCCCATCCACCTCTGCTTATTTCCTTCAGATCTCCCTCCCAGCTCTTCCCAGGGGCCTCCCCCCACCTTGCACCAGGAACCTTATCCCTCTGGATTTTTTCAAGCCCTCTCAGCCCTTCTTTCTTTCTTTCTCTGAACTAAGAAATAGTTTAGAACAGCCTTTCCAGGCTTCTAAGACCAATTATGCTTTTGTAGTAGAATGTCTCCAAGAAGAAATAAACCCATGGACTGCATATAACCACTGGATTGCAAAAACCAGACTTTGGAGACTCCTCTCTTCCCCCTTCCTAATCTTTGAAACATCTTCAGGAATGGGGAGGTAGGTGGCCATCAGCTAAGAATCTGGGGGGCAGAGTGAGTGTGGGAAGTGAAGGGATTGGAGTGCCAGCTTTCTCTCACAGCATTAAAATACACACTGACATATCTTCTGGGGGCATTTTGTAAAATTTCTTGGTGACACATTGGCAATGTGGCCATCCACATCCTCCCCAGCATCCCATCCACCACAGAGACCCACTGTTTCTGAGCCTAGGACTGAGACCCTGAGTTTCTGGGATTAAGAGACCTAGATTCTTACCTGAAGGTGAAAGAAGGACAAGGAGAATGGTTAAATGAGCAGAAGCAAGATGGTAGTGTGGAAAAAAGAGGGAATTTGGAATCAGAGGACCTGGGTTCAAGTCCTTACTCATCTATATAGCACCTGTATGACATTGGGAAAAGCATTTCCTCTCTCTAGACCTCAGTTTCCTCCTCTGTCAAATGGGTCCTCCAAAGTCCCTTCTAGACCTAGCCCTAGGACTGTACAAAGACACCCACCTATATAGACTCTTTTCTCGCCATCTCTTGCCTTCCCAAAGCTCCTGTAACCACATTAGTAGAACTTGGTGCTGTGACTTAAACTCTTATAGGAAGTCTCTCTCCTAAGATAAACGCAGCTATAAATTGCCCTCCTTTCCAATCCTTCGCTGCTGGTGCCCTCATATTCATAATGGGATGATCAGTGTAACCAAAGATGTGGCTGTTACTTTAAAGGATAAATTAGCTTGACTCTTAACTCAATAATTAAAACTGTTATGGCTATGAGCCTGCAGGGATAATGTACTATTATTATAGTCGTTTGTTTCAATTAAATGCTTACTGATTTTACAATAGCAGCTGGGCACCTGTGTGAGATAGCTATTACTATGAACAAGACATCTCCGGCTCTGCAAGGAATCTGTCAGACCACTAGCCATGAAACTTTATTAGGGATAGTGACGGCCAAGGGGGCGGGTCACTGGCAGAGATTTCTTCACCAGCTTCTTACTCCCCTCGTTTGCTGGGTGATTTGGTTTTGTTCTGGACGGGAATTATTTTCAGGGTATTTTATTTAGCAAGTTCAAGTAAGACTAATACGGTAAGAGATGTCTCTGCTGGAATGTTGGAGTCGGGGCTGGGGAGGAGCTATGCAAGGGATCATTTTCCTTACCACATGCCAATGCTGGTGATGTCTTTCCCTTAACAAGACTGCTAGAAGCAGCCATCTCTTTCAGCTCTAGACTCTGGGTCTGTCTGACCTTCTATTTCTTTCTCAGGATGGTTTAAAGAATGGAGCATTGACCTGGAAATCAGGAGCCTTGCCTTCTAATTCCGTTTCTTTACCCCCAAGACCTTACATGAGTCTTTTTTTTCTTTATCTTTAAATTTTTTTATTTAATATTTTATTTCCCCCAATTAAATATAGAAACAATGTCGACATTCTTTTGTTCAAATCTGGAGTTCCAAATCCTCTACCTCCTTCCCCTCCTCTCCCTCGCACACCCCCCCCCCCCCGCCACTGAGAAGGTAAGCAGTTTGACTTAGGTTATACATGTGTGGTCATTGCATCAGTATAAAAAAGGGGAAAGGACCTATATGAGTAAAAATATTTATAGCAACTCTTTGTGGTGGCAAATATTGGAAACTGAGGGGATGCCCACCAATTGAGGAATGGCTGAATAAGCTATAGTATGGGAATGTAATGGAATACTATCATGCTAAAAATAAGTGGGAGGATTTCAGGAAAACCTGGAAAGACTTGCATAAACTGATGCAAAGTGAAATGAGTAGAACCAGGAAAACATTGCACACAGTATCAGTCATTGCATAAGCCTTTTTCTTCCTTTGGGCCCACCAGCCTAGAAAGAAGCAAGCACCTCCTCTTGTGATAGTTGTGAACTGGAAAAGGGATGGAAAGGACCACATGGAATTACAGAATTTAAAGTCAGAAGACCTGGCTTTGACTCCTGACTATATTTATTTCATCTTTTTATCTCTTGCTTCAGTTCTCCTAGGTCTTCACTGGGGCCAAGAAGACCAAATCCAATCCCTTTTCCTCATGACAGCTCTTTAGACATTTTCACTCAGGAAGATAATTCTTCTTGGCTTCCTGACTTCGCCATCTAGCTGCCTTCCTCCCAGTATGGGCTAAACCAAGGCAGTACTATAAGTCTGAACACCACTAAGATGATAGGGCTCTCCAGCAGGAGAATGGTAGACTCCATAGCAATACTTAGTACTTAACTCTTGTAGGGGTTAGGAAGGCACAGAAGGTAATGCAAGTCCTTAAAGGCAGTATAAATGCTGCTAACTGCTGTTTGTCCTTTATTCTTAAAGAAGACCATGACAGCAGGAAGGTGATGCCATGACATGCAAGTGAATTGGATTTAAGTGAGAGAGGGCTGTGCAAAGTCACCAGTCTCACTTTCTCATCTAGGTTCAACAGCCAGAGCTAGATCAAGACAACTGGAGATGGTTCAGGATGCCATCTGTAAATGAAGAGCTTGAATTAGAATCTGATACAAGGTCCCTTTTAACTCTGAATTTTGATTTAGAAGGCTACTGCCACTGCCCTCTAGTGGTGCCCCAGTGCCACAATTTACCCTAGGCAGGGAAAACTAAGGGGCTATTTAATGTGCATCCAGACATGCTGTTGTTGTTTGTCTTGTTCTCAGAGAGGACCAATGGCATCACAAGCATGATGTCTTGACTTACATGTGAGTTGGATCTGAGTGAAGCAGAGCCGGGTAAAGTCCTCAGCCTTGCTCTCTCCTCCAGAGCCATCCAAGTCCAGTGGTAAGACAAAGGTCAAGAAGATCAGCCATGGTCCAGTATGCAATAGAGGAAAGGAGACTTCTTTTAGTATTTATGGACTCAGATGCAAATTCTTGCTTTTTCTGTGAGGTGAAATAAAACCAAAGCTTCTGTAGAAGATATATTGTTAGTCTGAGTGCTTGCATAGGAATTGAAAGCCTTTTACTTTTTCTGTGGAGGTTTGAATGCTAGCCAAATGCTGATATTGGCAGGGGAAGCCCTGGATGAGTGCATGAACCCAAAGGGAAGATTTTATTGAAATCTCCCAAGATTGAACTTATTCCACACAACCCAAAGCTTCCTCCACTCTGGACGTGGGTTAGAATGATAATGAGATCAGTAATAAGAAATTCAGGGGAAATCCCAGCCATGTGGCTATCACAAAAAGAGAAAAAGCAGTTCCTATTCCCAAATTAAATTTTCAGAATGTTTTTAATGAAGCCCTCTTCCTCCCACTGAGAAAATGTGGATCCAAGAATTCTGTTATATTTCAGCATGAGTGGGCGCTCAGAACGCGTGTCCTTCCTTATTCATCTACCTCTTCAGAGGCTCAGACTAAGTAGTGCTGTGACTGATATCCATATTCATTAAAAATATATATTTTTGAAAATTACCTTAGCATTCCTATAGCCCCCCAGGAAACAATTAAGTAACATACACTTAATTACTTTAGCTCCTCCCAACTCACATTCCCCTTAGTTTTCTACTGAGACACAGCACATCCCATAAAGAAAGAGGAAGGTGGTGCATCTTTTGTTCCTTTTCTGGGAAATCAGTTATGCTTTGATCATTCTGAATTTGGGGGTTAACTTGGTAGTCCAAGAATTGGGGTAGGGATTAGGGATGAGTGGGAGAGGCAGGAAGCCTGTGGTAATGGCAGCAGGCCTTGGAGTCAGGAAGACCTACCTTCCTTTCCCACCTCTGAATTTTGTTAGCTGTGTGACCCTGGACAAGTCATTTGACCCCTCAACTTTTCTGAGACGACAAGTTGAAAAGCAGGTGGCAGCCTGTAATAAAGAAGGGATTTCCCCATCCCAGAAGTCAGATGGCGTCAGTCTTTTTCCCACAGGGTGTTGCTGAGCCTGCTCTTAGTTGTAGAACCCTACAGAGAGGCTGTAAGTAATAGTGTTTGGGTTTTCTAAACTCTAGGTCAAACAAGCATCTGTTAGACTCCTGCTGTGTGCTGGCCGCAGTGCTAGAAATTCAGACATAAAAAATAAAATAGTCCCTGTCCTCAAGGAGCTTATATTCAGTGTGGAGAATTCAGCATGGATCACTCTTCTAATTGTGGGGCCATGCTTCGGAAAGGCCATTGAGGAGCTAGGGCAGAGTGATAATGGGAGGAGGGAGAAGGACTTGAAATCATGTCCTTCTCCAGTGGTTCATAACGGATGATGGGTCATGGACTCCTTTGGCGGTCTGGTGAAACCTTTGGGCCCTTCTCAGAATGAGATTTTTTAAATGCATGAAATAAAGTGAATAGGATTACAAAGAGAATCGAATATATTGATACTCAGTTTTCAAAATATCTTTTTTTAAAAACCCAGGTTTGTTTGTGAGCCTCAGGTTAAGGACTCCTGTCCTAGAAGCATCAGTTAAATCTATCCCTCAACAAATAGGAAGCCCCTGTTATATACCAGGCACTGTGTTAGGCCCTGAAGTTACAAAGACAAAGCCAAAGAGAATATTGTAGCTTGACAAGAGAAGTCTGAGGAGCAGGGAGACATGGTCACTGTCTTAAAATATCTGAAGGGGTATTATGAGGAAGAGGGATTAGATTTGGTCTTCTTGGCCCCAATGAGGAAAAATTAGGTACAGGGGTGGGGAACCAGGAACATGTGGTCCTCTAGGTCCTCAAGTACAGCCCTTTTGTATTTAGTCAAAGGACTGAACTTGAGGGCCACATGTAGCTTTGAGGCTGCTGGTTCCCCATCCCTGGACTAGGAGCATAGGGTCAGCACTGAAAGGAGACAGATTGGTAGCTCCCTATAAGAAGGAGTTTCCTTCCAGTCAGAGCTGGCTGCCCATATTGAAGTAGGGGAATGGGAGGGGAGTACACATTGCCCAGCATGAAAGGCCTTGAAGTTTGAAGTTTAGAATTGGTTGAGATGACTTCAAAGGACCCTCCCAACTGTGACATTCTGTCACTGAATAACAGTGTAGCCTCAGACACTTACTAGCTGTGTGTCCCTGGGCGAGTCACTTAACCCTGTTTGCCTCAGTTTCCCCATCTGTAAAATTAGCTGGAGAGGGAAATGGCAAATCACTCGAGTATCTCTGCCAAGAAAACTCCAAATGGGATCACAAAGAGTCAGACAGACTGAAAAAAAAAATCAACCAAACAACAAAAAGAATTTAGTTAAAGGCCTGCTGTGTGTAAAATTCTTTAATCATCCACCTTTTAAAAAATTGTTCAATTATCACTGTCCTGAGAAAAACAAAAGACCCTCAAAATCTCCATAAAAACTTTATTTTTAAACAGTGTTGGGTTTTTTTTTAACTCTTCCATTTGAAGTCTCATCAGGTGCTCTCAACTACAGAGTGTTTTTCATTGACAGATGAGAACTTAGAATGAAAGAGGAATCCTTCAGAGGCAGAAGGGACCCTCAAGATTATCTGGGAAGTGAGAGGGTCGGGCTAAAAAATCTCCCAGGAACTTTTCAGCTATGACACTCTCTGGTTTTGTAAAATGGTCTCTAAATCCAGATAAGGTGATAAGGCACCCATGAAAAGAGGCATTACAAGACTCAAACAGACAGTGAGATGCTGAGAGATCTTAAGGACTGGAGAGGTCAGAGAAAGCTTCCAGGATGACACAGGACTTGGGTTAAGCCTTTAAAATAAATAGGATTTGGGGCAACTGTTGATGGAGCACCAGCCCTGGAGTCAGGAGGATCTGAGTTCAGATCTAGCCTCAGATACTTACCAGCTGTGTGATTCTGAGCAAGTCACTTAATCTTGATTGCCTCAAATTAAAACAAAATTAATAGGATCTCACCAGACCAAAAGAAGAGGAAGAGGAGTGGTTGGTCTTCCCAGACAGAGAGAAAGGTATCAGAAGCAAAGCTATAGAGCATGGCTGACCACAAGGCTTGAAGGGGAAGTTTCAGACCTGGAAGATCATGGAGGTGTCTAATGAGCAAAGGGGATGTGGTCATTATACCCTGTTGCTTCCCTGCTCAAGTTGAAGGTCAAGTGACTGTCTATTACCTCCAGTATAAAAAAGTCCTCTGTTTGGCATTTAAAGCCTTTCACAATTTAGCTCCAACCTCCCTACCTTTCCAGGCTTACTGCCTCCCTTCATGCACTCTTACATTCCAGCCAAACTGGCTTCCTGGCTAGTCCCAGTACACAAAAGGCTAGTTCCCATCTCTCTGTCCTTGCTTTGACTGTGCCCCATGCCAGGAATGCTCTCCCTCCTTACTTCTACCTCTTAGAAACCCCAGATTCCTTCAAGACTCAGCTTGAGCATCGTCTCCTATATGAGGCCTTTCCTAATTCTCCTGCTGCTAATATCATCCTTCCCCGCTCCCTTAAATTATAACAAAACTGTTACTTTTATTTACTTCTTATATTTTTTTGTGTTACTTACCTATATGCGTATTGTTTCCCTCAGTAAGAATGCCAGATCCCTGAGACCATTTTATTTTAATCACTGTATTTCCAGTCCAGTGCCTGGCACACAGTAGTACTTAAATACTTGTTGAATGAATTAATGAAGTCGAGAGACTTGTGTTCAAATCCTGGCCCTGCCGTTTACTAGCTGGGTGAACTAGGATCATTTCCCTTTGCTGAGCCTCAGTCTCCTTATCTGTAAAGGTGTTGCTCCTTTCTAGTTCTGAAGTTCACACCAGATCACATATCTTGATGTCGAAGGGATCTCAGAGTCTGCCTGCTCCACATCACCCCCTCCTCACTTTATAGATGAGGAGAACGAGGCCCAGGTCATAGAGATAGTAAGTGTAAGAGGCAGGATTTAAAGCCGGGGCCCCTGACTCTACAGCCGATGCCTTTTTCATGTTCCCATGATTCAGGAGAGTCTCCTTAGACAGTGGGATTGAGGACTGGTCCCAGGCCTGGGTCGTAGGCTGCCCTTTTTGGTTCATTCTGTAGAGAAGAGAAGCACCATCCAGAGGGAAGAGAAATGGACTTTGGGGAAACTGGGTTTGCCTAAGGACACAAAAAAGAGGAAGAGACTCAGCCAAGGCCAGTCAGTGGGAAAGCCAAGAATGGAACCCAGTCCTCCCAACTCCCAGCCTGGGGCTCTTTGCCATACCACTGTTTTAAGGCAGGCCCAGAGTGTAATCTAACCAATGGTAAGAACGCCCAAGGTGAAGTTAGATACCCTAGGTCTCAGTGCTTCTTGCTCTGCCAGTTATGGTACCCATGTGACCACAAGTGAGTCATTTAACTTCTAGACCTTGGTTTCCTCCTCTAAAAAAATGAGGGGATCAGGTAGGTGGTACAGTGGTTAGAGCACCAGCCCTGTAGTCAGAAGGACCTGAGTTCAAATCTGGCCTCAGACACTTAACACTTACTCGATGTGTGACCTTGGGCAAGTCACTTAACCCCCAATTGCCCTGCCTTCCCCCCTCCAAAAAAAGTGAGGGGATCCATCTACTGAGCTCTAAGATCTTTTCTCTCTCTAAGCCTGTGATCCTTTGATGATCACAGCTTTACACCTGTGAACCTGTGATCCCAGGGATGAGGGAGCAACTAGGCATTCTTGATTGTAGGGGGAAAGCAGGATCCCCAAATTCTTCCCAGGTTTCTGTGCCACCATCTGCTCCCCAAGCTCTGGTCCAGGGCTGAAGAATTTGGCCCCAGAACAGAAGTTGGCCCTGGCAGAGTTGATGGGGGGGAAAGAGGTGGGAAGGAAGTAGCTACAGGTGATGACTAGGTTCCTCTGACCTCCTTGTACCCCAGCATTGCAGTGGGGTCAGTATCCTGGCCTGCTCCTGGAAGCCCAGGGCTAAAGCAGCCTCCTGGGAGGTAGAGCAGGGGCTGGTGGGGGAGGGAGGGGAGGTTGAACAGAGCTTGGGGGACAGACTGACTTCCCCTCACGTTTGTTTCCATGAGGGTTTTTCTAACCACAGCACGCACACCAGAGCCATAATTACTCCTTTGGAGTTGTTCTGCTCTGTTGCATAAATAATATGCAATTTAAAGGAAAAAAAATGGATGATTACATATTTAACGGCTCGATGAAGCTGTTCTGGTCTGCTGGCCACATAATAAGAGTTTTTAAAAATTGTCTTAATACACTATTTACCCAGGAGAGTGGAAGGGCTCCAAATGAGGATGGGCCATTTGTGATTTCAGGACTTAAAACCACGCTTCTTTTGTAACCTTTCTCGGACAATTGTTGCTTTGATTCAAATTTTTAGATAAAAGGAAAATCAAGGCTAAGCGTAGAACCAAGTAGAGTCTGCTCTTCTCCTCAGAGCTATCTGAAGGGCTCCCGGCTCGGCCTCCTCTTTTGTGTCGTTTATCCTAACTCCTCACAAACACACTTGCACTGGCCAGGCTTGGACACCTCATAGTATAATAATGTCAATGATGATGGTGATTACATTTATATAATCCTCTAAAGTTTGCCAAGCTCTTTCTATATGTTTTCTTATTTGAACCTTGCGCATACTGTACACCCTACAGATCACAGAATCATAGACTGAGAATCAGTCTCATCCAACCTCCACATTCTACAGAGGAGAAAGCCAAAACCCAGCGAGGTTAGGTGACTTATCCAAGGTCACACAGTGAGCTGCAAAGGCATTGACCCCAAAGCCAATACTCCTTTTCCTCTCAAGGTAGTACTATCCCCTTTTCTGTAGAAGAGGAAAACTGTAACCTCGAGAGCCCAGGTGACTTGTCCATGGCCTTATAGGTAGTATGTATCAGAGGTGGGACTTAAACCCATGTCTTGCTAATTCTAAGTGCATCCACTGTGCCAAGTAGGTGGCACCGTAATGCAGAGTTCAGGGTCTGGAGTCAGGAAAACCCGAGTTCAAATCCAGCCTCAGACACTTCCTAGTTGTGTGATCCTGGGCAGGTCATTTAAAGTCTCAGTTTCCTCTCTGAATGATGAGGGGGTCAGATTAGCTGCCGTCCAAGATCTACTCTAGCTCTTAATCTCTGATCCCATGACCATCCCAACTTTAAATCTGTGAGCATGTCATTCAGAATCAAGCAGCCACTTGGCATTCTTGATTCTAGAGGGAAAATAGGTTCCCCAAAATTTTGCCCGGTTTTCCACACTCCATTTTACAGATAAGGAAACTGAGGCCAAGATCACACAGGTAGTGTCTGAGGTAGTCTTCTTAAATCCAAGTCCAGGGATAGATACTTGGCCACCTGGCTGTTTCTCTGATCCCCCTTCCAGTCTAGGAAGTAGTGAGTTCTCCATCTTTAGGGGTCGTTGAAGGAGGCCTGTCTGACCACTGTTCTGGGGGTCGAATTGAGGATTCCTCCTTCAGGTAGAAGGTTGAAGACTGGCTCTGCCACTTATTAGCTGTGTGACTTTAGACAAACCACTGACCCCCTCTGAAACTCAGTTTTCTCTTCTGTGCATTGAAGCTGGACTAAGTCATCTCTCATTAAATTCTTTGTCCTTATGAATGAACGTGAGAGTGGCCATAGTGGATAAGGGACTGGCCTCAGAGTCAAAAGGACCCAGAGCTACTTCATACTAGCTGGGTGGGCTCCAGGCTTGTCTCTTAACAGGTGCCCCAGGCAGCTCACTGTGACCAGATTTTGCCAATGAGTTGTTGCCTTGTACTACTCAAAGGATTTTCCACACCAGGATTTCTCTGTACTGATGAAGCTTTGGTTCTAGACAAAAAAAAAAACCCCACTGACCACGTCCACTGAATGACCAGGAAAATGTACAGTATCCAGCATACAGCAGACATTCAATAAATGTTTGTTGATTTAACTTGTGGAAATATGTTTTGCATATGGCTATTATTATTGCTTGACTTTTCAGTAGGTGGAAGAAGTGTTAGAGGAAGGGAATTTGGAACTCAAAATTAAAAAAAAAAGTCAAAATAAATAAATAATGGATTTGAATTAACTTGAATGCTGCTCAGTAAAGGTGAATCTGGTTGATGTCTCTCACTTTGGCCTTTTCCTGGGGCTGGAATGACCCTAGGCCCCTTCGCCCGCCATGTAGCAAGAGGGCTATTCTTGGTTTCCGACCAGCATCAGGAAAGCTGCCTTACTCTATCCCTGTGATGACCACTGCTTCCCCAGGGAGCCTTCCCAGGCAGTCACTAGCCAGTGGGGGGCTCAAGCAGCCAGCTCCATTGACTCCCTGTTAATGAGAAGCTTGCTCTACAGCAGGCTTATCAAGAGTGAAGACTGTTAATAAATAAAGCAGGGGGCCCTTCAACTCATGTTCACATTAATAGGGTTAATAGAAAGGCAGACCTTCTGTGAGACAGTGTTTGATTTCCCTCCTGCCGATTCTTCCTCCATGAAGCCAACATTCTTCAGTGTGAGCTTAACTTCTTGTTCATGTGGAGTAGTGAAGGCCTTCCAAATTCCCCTTCTGACAGCCCTGGGAAGGCAGGCCCCATCCAGGGAGCACTGGCATAATGGAGCCCTCCCACCAGAACCTGCTGTCCTATTGTACAAAGCACTAAGCACCATGGGTGAGATCAGAATGGAGTGAGGCTAAGGCAGTTACTGCAGAGACGGACAGGGCAGAGGGCAAAGGGCTGTGGTCAGAAGGTTCAGGCCTCTAGTACCTGGGCAGTCTGTAGGGTAACCATGCTAAGGGAGGTGGAGGGGCAAGACCTGACACTATTAATAATGTCAATAATGACAAAGCAACTAAAATCAATAAAACACTCAAAACTTTGTAAAGCCCTTTTCATATATCACCTCATTTGGTTCTCAAAACAACCCTGTGAATTAGGGGAGCTAGGTAAAAAATAGATAGACCATAAAAGGCCTGGAGTCAGGAAGTCCTATTCAAATCCATCCTCAGATACTGCATAATACCAGATATTTCCAACACACCTGAGGTGGTTTCTACTGTTTTTAACTCGGTACACAATTTATTGGCTGTAATGCTGTAAACGAACACATTCGTTCAATTTCACTACACATCAGTGATTCAGAGCCATGCTCCATTTGATGGATCTTGGAGCTTATCTGTAACTTTAAAAATTAATGGTTAACCAACAATAGGTGAAGACATTGTCTGCTTCATTTAGTCATAGCCAAGACTTCTAGTAAATTCCATCCTGAAAAAGAGGAGAGAGACCCCACACTTTGGGGAATAGCACGAGGGGGGACATGCCCCATGGGAGAGCCGAGATCACTCAAGCTCCCCACCTCCCTTTGGTTGTTTCCAGAGTCTTTGGCCTGCTTCCTGGGTCAGATAACAGTCATTGTTCTCACCTCTTCCTTCACGGGACCCTGAGGAAGAATTTGAGCAGAGTGAAAGACATGGAATATGTGAATTACAGAATTATAAAGAATGGATCCTATCCTCATCTCTGGAAATTAGGATGTCAGTGACTGGCCACGAACAGCATGAAGCCTCCAACATCTGAGTGATTCCCCACAGCAGAGACAACATGGGACTGAGAGAAATGATTATTAATAACCAATGATTTGGGGAGATTCAGATTCCCCTCTTTTTATTTGATCCCCATTTCAAGACCTCAGTCCCTAAAGGTTGAGCTAATATTCTCCTCTATCCAGACCCCGCCCAGATGGGGAAGCCATTGTGTTCTGCTCAGATATGGGTGAAGATAAATTCTTTGAATAGATTGCCCAAGGCTGGGGATAACTTAAAAACTAAATGCCATAATCCAAGTTCAGGTCCAGTCCCTCATTGTAATATTCATTCTCCCATTAATTGTTAACCAATCAGAGCTGATTGCTACCCTGGGAAATATCCCTCTTTCAATGGGCATGGACCTGCCACCATGGTTGTCTTTGGTCTTGTTCTCAAAGAGGACCACAACATCAGGGAGATGACATGACTTGCATTGACTTTGATTTGTGTGAGGGAGGGCTGTGCAAGGTCACCAGCCTCACTTTCTCCTCCAGAGCCATCTGGATCCAGTGACCAGATATAGATCAGGGAAACTGGAGATGACTCAGGATGCAGTGGGAGACCCTGGCCCTTTTAAGCTAAGGTCTTTCCAGGTTCTCACTTTGAGTGAGGAAATTCCCAGTGAATAGGCCTCTTTAGGGGGTGAGTCAGGGAATGGCCCCTTTAATAAAAAAAAAAATCAAATTGTGTCTTTGGTCTAAGAGAGAGATAGCCAACTGACCATCCTTTTATTAAAATGCTGACATTATTAATAAAATGATTACATTACCCAGAAATTATATGTCTCTAACCTTTTTAAATGCCACAGGATACATTCATGAAAAGGCAGTTTTCCACAAAACATACCTTCTCTCAAGCCCTTACTCTGCAAAACTCCCTAACACAGAAGTAGTGATGATTTGGGCAGAGCATGGACTGAAGGGTTAAACCCATACTCTCTGTGAGCAGAGTTTGCTAAGCTATAAAGATTGTAGCAGTCTGGTTTAACCTACTTCAGAGAACAAACTGCTTTTTTTGTACTTGAGAAACATCTATTTCTATAACTACCTAATAAATATTTGTTGAATAAATAAACGAACCGTTGCTACACCAATTAAAAATTATCCACTTATTAAAGCAGGGTAGCTTTCAAAATTGTGTGTATTCATTACATAGTTTTTTAAAACAGTAAACAGTGTGGAATGGAAATTCATGATTTTATGTTGAATCCTCTTTTTATGTTGTGTTGCACACATGGAAATGTTTTCTTTTTTGTCTTTTTGTATTTAAATTTAAAAACTAAATATTTTTAATTATCCATTTATTAAAGCAAGTTTAAATAATGCTGTAATTGAATGAGCTCAGTATGAGCTTAAGAACACTAGATTTAAAGTCAAAAGAATAGAATGTCAGCCCCAGCTCTGCCATTTACTCCCTACATAAACTTGGGCAAGTCACTTAACTTCTCTGGTCTCAGTTTCCTTAGCTGTGAAATGAGGGGGTTGTAGTAGATGACCTCAAAACTCCCAGCTATAAATCTATTATCTTATATTGTCTAAAAAAAATAAAAGGGGCAGCTAGGTGGTGCAGTGAATAGAACACCAGCCCTGGAGTCAGAAAAACCTGAGTTCAAATCTGGCCTCAGACACTTGACACATCCTACTAGCTGTGTGACCTTGGACAAGTCACTTAACCCCAATTGCCCTACTTTCCCCCTCCAAAAAAAAAAAAAAAAGAAAAAGAAAAACACAGTAACCCTTCATTTGCTTGCCAGTACCTATCCAGAAGCTTAATCTGAGTGAAACAAGGCTGAGAACCAGAAAGGAAGAAAAATAAAAGACCTTTGAGTACCAGGAGAGCCTCAGTCCCTCCTTACTCTTATTTTACATACAATTCTGACATGGACTTTGAAAATCTTAAAGTAACACAGAAATGTGAGTTGCTGTCATTTGGTCTCCATCCCAAAGTATATTAGAAGTAGCAAACTGATGGGGAGAGAAGGTGACATTGCTAGAGGCAGGAGCCCTGAGAAAGGAAGGGAGTAATAGCCTAACATGGAAGGAAACATGAAAAGTGTAAGAAGCTTATAGGAAGGGAAAAGGGAATGTGCATTTACATAGCACCTCCTAATTGCCAGGCACTGTCCTGAGCCATTTCATTTGATCTTCACAACAACCTTGGGAGGTAGTTACTGTTATTATCCCCGTTTTACAGTTGAAGAAACTGAGGCAAGCAGAGGTTAAATGACTTGCCCAGGGTCACACAGCTAGTAAGTATCTGAGGCTAGATTTGAAGTCAGGTCCTCCTGACTCCAGACCCAGCCCTCTATCCACTGTATCACCTGGCTACCTCAAATAGGAGAAGCACCAGGGCAAAGGTGAAAGACCCATGGATTAGGGGAGTCCAGGTGGCTCAGCGAGTAACAGCACTGGCCCCAGTGTCGAGATGACCTGGGGATCGAATCTGGCCTCAGATACTTAGCACCACACCCAGAAACAACTGGCCGTGTAACCTTGAGCAAATTACTTAACCCCGATTGCTTAAAAAAAAAAAAAAAGATCCACGGATTTTTAATCTCAGTGTCTTTGCCACTCACTCTCTGTATAACTTTGGGCAATTAATAAAGCATCTGGGTGTCATGGTAGCTATGCTCTAGCTTTTGAGTAAGGAAGACCCAAGTTTGTATCATGCCACAAGATACTAGCTCTGTGACCCTGGGCAAGTCATCTGACCTCTGCCTCATCTATACTCATCTGTAAAACTAGGAGGTTGGGCTAGATGCTATGAATTCCCCAGACTTAGCCATCAGGGCCAGTCAGTGCTTGCCTGTGTGGACCATATTCACCTCTGAAGATTTACCTGGGTTAAAACCCAGAAATGAGGCCTGAGTCTCAGGGGAAATTTTTAACAATGCTCAGGACCCTCTGTAAGAAGGCAGGGAAACATGCTTCCCATCTCAACAAAGTTTCTGCTGGAAATGGAGCCAGGGGGGGGGGGGGAGGAACAAACAAATAAAAAATTCAACTGTTTGGGTGCTAAAAAGTGTAAACCTCATTTATTTGGAAAATCCACTGATCTGAATGAGGCCCGTTTCACAGCAGTAGTAGGTAACTGAGGCTACGCTCATCCTCCAATGGGCAACCCTCCAATTCATCTCACAGGAATCGGGCCTTCATACCATGCCGTGCCATTGCATTGTGACCTCACCTCATCCCCCTGTTTTCAGCTCCCTGCTATGTGTTGCCTTCTACCGTTAGAACGTAAGCTTCTTGAGGGCAAGGACTTTTGTGTATGTATCCCCAACCCTTAGCACAATGCCCAGCACATAATAAACACTTAGTAAATTATTTATCTATATCGAAACACAGTTATGGGGTGTACACTTGTGGAGAGACAGAGATGCAGAAGACCCAGCACCCGCCCTAATGGAGCTCAGGACCTGTGGCCTGGTGACCTATATTTTGGTTTTCACCCACCCCCTCTCCCCAACCTCTAACCCATCAGCCACCTGGTGTCTGGGGGCCCAAATGCTGTTTCACCCTCTGCACCCTGGCCTGTGGTTGAGCTGGAAAATATCTGTGAGGTCAGCCAACCTGGCTTCAGTCCAAGGAAAGAGGCTTAACTGTGAGCCTTCCAGACGCCTTAAAACAGCCTTCTGTTCCACAGACACCTTCAGGGTACCAAGCAGTGTGACCCAGAGATCTGTGGGGCATCACACACTGCAGGACTAATCGGGCTACATTACTGATACTGATCCCAGTGTGAGGCCTACCTGCCTCCTCATTCAAAAGCAAGAGTGGGGAACCTGTAGCCTTGAGGCCACACATGGTCTTCTAGGACCTCAGGTGTGGCCTTTTGACCAAGTCCAAGTTTTACAGAACAAATCCTTTTATTTAGGGGATTTGTTCTCTGAAGTTTGGATTTGGTCAAAGGGCCATACTTGAGGACCTAGAGGATCACATGTGGCCTCGAGGCCACAGGTTCCCCATGCTGGCTCTAGATCGTCTTTATTTCATCCAAGCCAGGAGCCCAGAGGAAGCCATTCCTGGGCCCTCAAGGGAGTCTGGAAAAACCCTAGAGAATTGCTTCTTCTTCCCATGGTAGTAGAAACATGGTAAACATCAGAAATTGAAGGGACCCAGGGGAAGATAATAATAGGAATTATTATAAAGACAGTATATAATAATAGCAGTTATTATAAAGACAATTTTAAAGACAGACTAACAGTGAACAGAGTATTAGGCTTAGAATCAGGAACACCTGGGTTTAGATCCTGTCTCTAACATTTCCTAGCTGTGTGACCCTGGGCAAGTCCCTTAACCTCTATGTTTGATCTCCACATTGGTGGAGGGAGTTCCCAAACATAAGAGTTCCTCTACAAATCTCAGAATCATAGATTCAGATTTGGAAGAGACCTTAGCACCCAACTAGTTCAACCTCCCTCATTTTACAAATGAGGAAACTGAGGCCCAAGAGATAAAATGATTTGCCACAACGTCACACAACTAGGAGGTGTCAGAGGCAGGGTTTGTAGCCAGGTCTTCCACCCCTGCCTCTCCAGGAAGTATAAACTTCTTACAGACATGGATGGTGTCATACTTCATCTCAGTATCCTGGGGGCACATTTTGTACCCAAACTGTGATTTCATTGGTATAGGGAAGCTGCCTCTGCCAATGAATATTGGCACCTATTATGCAACTTTGAGTCTTAGGCAGTTGAGTGGATCATTGAGAAGTTAAGTGACCTGCCCAAGGTCACACAGCCAGGAGATAGCAGGGGCAAGGCTTGAACACAACTGCTCCTGCCCTGGAGGATAACCATCACTATTTCCCATTGCTTTGCACATAATACGTTCTTAATAAATGAATTGAATCCTTGCTGATTAATTGATGGCACAGTAACAGTTGACACCACCAATCCTTCACACGTATCTCATTTTGATGGATCAAGCCTCTTTATCCTGAGAGAAGAAACGTATTTCAGGCTTCTAACAGTTCTGAAGGATAGATAGAGTGAAGCAGACAGATCCTGGCATTTCCCAACACAGCCACCCCCGAAGAGCTTGACCTTGATTGAGGAAGTCATCACTTCTGTCCAGAGCAAGCTGCAAATGTCACTATCACGTTAGGTTATTGAGGCTAACTGATGCATGATGGTCCCAAACCAAGCTATCAAAGGAGCTCCAGAAGCTTGGCTTCTGGGAGGAGACCTATGACCAGCCACCCCTGTACATCCTTTGGTCCCTCTTCCAGACATTTCAGGACTGAGAGAGCTCAGAGCTGACCCAGAAAAATATTTCTCAAGCCTGGCTTGATCAACAAGCAATTATTAATCACTTCCACTAGGAAACTAGGTGGTAAATAGAGAGCATTGGACCTAGAATCAGGAAGTGTGACCCTTGGCAAGTCACTTAAAAATCTCTCTCCCTCAGTTTTCTCATCTGTAAAATGGGGATGAAGATAGCTCCTATCTCCCAGAGTTGTTGTGAAGATCAAATGAGATCATTGTAAAGTACTCAGGCCAGTATCTGGCAAATAGTAGGCATTAAATAAATGCTTATTCCCTTCCCTTCTATCCACGGATATTTATTCTTATCTGTTCTGTTCCAGGATCTCTGCTAAGTGATAAGGGAGAGGAAGAGGAAGAAAGGCAGGGAATCCATCTTTGTTCTCAAGGAACCCATATTTTTAGTAGGAAAGAAAGCATTAAATCTAAGTATATATAAGATATATGCAAAGTGGACAGAAAGTACTCTAGGAGGGGAGGGCACTAGTAGCTCCCAGGGTGCTGTAAGTTGCTTAACCTAGAAGGGTCTCATTTTCCTCATCCAAAAACTGAGGGAGGGGTGGCTAGGTGGCGCAGGGAATAGAGCACTGGCCTTGGAGTCAGGAGGATCTGAGTTCAAATCCGTCCTCAGACACAACACAAAAACTAGCCATGTGACCTTGGGCAAGTCACTTAACCCCAGTTGCCCTCCAAAAAGCAAAAAAAAAAATGAGGGAATTGGACTAGCTGGCTAGTTCTTCCTCAGCTCTAAATCTATGCTTCTATTTCTGACCATCAGAGGTCATTAGGAAGAGCCTCCTGCAGAGATAGGCTTAGAGCTGTCTTTGACTAAGAGTCAGAGGTGAGAAGGGAGAGGTGCACAGGACAGTAATGGAAAAGACACAGAGTTGGGAGATGGAGCACATGTACAAGGAAAGACTAGTGGGCCAGCATGACTTAACCATAGAGTTTAGGAGGTATGGTTTAAAGAGGCAGAAAGATAGGAAGGGAGAAGTTTGTAAAGAGCTGTAAGTGACGAACAGAGGAATGAGTTGTATTTGTTCCTGGAAGTAATAGGGATCCATTGAAGTTTATTGAGCAGGGGTCTATTGTGGTCAGATCTGTGCTTAAGGAAGATCTTTTTGGCAGCTGAACAGAAGATGAATGGAGAGGAGGGAGACTTGAGTCAGGGAGTCTAATTAGGAGACGATTGCAGTAGAACAGGAGAGAGATGAGGAGGGCCTGAAAAAAACACCGTGTAAGCCTTTATTATTAGCCTGGGTGGCCCACATGACCTTTTCAATCTGGCTTGTGGCTGGGGGCCAGCACTCTTGCGTGGAGCTGACCCAGAGCCAGCCTGCTGAGGTCAGAGATGACTAGGTAAAGGTTGCTGGTGACCATGTTCCAACCAGCAACCTTCCCGGGCAGGGGGAGGGCAGTGGGAAGTTGTGCTATGGTACAGATATCAAAATGGAACCTGGCCCCAGCCAAGACCCTTGAGGCCACAGGGAAGATCTGAAGGCCACCCTTCCATCTTCCTTTTGCCTTATCTGTTGAATTCTGCTACTTATATAGGAAAATATACAAGTTTCTCAGCTTGTCATTTAAAGCCTACCATGATGTATCCTCAATCAATAAAGCAACTCAATATGGTGGAAAGAATGCAGCATCTGGAGTCAGAGGATCTAGGTTCAAATCCTCACTCTACCATTCACAACCTGGTTGACCTTGAAAAAAAGTCTCATTTTTCTCATCTGCAAAATGAGGGAATTGGACCAAATGGCCTCCGAGTTCTTTCCCAGCTCGAAATCTATGCTTCTAAGTTCCTGTTGGCTGGCAAGGCTCCAAGGACAACAGGGTTGTCAGGGGACCAAAAGAGTTGTTCCTGTCTGATTCTTCCCAGTAAATAACAGAGCTCCCTCTGAACAAGGAGGGCTAATTTCTGACCATCAGTGAAAGGTTTTGAACTCTGATTCTTCCTTATGATGTATGTTTTATGAACCCCTGGAAAAACACATTTTTAATTTTTAAACACTGTTATCCTCAGATCCAGGAGATGGTCCATGCAGAAGCATCGTCCTACGACTCCACCAGACAGGTGTCCCTGCTGAATCGCCCAACCATGCTGGCCAGTCACATGAGCGCCCTCAGCCAGTCCCAGCTGATTTCACAGATGGGAATCAGGAGTGGGGTGAGCCATGGCTCTCCATCGCCCCCAGGAAGTAAATCAGCTACACCATCCCCCTCCAGCTCCACGCAGGAAGAAGAGACAGAAGCACATTACAAGGTATGAGCAGTACCTTTCTTGGAAAACACTTGGTGAGGGTTACAGTGAGAACCTAGGCTTAACCTTTTCCGGGCTTATTTACTGGGCCTCTTTACAAACTGACCCTACCTGCTAATGCCTCCCATTCCCTGAAATTACCTTGTATTTATTATTCTTATATGAGCATATATGTCTCACCCTATAGAACATATCCTTGTATCCCCAGAACCCAGTACACAATAATCATTTAATTTGATTGATTGATTGATAGAAAGAGGACCAAGATTTTTCCTCTTTGCCTGAAAAACAAAAAGAAGTGGGGGAGAGAAAAGTAGAATGAAAGCAGGGTGAGGGAATAGAGAGAAAGAGATGGAGGGAAGGAGGGAGAGGGGGAAGGGAAGAAAAAAGAAATTTACATAACTTTGTCATATATTTAAAGGGCATAGCAAATTGTACATAATACATTTGCAGTTTCATGTGCAATCATCTTTTTATTATACTGTTATAGAAATGCTTATTTTATTACATAAATTAAAGATAAAAGAAATTTTTAAAGAGAAGGGGGAGGGGTGAGAAAGAGAGAGGGAGAGAGAAAATACTCATCAGATGGTAGCAACAGGTTTGATGATCCTGAAATTACAGGAAAGCCAAGGAGAGGCACAGAGAACTTAGGAGAGAACCCCAATACAGAGAGCATTTAGGGCCTTCTCTGTGGTTGTCTACACTGACAGACATCTTCCAAACCAATATGTTTCTAACCCACCAGTGTTGATACATACATTGGTGTAATAGCTGACAGCTAAGTTTTGGAATTTTGCTCCTATAACCTGCATTTCCACTCCTACACCCCACCCCCACCTATTTGTGTAAGTGAAAGCTGGGCTAAGTGACTCCTCTGAGCCCTGAGGTGAGGGAGCACTTCTTTAAAACACCCTCAAGAACCCACAGAGAGATTCAAATTCACCATTTCAGATGTAACATTATATAGGTGGGTTACAGATAGACAGATGTATACAGGTATGTGAGTCCATAGGTATGTATGTATGTATGTGCATGTGTGTGTATGAGTGGGTGGACTGTGGATGTGCAGGTATTATCTATGATATAATATACAGATATAATTATATGATAAATATATAATTGTATAATATATTATCTATTATACAATATGCACATGCTATCTGTATATATATTCTCTATTATATATGTCAATTGTATATTATAATAATTAATATAATATTAATTACAATTGATATTTAATATAATGATCACCAATTAATGAATAGTATATGTAATCATATATATGTACACACACACGTATTTTGAAAACATGCTCTTTAGTCAGTTTCTACTGAACCCCAGTGAAATCTAGCCACGTGATTCCCTGGCTTTTGTTATCCCTAAAGCCAGAGCACAACAGAAAGTGTGACCTCTCTAGGCTGTTAGGGAAGGGGAATGGTATAATTTGGGGGGGGGGGCAGCCCAGGAAACAGCAGGTTTCAAACCAGCCGTTGCTCTGCCCAAAACCTTGTCCCTGGCCCATCCTTCACTTTTCAAATCTCTCCTATGCCAGCTTCACCCCACAAGCCTGAGGAACCTCACTGATGTGGGGCTGCAGGCCTAAACAGGCCTCATTAAATAGTGCATGGAAAGGTCGGCCAGAGGTTCCAGGGCCAAAGAATCAGAAAAGTTGACTGGGACTTGGGGTTTGAAGCACAGCCCTGACAAATGCTAATGACCACTGGAGGATCTTTTTTTTTTTTTTTGGTATAAAATGGATCAAGCAAGATTAAGACAGAAAGTAGACACTGCCCCACCCCAGCTCCCTAATGGCCGGGTGAGACTGAGTTAGGCAGTGCTTCCCCTAATAAGGCACCCTTTCACCTCCAATGACTTTAATCCAAGCTCCAGCCTGGCAGGCTTAAATTAAATACATTGGTTGGCTTCTCTGCACATTCACTAATGGGCAGCTGTCCATTTGACAAATGTTACTCTCCTAATGCTGGGCTTAATGACCAGGCAAGGACTGATGAACAGAAAATATTTGCACAGCTCCTAATTTGGCCAGCTAAAAATATAGCCTCTGGTACCAGACTGTGTTGTAGCACCACAGACCTGAGAACTGGAGGGAAACTCAAAAGATCACCTAGCACATGTACACACACACACACACACACACACACACACACACACATGCACATGCACATGCACACACACAGCACACTCCTCTGACCCCTGCTTGCTGGCAGATACAATCCTATCATCCCTGTTTTGCTCTAAGACCCAGGGAGGAGCTACAGTTCTTCTCCAGGTCACACAGATTGTAAGTGACAGAACTAGACCTAGAACCCAAGTTCCATGGCTCCCAGTGTTACCCCTGCCCCATGCTATGCAGTCCCAAGAGCTCTGCCCTCAGCATAGGCTGAAGAATCTGGCTACAGAATTTCCATTCTCTTCCTACCTTCACGTTGTTGGTTAATGGCTCTGTTTGTCAGTGGAGAGGCAGCTGGCACAGTGGAGAGAGGGCTGGGCTCTGGGACAGTGACCTATCCTGGTCACTGCCCAAGAAGGCAAGGCACCCAGAGTTGAATCTGTGCCTTTTTCCCAAAAGCAGCTCGGGGTCAAAGTTGACCATGGGAAGATGAGCAGGGTTTTGACATCTCCTAAAATATCTTTCAGTTGAGGGCACCACCATCCTTCTCTTCATTTGTGAGCTACTTTAGAGCCAGCTGTGACTCCTTACGCTCCCTTACTCCTCACCCCCACTCTCCCCCACGTACACATTTCCAGTTCTTGTCTGTTGTACCTCCACAGCATCACTTGCAGCCACCCTGGTGCAGGCCCTCATTACCTCTCACCTGGACCATTGCAGCAGCCTTTTAATTGGTCTTCCTGCCTAAGTCTCTTCCCTCTCTAATTTATCTTCCACTCAGCTGACAAATTAATCTTCCTAAAGCTCAGGTTTGAACATATATGTCACTCCCCAGAATGGCAAACCACTCCAGTATCTCTGCCAAGAAAGCCCTAAATGGGTTGAAGGAGAGACGGACAGAGCTGAAAAATGACTTAACAATAAAAATCCAGTAAACTAGGGACAGTGGATAGAGCTCCAAGTCTGGAGTCAGGAAGACCTGAGTTCAAATCTAGCCTCAGACACTTACTGTGTGACTCTGGACAAGTCACTGTTTGCCTCAGTTTCCTCATCTATAAAATGAACTGGAAAAGGAAATGGCAAACTCCTCCAGTATCTTTGCCAGGAAAACCTCAAATAGGGTCACAAAGAGTCAGACACAACTAAAACAACCAAACACCAAAATCCAGGAAACTCCGGTGTCTCCCTATTACCACCAGGATCAAATATAAAATCTTTTATTTGGCTTTTAAAGCCATTCATGATTTGCACCCCTCTCCGCCCTTTTCCAGTGAACTCACACTCTCCCCTCCACATACTTTCCGGTCCAGTGACCTGGCCTTCCTTGCACTGGACACTCCTCCTAACTCCAGCCACTTTCACTGACTCTCCTTCATGCCTGGAATTCTCTCTCTCCTCTTCACCTCCTGTCTTCCCCACTTCCAAGCAGCAACTAAAATTCTACCTTCTGTAAGAAACTTTCCCAGATCCCCCTCAATTCTAGTGCCTTACCTCTGATGATTATTTCCAATTTATTCTGTTTACATCATGTTTGTACATAGACTTTTTCTTGCTGTCTCATCCATTTGACTGTAAGCTCCTTGAGGGCAGGGACTGAATTTGCCATTCTGTGTATCCCCATCACTCAGCACAGTGTCCGGCATTTATCGACTGACTACATGATTACTTTTCCAGTCTTATTACACATTCCTACTCTTCACACACTCTAGAGTATAGGCAAATTGTCCTTCTTACCATTCTTCATGCATGTTCCTCAATCATTTCCCATCTTCATGTCTTTGTAGGACCTCATGCCTGGGATACACTCTCCCTTGACCTCCCCACTTTTAGAATCCTTTGCTCCTTTGCTTCCTTTGGGTTCATCTCACGTACCACCTTTTCCATGATCCCTTTCCTTATCTTCCAGCTGCTCCTGCCTTCCCCACCCAAATTACTTCATATCTATTATGTATTATGTATATGCTATATACTTATCTGTGCATTGTGGTCTTCCCCAGTGTAACCTCCTGGAGGGCAAGAACTGGTTCACTTTCGTCTATGTATAGTGCCTAGCATATATTTTTGTTGTGTTTCAGTCATTTTCAGTCATGTCTAACTCTTTGTGTTCCCATTTGGGGTTTTCTTGGTAAAGATACTGGAATGGTTCACCATTTCCTTCTACAGCTCATTTTACAGATGAGGAAACTTAGGCACGCAGGGTTAAGTGACTAGCTAGTAAGTATCTGAGCCCCAGTTTGAACTGAGGTCTTCCTGACTGCAGGCACTCTACCTTCTGTGCCACCTAGCTACATATATTAGGTTATTCACTGATGCAGACAAACTGGTCAGCTCCCAGAGGAGTCCATGAAGGTATCTACATCAGAAGGCCATGAGTCTAAAAATGGAAGGAATCTCAGACTCCATCTAGTCCAACCTTTTCATTTTACAGATGAGGAAACTGAGGCCCAGTTAAGTTAAATGACTTGCCCGAGGTCACACAGGTAGTAAGTGTCAGAGGTAGTATTTGAACCCACATCCTCTAACCTCAGAACCAGAGTTTTTTCCACTGTCATAATACCAGAAGATTTTGCTTAATATGCCCCTGTGGGTAGCAAGTGGCTTTACTTTGTGCTGCTAGACACCAGGGGTTTTGTTAGGCTTTGAAAACTTTGGAGGCTCCCCTGTTGACATAGCAGGGTCAGCGCCAACTTCCAGGTTTTCCAGATGATTGAGTCTGTGGTTTCCCAAGATGGAGCCTGAGCTGTCCCCAGCCAAATTCTCATTGACTGCAGGGCGCAACCCCATGTCTTCTTGTTCCCCAAACAGGTCACTGGAGAGAAGAGACCCTCCACCGACCTAGGCAAAAAGCCCAAGAGCCAAAAGAAGAAGAAAAAGAAGGACCCCAATGAGCCCCAGAAGCCTGTGTCAGCCTATGCCCTGTTTTTCAGGGACACACAAGCAGCGATCAAGGGCCAGAACCCCAATGCCACCTTTGGGGATGTGTCCAAGATTGTGGCATCCATGTGGGACAGCCTGGGAGAGGAGCAGAAGCAGGTAAGTCATTTGTTCAAGGGAGCTCTGTTTTTCGGTGGCTTGGATGGAAAGGATGCTGGCAGAGGTGGGGCCCCCTCAGGGATGAAGCCCTGAGGGAATGGCAGGATACCAGAGCAGCCAGACTTAATGCCTATGAAAAGCAATGTCTGGTGCCTGGGTAAGAGGCCTGAAGGAAAAGCATCCACCTCCCGTGAATACCAACCTGGTCTTCCCCCATGCTCACCTGGTTACCCTCCAGGGACCCCAGCCCCCAGCTTCCCTCACACTTGGAACCTTTCCATGCTCCCTCTCCCAGAGGTTGTGGTGCATGTTGCAGCAGCATCAAACACAGTGTCAGGTTTTCAGCCTATATCCTAATTACACAACAGAAGCCAAAGTACAGACCCATGGGACTGCCTAGGGCCATGGTGTCTTTGAGGAAAAGTTCTTTTCCTCTGAGAGTTAAATGGTCAGAGATGGAGGAAGGCAGAGCCTTCAGACAAGGAACATTTCCTGGACTTTTGGAAGATTCCTAAGTCTCCATTACCGTTGGTCCAAAGGCTAAACAATGGGACAAAACTAGGCTGGCAAGACTTTTATAGGCAACTTCCCAGAGGACATCCAAATGCTAAGAAGGCCACGACAGCCTCATACCCACAAATGACAGAATCGCCAGAAACAAAATGAGCCGGGAAACTGCCATTGTGTTCCATGTCCCTTTGATTCTGAGGGTCTTCGCTATAATTTTAGTATACTGTAAAACATCCTTAAACGATAGCATATGGTTGTAACCCATCCCCTGGAAATGCTGTGAATAAAGTCCTAGCCTTAGAGACACAAAGAACATGGATTCAGATCCTGCGTCTGACACTTACAAGCTGTGTGACACTGGGCAAGTCACTTAATCTGTCTGAGACTCAGTTTCCTCATCAGTAGAATGAAGGGGTTAGACTCTACATCCACTGAGGTCCCTTCCAGGTGAAAATACATATTCCCACTTCTACCATACTTGATTTGCTCTTGATCTGAATGAATCCGTTAAATTTATAGCATAAAAAAGAAAAGTAAATATAAGAATTAATAGATACACTTTTAGCATAAGAGAGTACAAGTAGTGCTAAAAATCCCAAAGACCCAGGAGGATAAATATATATTTAGATAGCTGCAAAATCTTGTAAGATAGTGACTTTTCCAAGCATCGTATCATTTTTATGGCTCATTCTACAGCCATTACAGGTGATAGTATAAATCTGTACCAGCTTGGACAGAAGAGGAGGAGGAGGAGGGGATGTCCCCAACTTTGGGGGGCAGCAGAATAGATGATAGCATCTGCCTCTCCAGCCCTGCCTTCCCCCTCATTTGCCTGCCTGATCCAAGGCAGCCTGGCTTGACTGTGAGATCTAAGGAACCTAAAATGCTCATCCTGAGTGAGTCAGTAAGTTAAGGTCGACGACTAAGTCAAGAAAGTACCATTGTGTTCTATGCCCCCTTAATTGGGGGGGGGAGCCCTCACCATCCACAATGATGATATGCCCTTCCTTTGGTAGCTACCGAATCCAGAGGAAACCCCTGCTGAGGTTTAATCTACCACTCTTCAATTCATCCATGTTGCAAATATGCTGGATGTAATACTAGAAACTTTATAGTGGCAGGTGTAATCCGTCAGTAAATTAACAAATGTTTATTAAACACCCACTGGGTGCCAGGTATTATATACTTGGCACTGGAGAGACAAAGGCAAGAGTGAAACAGTTCTTGCCCTCAAGGAGCTTATATTCTATGGGAGGAAACGATACATACACAGATAATTATATACAAAATAAATTGTTGTTGGTGTTCAGTCGTGTCCAACTCTTCATGACCCCTTTTGGAGTTTTCTTATCAAAGATACTGGAGTAGTTTGCCATTTCCTTCTCTAGCTCATTTTTTAGATAAGGAAACTGAGGCAAACAGGGTTAGGTGACTTGCCCAGGGTCACATATCCAGGAAGTGTCTGAGGCCAGATTTGAGCTCAGGAAGAAGAGTCTTTTGTCTCCAGGCCTGGCACTCTATCCATTGCACCACTCAGCAAAATAAATACAAGTTATTTATAATTAATAATATTTATAAAAATGTTTTGATAAATAATAAAATATATTATTTGTAAATATATATAAATGTAGTGTATTGGGAGGCATGAACCAGTAGCATCTGGAAAGACTACATATAGGAGGTAGTATGTGTTTTCAAGGGGATGAAAGCTGTACTTTCAAAGCAACAAAGAATTCTAAAAGGCATTGGTGAGGAATGAATGCACGCCAGGCATGGGGACAGCCTATGCAAAACTTTGGGGCAGGAAATGAGAAACAGCAAGAAGACTGTTTAGACTGTACCATTGGGGTACTCCAAGGGGGTAGGGAGTGATATGTAATAAGGCTGGAAAGGTGGGTTGGAGCCAACCTGGGAAGGACTTTTAATGTATGGCTTCCTCCTCTGGTTCTATGTTAGTCCCCGGGGTCTTGACATCATGGAAAGTGTTTGCTCCTCAAACTCTGCGCAGACAGTCTTGAGCAGCCTTCCTTCTTGGTCTCCACATAGCACCGCTCAGGGCAGATCAGATCTGGCAGCTTCTTTGACAGCACCATCTCCCTCACTCACATAATCAGGACTTGGAGCAGATGAGGGGATGCAGGATCTATTTCCAGGAGAGCCCCAACAACATCTAGAAGCATCAAATTGAACCTCCTGCCCCTCCCAACTCCCCACCTTAACTCCCAGCCAACTCTGCAGGAATAAGGGCAAATAGAGGCTCTGTCTACCCTGCACTTTGGTTGGTGATGACTTAGAGGGGAAAGCTGTGCCATTGATCTGCTTCTCTCCTTAGCTGGTAGGTATTGATAAGAGAAGGGCAGCTAGGTAGTACACAGCTAAGTGGATAGAGCACCAGGCCTGGAGTCAGAAAGACCTGAGTTCAAATCCAGCTTCAGACACTTACTAGCTGGGTGATTCTGGGCAAATCATTTAACTTCTGTTTGCCTCTGTTTTCTCAACTATAAAATAGGGATAATAATAGCACCTACCTCACAGGTTTGTTATAAGGATTAAATGATACAACATTTGTAAAAGTCCTTAGCACAGTGCCTGGCAAATATAAATGGTTATTCTCTTCCCCTTCTCTCCCTAAATTCCTTTTAGGAATTTGAGGCAGCTAGATAGTGCAATGTATAGAGTGCTAGACATGAAGTTGGGAAGATCTGAGTTCAAATCCAGCCCAAATGCTTACTAGCTGTGTAACCCTGGGCAAGTCACAACTTCTGGCTTGCCTCAGTTTCATCAATTATAAAATGGGGATAATAACAGCACCTACCTCTTGGCATTATTATGAGGAGCAAATGAGATGATATTAGTGTGAGACCTTAGCACAGGACCTAGCATGTAGTAGGCCCTTAATAATGCTTGTTGCTTTCCTTCTTTTTGGCCCCAACATTCCATAATTCTCTGATCTCTATTCCATCCCTACAGCAAGTTATGTTTCATGTTTAGTCATTTTTTGTTGTTTTTTTTAGTCATGTCTGACTCTTTGTGACCCATATTTGTGCTTTTCTTGGCAAAGATACTGGAGTGGTTTGCCATTTCCTTCTCCAGCTCATTGTACAGATGAGAAAACTGAGGCAAAAAAGTGAAGTCACACTGCTAGTAAGTATCTAAGGTCACATTCGAACTCAGGTCTTCCTGACTCCAGACCCAGCGCTTTATCCACTGAGCTGTCTAGCTGCCCTTACAGCAAGTTGTGTCCCCAAGTAACCTTTGAAATTGAAAAGTGTGCCCTGAAATGGGCAGAGCACTGAGCTAGGAGTCCAGGAGCTGGGTGTTGAGACCAGACAGGAAGATCTTATTTCCCTTTAATTTCCTATCTGCTCAGTCTACCCCTTTAGAGGCCCTGAATGCTGCCCTTGAACTATGATGACCACACACTAGTAACTATTTCCAGTCATGAAGAAATGAACTGTTACACCAGAAGACTACCTTAGTATGTGACTGCAGCAGCATCACAGTGGAATTTCACCAGGGCTGGTCAGCTGTGAGCCAGCCTAGCACGGCCTGTGTGATGCCAGGCCCAGAGAAGCCCCATTTTCAGGCTCTGGCAAGGTGAATTCTGGAGGCTGCCTGCCCGCTGTAAAGGGGATTGCGTTGTAATCTGTGTTGTACTTAACCCAGATCACTTAAACATCCTGCCTCTCACCTTCGCTAACTCTTGAATTTTTTGCTTAATCTTTAAATAGCCTTTTTTCTCTGTTTCTAATTGACTCAGTTAATACGTCACAATTAGGAGACTTCTCTACCTGTGTCCTGACCTGGTCCCCATCTGCACATTTAAGATCACTTAAACATCCTGCTTTTCACCTTTAATAACTCCTTCTTTTTTGCTTAATCTTTAAATAGTCCTATTTCTCTGTTTCTAATTGACTCAGTTCGTACATCATAATCAGGAGGCTTCTCTGCCTGTGTCCTGACCTCGTCCCCATCTGCACAGTTCTCATACTGCACCCCACCCCCCAGCCCCAGTGGAACCATCAGTCTTGTGCAACAGACCTGGACCACTGTTTGTGAGGCTCTGCCATTTATTACTCAGAGCACTTTGGGGCCAAAAGGGACCTTACAAATCCCCTAGACCAGGGACTCAACCTTTTTTGTGTCCTTGGGCAGTATGGTGAAGCTTCCAGGCCTCTTCTTAGAATAATGTTCTTTTTTTTTTTTTTTGCTTTTTGGAGGGCAGTTGGGGTTAAGTGACTTGCCCAAGGTCACACAACTAGGTTTGTGTGTGTGTGTGTTAAGTGTCTGAGGCCGGTTATATCACCACTTAAGGTCCCTTCCTGCTGTAGATCTGTGCTCCTATGATTTTCTGGAGGACGTTTTGTTCCTGTCCAGAGAATGCAACTATAATGTCAGGGTTTTTTGTTTTGTTTTGTTTTTTAACAGCTCTCACCTGGACTGTCTACTTTGTATAGATCTTCTATGTACCTAGTTACTTACATGTCTCCCCCATTAGGATGTAAGCTCCTTGAGGGTAGGGACTGATTTTGCCTTTCCTTGTATCCCCAGCACTTAGCACTTAACCCCACAAATAGTGATTAGCAAAGGCTTGCTGACCAGCTGACTGAGCTCCCAAAGGGTTTTCCACTCCCATGCCCACAGTACAGCTACCTTCCCATGAAGGTGTTTGGAAGCCAGACTCTCCAGTGGTTTTCATCTAATGGACTAAAGCCATGTGAGCCTATTGGCTTTGGAGTTACACAGGATATTCCCAGCTTAAAACTGCAATAAGATTTTGGGGACATCCCATACAAGATCAAATCCTCTCCCTGAACACCACCAGCACCCCCTTAACACTAGGTTGGTAGTGAAAGAATGTTGGAAGACAGGACACCCAAGTTCTAGTCGATTTCTGCCCCTAATCACTGTGTGGCTTCAGGCAAGTCACTTTACCTTTTTCAGCCTCAGTTTCCTCATCTGAGGAGTGGGAATAAGAAGCCCCATCTTTTCTCCTCTGTTAGGCTAAAGGATACTGTTAAGAGAGTGGACCTGTGATTTCACTGGTATAGGAGACTCCCTTAAGCAAAGCAACTTAGCATCTTCCTGCAGTCCATAGTCTTGGAATGTTGCCTAAGGCCCTGAGGGTTACAAAGCGAGTATGTGTCGGAAGAGGGGCTAAGTCCCAGGCTAGCACTCTCTCTAGCATGCTATGCTGCCTCTCTTGGTTGTGAAACTGATATGAGATGAAAATTGGGAAGCACCCTGGTGCAATTAAGAGTGTAATATTTTCTTCTTGTATTTCTCATTTTAAAAAACCTTTTTTTGAATGAAAGGAATAAGAAAACTATTAAGCCCCCACACATTTAAAGTGTTCGACAGTTTTGTTTTGTTTTGTTTCAAATCATCTCTCAGCCTCCTGTTCGAGGGGGTGGCCGCCTGCCATCCCCGGAGGCAGCAAGAACTAATGCCATCCCGCAGCCAGCTAGTTGGCAGAACTGAGAACGCCATTCCAGGCAGAATATAGCACCTCCAAAGGCCCTGAGAAGAGCCAAATACAGTCTGCAGGTGCTGGTTGTGTTCCTGACTGCAAATAGTCAGTCCCCTCCATTTCCCTGCCCTGCCCTCTTCACCCCCAGAGACAAACCTGCCTCTGCAGCCCCAGTTGAGTGTTTGTCCCAGGACAGGTGACAAGTGCCCCTAGAGCAGATTTGCCCATTTTCTCCTCCCAATAAAAGAAAAAAAAAAACAAAAGTTGCTCCCTCCCCTTCCAGAGCCTTCTCTGCATTTCATTTGGGAACCTGTGGAAAAGGAATTCCCATCTCTTCCCACAGGCTTTTGGCTAGGGATTGTCCCCAAGGAGCAGGCCTGTTGGACCCAGAGCCCTTGGTCATCTGGAATCCCTGGGGAGGGAGCCTTCCACCCTCCAATCCCGAGGGGTTCAGTCATCTAGCCTTGGTCAAGGGGAAGGGCGGGAAAGGACACCCTCCTCGTCTTTCTCAGTGGGACCTTTTCACATTTTTCACATTTCACTTCCCAGCTCCTATCCCATGAAACCTCATTCTCTTTCTGACACACTTGTATCTAAATTCCTCATTTCCTGCCCGTTTGTATTTCTGGTGGTTGCCTGGTGATTTGCTTGTGTTGTGGGTACTGGATCAGAGCTCCTGCCCTTGGATACTGTTCAAGGACACCTGTTCCTCAACCCCCGATGTTTTGCCCCTCCCCCCTCACACCTGCTCGAGGGCCGTCATACCCCAGGTGGTCACATCCACTCCCCATCTTGCCGTTCAGCCGCCTCCCTTCTGTAGTATCATCAGGGTTTATATTAGAGACCACTGAAGAATTCAGCAATAATAATAGCTTGTATTTCTATAGCACTTTAAGGTTTATAAGGGGCTTTCCTAATGAGAACCTCAATATTCCCATCTGAAAAATGGGAATAATTAGCACCCGCCTCCTGGGGCTTTTATAAGAACCAAATGATATATATAAAGCACTGTATATACCTTCAAACACTATTTAAATATATCTTTTATTATTATCATTATAACCTCCTAAGATCCATGACTTTAAGTAGTAAAATCCGTATTTTACTGATGAGGCATCTGAGTCTCAGAGATTGTCCCAGGACAGCTAGCTAATAAATATCAGACTTGAATTCTGGCCTGGACTCCAGGTCCAGGCTTCTTTCCACTGTAGTCCTTGCACAGCTGAAGCAACATTTCCATATTCCCTGGGTTTGTCCTATCCTGGAGCAGGAACTCTGCTTTATGTAGGAGTAAAAATACTAAAAAAACTCAATTACCAAATAAATTTCATGTCTCTAACACCCCACAGATTAGTCTTTGGGAAGTTCTCTATTCAAAGAGGCTCTGGCTCACGGAAAGGGCCCACAGATACAGTGAAGTCACAGATACAATGCCCAGTAGTTCCACCCTGTGACTACAAAAGGCTGGCAGTTAGTCAATAAGCATTTATTAAGCACCAGGCATCAAAAGGCAGGCAGTCAACACATTTATTAAGCACCTACTGTGTGCTAGACACCAAGAGACAGGGGGTCAACATATATTTACGTAGTACCTATGTACCATGTGCCAGGAACTATGCTAAACAATGGGTATGCAAAGAAAGGGAAAAATAATCCCTGTCCTCAAGGAGCTCACAGTCTAATGAGAGAAGCAGTACTCCAACAACTGTGTATAAACAAGCTATGTACAAACTGGAAATGATCAGCAGAGGAAAAGTGCCAGTACTAAGAGGGATTGGGAAAAGCTTTCTGCAGAAGGTATGATTTTAGCTGGAATTTAGCTGGCAGGACTGAAGAGCCAGAAGGGTTTGGAAAGATCACCCCAGACTCCTAGGCACCAGGAGCAGCAGAGTCCAGGTGTTACCTGCTCTCCACGAGAGACCTTGGTCATGTGCCCTGATGATCATCACCCCCAGGTCTAGAGTGCTTTACAGTTGATGGATGTTTTCCTCACATGACCTGTGAGGTAGGCCCTGCAGTGATGATTGGTGTCATTTTGCACTTCCAAAAACCCACTTAGGGAAGGACATATTGAAACAGCTACAGGAGAAACCCCCAGTGGTGAGAGGGAGAGGAAGGGGCTTTCTCAGGGCCATAAGGCTGGTAAGAGGCAGACCTGAGACTGGAACCCAGCCCTCTGGTTCTAAGGCCAGAGCTCTTCCCGGAACATGCCCCCTGCCCTGCTTCCTCAGCTAGGACCTGTGCTAAGCAGACAGCAGGGGGGTCTAGGCCTGGAATTAAACTAGTTAGGTTACTAGGCTAGACTAAACTACTTAACTAGAACTAATGACTAAACCACTATTAGAACATAATTCCTAAAGTAGAAAAGTTGCCTCTGACACTGTAAGAAGACATTTTGTTTGTTTCCAAATGGATATAAAAAGGGGGTTTATGTTTGCCTTTAGTTAACCAGAAAATTAAATTGACCCAGAACCCCTATTACCCTGATTAATCAAAGGTAGACTGTCCTGGTGTGAGCCAGAGGGAGCAACAGCAGGAGCCAGTGACCAGAGGGTAGGGTCATTGATTTCAAGCCATAAGGGCCCTAGGGGCCAGCTTCTCCAAGCCCCTCATTTCCCAGACTAGGAAATCGAGGTCCAGGACATTGCAGTGAGTTGCCAAAAGTCACAAGGCATAAATGTAGTGAGTTCCTCTAGACTCACCCTCCTGGAGCCAGGCAGGTTACATGGCCCCCTCGGGGTTCAAAAGTACCTTGAGAGGTTTGGGGTTACCACTGCCTCAGTTTCTCACAAGCTCCTCAGTTCCACTGAACCACCAAACATCAGTTACATTTTACAAAGGGATATTTACGTCAAAGATGTGACAAGAAGAAAAGTACAAAAAATCCCTCCCCCAATACTTCAGGCATGTTTTCCCCATCTTACCTTGTGAGCTTAAACTTAGTTTCTCTTTAGCATTGTTCCCACCAAATTCATCTCCAAATTTGGTAGGACTTCCATATGAGGCCTGTCTCAGTCCTTCCTCTGGGCACCAGCACTGAACTGGCTACAAAAATTCAGATGTTGGACACCTGGGTGTCCCTGTTCCTTGACCTAAAATGAAATAACAAATACCAAGACAGGCAAAGAACCCAGGCCTAAGTATCAGAAGTGGGATGTGAACTCAGGTCCTCTGACCCCAGTGCTAATGCACTTTCTATCGTACCACACAACCTCTCTCCCAGAGATGCCTTGCCATTGACCTACCTCTGGCTTGTAAGGTTTCTTCAAGATCTAAATATTTGATCTTATGATCTCCAAGGACTTTTCCAGCTTTGACATTATATGATTTTCTCCACTGATGGACCCATTTCAGCCAGTTTTTCCCTCAGTTAATTGCCACGATTCTACTTGGATGGTCCATGTTTCACCATAAGGGAAATATTGGAAGTGTTAAAGCAGGAACCGGGTGACCCCCTGTCAGAGAAGCTGGAGGGCAGATCTTCCTTGTAGGAAGTAGGAAGCCAGACGAGATCTCTGAGGGCCTTTCCAGTACTGCACACTCTGATTGTAGGAGAACATCTCTTCTGGGTGGCACCCTTTTATCCCCTCACTGACCCAGGAAACAGCACGTTTTTGAAGAAGAAATTAAGACAGACTATTAAAGTCAGGAAAAACAGCAACTTTGGGAGATGGAGGGGGAAGAGAGCCGGCTGTGGGGCGCACCACAGGGCATGTTCTCTGGGCTCCGTCAGCAAGGGTGAGGGTAATTGTCTTCTCTAATTAGCTGGTTATCAAACATGAACATTTCATTACGCTATAATGTCTCTGCTGTTTTGCTGAGACAGGCGGTGTCAGGATTACGACTCTAACACATGCTTCTTAGAGCTTGGATATCTATCTTTATTCACAATCACTCACCATGTTAGCAGCTCCCCCACCCCACACCATCATTAATGACACCAGCTGCTTGCAAATAAGGAAAGAAAATCAGCAGTCACACATGGCGGACTTCTTTTTATGGAAGTACACACTTGCGCACTCAGAGATTCATACGTACACATGAACATACAGATACGCACATATGCACACCCATATACACTCACATGAACACATAGGGTCCTAGATTTAGAGCTTGAAGGGACCTTACAGGCCATGAAATCATTTAGCCTAATTAGAGACTTGCAGTAAGACTGTAAGTAACAGATGAATCTCTGATCCCTGTGGTGGAGGGAGTTTCCATATTGGGAGTTCCCCCATACCAATAAATTCTCTGACTCAGACTCCCCACCAAAAAAAAAAAAATGGGATTTGTTTGGGTTTTTTTTGGTAAGAGGGTGGCAAAGCAATTGGGTTTAAGTGACTTGCCCAAGGTCACACAGCTAGTAAGTGGAAAATGTTTTTTAATACACACACACACAAACACACAGAGACACATAGATGCATACGCTTACCTCACTAATGCAGGGGAAAGAGATTGCATTTAAGGTCACGGGACCTGAATTCAAATCTTGGCTCTTAAATTTACTGCCTAACCTCAGGCAAATCACTTAATCTCTCTGGGCCTCAGTTTCCTGAGGGGGTTGAACATGATAGCCTCTAAGGACCCTTCTCACTCTAAATCTATGATCACATTCTATGATGGATATGTATGTGTGTATCTCACACACACCTGAACAGACATAAGTAGAAAATGTTTTGTTTGTCTTTAAGTCCTTTTAATACTTGGGAAATTGTAATCCCGAAGAGAAAGTGTGATTTATTTGGAAAGAAAACTGTTGTGTCAATATTGAAATAAAAACTTGGAAAGGGCCCGGGTACTGGCTGTCATCCTGAGCACCAAAGCTTCTCTGCTAGGCTGTGTGAAATTCTTCTGATACTCTCAAGGGAAATGACAATGACATTCTCATTTCCTTGGTACCCTACAGTTTACAAATTAGCACCCCAATTTTAGAGGTATTAACAATTATCACAATAGAACATTATCATTAATAACTGAAATTTCTGTAGTTCTTTAAAGTTTGCAAAGCATTTTATATATGTTTTCTAACTTGAGCCTCATAGCGACCCTGCAAGGTAGGTAGTACAGGTATCATTCCCATTTTGCAGATGAAGAAGGTAAGGCCCAAAGAGAAGTGGTTTGTGCCCACAGCTAGTAGAGAGCAGAGCCAAGAGCAGAACTTCAGTCTCCTGGCTCCAGATACAGGGTCCTTTCCCTGGCTCTACACCTCCTCGCCTACAAACTCCATAGCAAGGTCGTCATGCGGGGGAATAGACTCACTGATCTCTCTAGCTCCACGTAAGCATTTACAGAAATTAAGATTTTTCAGCATCTGTACCTCCAGCTCCACCTGGAGGAACCCCCTGACCTTCACCTTCTCTCTCTATCTCTGTCTGTGCGTGTGTCTCTCTGTGTCTGTCTCTGTGTGTCTTTGTCTCCTTCTCTCTCTCTCTCTCTCTCTCTCTCTCTCTCTCTCTCT
>NW_027187393.1:5018283-5048230 GCF_028583685.1 Petaurus breviceps papuanus
CTCTCTCTCTCTCTCTCTCTCTCTCTCTCTCTCTCTCTCTCTCTCCTCTGTCTTCCCCTTTCTCTCCCTATCTCTCTGTGTCTCTATCTCACTATCTCTGTCTCTCTTTGTCCCTATTTGTCTCACAATCTCCCTCTTTGTCTCCCCCTTTTTCTGTCTCTATCTCTGTGGCTTGTCTCTATCTTGCTATCTCTGTCTCTTTGTCTATCTGTCTCCCCCTTTCTCTGTCTCTCAGTCTCTGTCTCTTCCTCTTTGTCTCCCCCTTCCTCTATCTCTTATCTCTGTGGCTTATCTCTATCTTGCTATCTCTGTCTCTCTTTGTCTCTGTCTCTGATCAATCTGTCTTTCCTTTCTGTCTCCCCCTTTTCCTGTCTATCTCTGTCTCTATCTTGCTATCTCTGTGTCTCTTTGTCTCTCTCAATCTCTGTCTCTCTGCCTCTCTTCTCTTTTGACACTTTCTGTCAGGCCCTAATTCCAAATTGAAACTGTACCTGACTCCAGACTTAGCGACCCCTGAGGATTCTGATTATCAAATTTCCCTCCCCTCCCCTCTACCCAGCCAAGGACAGAGAGAAGCCTTAGAAAGTGGGAAGGAAAGAAGCCTTTATGGAGTGCCTCCTGTGTGGTTTCCTCACTGCTAGACAATTCGTTTAACCCTGATTGTCTAGGAAAAAGAAAAGAAAAAGAGATGAGGGAGAAATGAGACCACGGTAAGGGGAAAGGGTTTGTTCAAGTCCCACAGTGTGTGGCAGAGCCTTGGGCCAACACTCCCCACTCTCTGTGTCCCAACACCTCCCACACAGCATGGTGTAGCCAAAGGGTTAGTATTTTTTGACCAGAAATTGACTTTTGTTGCCAAAGGTGCCTTTCCACATGACAGAGGGAGGAGAAGGGAATGACACACCAGCCTTGTGAGGGAAGGGATGGGTCAAGATGATCCACGGCTAGGCCTGGGAGACTTACCTAGACAAGCCATGCATACACACATCCACACTGGAGTCAAAACCTCAACACTGTTTGGATTTGGTTCCATTCTTATCCTTTAGGATGACACTGACCTCTAAAAATGTCTGAGGGCCTCTTGACAAGAAGCAAAAAAGGTTTGTGGCCACTAAGGAGAAGCTAGGATTCCATTTAGAACAACTTCTTCAATGACTGTAACATGGTTCAGATATCAGTGAGGCCCCAGTCCTTTATTTTCCCCAGAGATCAGTAAGAACATAGTATCCTACCCATAGGTGGTCCTGGGTGTGTACCTGCAGATACATGTGTGCTAGACTTACTATGTGCAAGTAGAGATAAATATATACGAAATATATGTGATAGGAGATTTTGGGGGAAGGGAGCCCTAACATCTCAGGGAATCAGAAGATGGTGCTTGACCAAAGATTCTTAATCTTTTTTGTTGTCATAGACTCCTTCAGCAGGCTGGTGAAGCCTCCAGCCCCTTTTTCAGAATAATGTTTTTTTAATATACTATTTTATTTTTTCCCAATTGCATGTAAAGGCAATTTTTAACATTCTTTTTTTTTATTTTGAGTTCCAAAATTTCTCCCTCCCTCCTTCAAATTGACCCTCCCTAAGAAGGTAAGCAAATTGATATCGGTTATGTAAGTGCAATCATGTGAAACATTTCCATAGAATAATGTTTTAGATGCATAAAGTAAAACATATAAGATTACAAAGGAAATTAATTATATTAAAATACAGTTATCAAAATATCTTTTTAAAAGTTCACAGATCCCAGGTTAAGAAGTCATGGTCTTGAAGAAAGTTGAGTTTATAATTAGGTAGTGTAGTGAGATACATTGTTGGGTCTGGGGTCAAAAAGATCTGAATTCAAATCCTGCCTTAGACACTTACTGTGTGACCTTGGGCAAGTGAACTTCTGTTTACCTCAGTTTCCTCAACTGTAAAATGGGGATAATAATAATACCTCCCTCCCAGCATAGTTGTGAAGATCAAATGAGATAATAATTGCAAAGTATTTAGCATGGATGAAAAAATTTAGAGAGATCTCCACTCCAAATATTCATAGGGACTCTTTGTGCCCAACCTGTGATGGAGTCCTCTGAGCTCGCATTGGTCTGATCAGCCACAGTCAGACCTTGACCCCAACACAGTGATGTCATTTTGGTCTTCTTCCAGAATGAAGGACAACCACCAACCTGGCACCGAGTAAGCTTTATATAAATGTTATTATTATTTAAGAAAGCTGTGTTTACTGCTAGGTGGTGCAGTGGATAGAGAGCTACATCTGGAGCCTAAAAGATCTGAGTTGCAAGCCAGCCTGACACTTTCTAGCTGTGTGACCCTGGGCAAGACATTTAACCTCTGTTTGCCTCATTTTCCAGAACTATAAAATGGTGATCACTATGGTACCTATCTTGGGGCAGCTAAGTGACTCAGTGAATAGAGCACCAGCCCTGGAGTCAGGAGGACCTGAGTTCAAATCCAGCCTCAGACACTTAACACTTACTAGCTGTGTGACCTTGGGCAAGTCACTTAACCCAAATTGCCTAGCCTTTCCCCCCTCCAAAACAAAAACAGAAACCAATAGCACCTACCTTAGAGGGTTGTGAGGATCAAATGAGATCGGATTTTAAAGCATGTAGCACAGTGCCTGGCACACAGTAGGGGCTTAATAAATGCTTGTTTCCTTCCTATGCATTGTTGGGGGGAAAGGGAAGAAAAAAATGGAAGCAAATTGAAGAGAGATGGAGAGAAGGAAGTCAAGGTTAGAAGGTAGAGAAAAGAAGTGTGTGCGTCCCAGGCTCTGGGAGACAGCTTATACAAAGGGACAGAGGTGGAAAATGAAATATTCTGTGAGGAAGGGCCAAAAGGCAAGTTTGGCTGGAATGTGGGTTCTTGAAGGAAGACGAGCTTATGGTAAGGCTGAAGCCAAGCTGTGAAGGACTTGAATGCCAGATGAGTTTGTTTTCACTCCTGGAGAAAATGGAAGTGAAATAATAGGATAAAAATTGGAGTTTACTGAGTTCTGGAACAATGAGGGTCAAATCTGTGTTTTAGGAAAATTACAAAGGCTCCCTGGAGTATGGATTAGAGAGGGGAGGGACTTGAGGCAGATCAGACATAGATTTAGGTCCATGATCATTTCAAGCTGGAAAGGCACTTAGAGGTCATTCAGTCCAAACCCTTCATTCATTTTACAGATAGGGAAACTGAGACCCAGAGATGTTAGACTGTTTGCTTAAGGTCACACAGGTAACAAACAGCACACACCTCACTTGAACCCAGGTCCTGTCTCCAAACTCAGTGCTCTGCCCACTCCGCCATACTGCGTCCCTCTCCTGTGCCCATTAGTTCTGATGTCCTGGCTTCACTTGCTCCATCCATCCTGTTACTCCCACCCCAGCAATGCAACACAGTAAGCAAACTCATCCTCCCCACTGCTGGACATGTTTCCCCAGCCTTCTGTGTATTTGGGGTGGAGTAATTTCTCTTCAGATGTGGCATAGCTACCCTCTTCTGATGTCTGTGATAGCTGTAGGCAGAATTCTCTTAGAAGAGTCTCATCTAGAAAGACACTTGAGATTTTCTAGTCTGCCCCCTACAGGTACCCTTATTTTACAGATGGGAATACTGAGACTCAGAAAAGGAAAGTGACTGGCCCACAGTCACACAGTGAGTGAGTTGCTGGCAGAATTAGGGGACTTAAAACCCAATTCTCTTGACTCCTAGCCAAGAATGTGCTGGAACCAGCCCAAACCTACCCTTGTAGGTAGGATGTTAAGTTTCCAGTGAAAGCATTTATACCTCAGAAATCAACAAACACAACAAATCAGGGCTTGGTTTGTTTAATGGATTGGACAGATTTAAGGAAGTGACAGAGAAAATGTTAATAATACGGATTAAATTTAAAAGTTTGTATGGAGTACATTCCCACCCCTTGCCCCCAACTAGTTGTTAAACATGTACTAGCAAATCCCTGCTCCTAGGCCAAGCTTCCTTCCCTTACACCCTTTGCCTCTTAGCCACAGCCAGGCTTTGGCACAAATATCCTTTCCAGCTCTAAAATCCAATGGTTCGATGGAGTCTCTTCATTAATTCATAGCCAGGTGACTTGGCAAAAACAGTACCTGACTTAAACACATCAATCCTGTTGATTGCACCCACTTTCCTTTGCCTGAAGAGGCATTTACCTGGCATAATCTGAAAATTGGTTTCACTGTTAGCTTCCAAGTCCCATACAACAATGGATGCTTGAATTCAAGGCCATTCTTATGTATAGGCAGAGTAGGACGTTGCCAGCATTTTGTGATCTAAGGATGACAGGATCTCCCTGAGCAAAAAATCTTTCTCACCAGCTTGTGGGATGACCGTGTCCCCATTGTGAGAATACCAGAGTCACCTCCGATGTTATTCCAGAGGTCAGTGAGGCCAGTCCCCTCATTCTTACAGAAATGGAAGCCCAGAGAAAATGAGTGATTTACCAAGTATTCTCTCATTCTTTATCCTTCTTGACCCCTCTGCTGAATATGAGATTGTGGCCTACCTTTAACTTGGGCTACGTTCTCCTCTTTTGGTTTTCAGGACACTGCTTTCTTCTGGTTTTCCTCCAGTCTAACTACTCCTTCTCTGTTTCCTTTGCTAGATCATTCTCTGTATCAAGGCACTTAATTGTGGATGTAGTTAACTAAGACTCTGGTACCAGGCTCACTTTGTATCTGTCTCTGCCTGGCTCTCCTCTCTATATCTGTTCTCTCTCTCTCTCTTTCTCCTTTTCTTTTCCCTTCTCTCTCTCATTTCTCCCTCTCCCTATCACTTCCTCCTCCTCCTCCCCATCTCCTATGAGTTTAATTTTCTTCTCTCTTTTCATCTGGTTCTCAATCCTCACCACCAGCTGCCTACTGGACATTTCAAACTGGGATGTCCAACAGGCATCTCAAACACCATTTGTCCAAAACTGAACTCATCTCCCACCCCCCCCGACCCTGCCACCAAAACTCACTTGTCTTCTGAATTTCCTTGTTTGTCGAGAGTGCCATTATCCTGCCCATGAACCAAGTTATCAATCTTAGTCATTCTTGACTCCTTCCTCTTCCTCTCCCCACATATCCAGTCAGTTCCCATGTCATGTCAGTTTTACCTACAGGATATCTCTTACGTCCATGCCCGTCTCTCTCCTCACACAGCCACTATGCTAGTTTAGGCCTTCATCAGTTTTCTCCTAGACTATTACAATTTTTCCATAATTGGTCTCCCTCCCTCAAGGCTACCCCTCTCCAGTTCCTCCTCCACACAGCTGCCAAAAGTGATTTTCCTAAAACAAAGGTCTGACCGTGTCATTATCTTGCTCAAAAAAACTCCGGTCCCTTCCTATTACCTCTAAGTACAATACAATACAAATGGAAACTGCTTCTGCTTGGCATTTAAAAACCTTTCACGGCCTGGCTCCAATCTTCCCTTCCAGGTTTATTTCTCTTTTAGGTTCTATGGTCTAGCAAAACTGGCTCTCTTGCTGTTCCTGACCCTCACCCCCCCCATCTCTCATCTCCATACCTTTGCACAGACTACCCCACCCCCATGCCTAGGATGCACTTTTTTTTTTATTTTTAATTTTTTTTTTTGTTTTTTAAAGCAATCAGGGTTAAGTAACTTGCTCAAGGTTACAGGGCCAGTTATTTTTGTGTGGGTGCTGAGTATCTGAGGCCAGAACCGATCCCAGGTCTCCCGACTCTGGGGCTGGTGCTCTTACTCACTACGCCACCTGGCCGCCCCCAGATGCACTCCTTTTTTATCTCTGCCTCTCAGAATCCCTAATTTCCTTGAAAGCTCAGTTCAGAAAAGCAGGGAGGGGTGTTTGTATACATGTGTGTGAGTGTGTATGTATGTGTGTACATAAAAATCCAGGATAGCTCAATCAGAGTGTATGAAAGAGAATCGCTGTACAAAGAGGGAAAGGCTAGGAAGGACCCACACTTTAAGAAGTGTGGTCTTTTGGCAGCTAAGTGGAGGATGGTTTGGAGTGGAGAGAAATTTGAGTCAGGGAGACCAGAAGGCTACAGCGATAGTCCAGGTGAGAAGAGAGACCAGGGCCTGTAGAAGGGTTATGGTTCTGTGAGTGGAGAGAAATAGACCTATATAAGGGAAGTTCAGAGATTAATAATGAAAAGATCCAACAGGAGACTGCATATGTGAGGTGGCCGCTGCTGACTAGCTGGGTCTCTGTAGGGAGAAGAGGGAGGCCTCTCTGAGCTAAGTGTCATATGCCTATTAAGTGCTCGAGGAAACCTGTTTTGGTTTGTTTTTAGTTTTTTGAGAGCCAGTCGGGATCATCTGAGCCTACCCTGTGAAGGAGGTGCTGTTATTATCCCCATCTTACAGGTGAAGAAACTGAGGCTGAGAGAGGTCAAGCAACTTGTCTAGGGTCACACAGCTAGCAAGTGTCTATGTACCAGGGCTTAATCCACTATGCCATGTATCCTCTGCAACAAATCATTCCTAGCACTTCCCTGTACTGTGAAAGAAAAGCTCTAGTTGGTCAGATCACTGTGTCCCAGAGCAAAGGGAATCACTTCTTCATGTCTCATTTCAGACCCTTCTATCTGAAATTCTCAGGCAGGAAAGGGTTCAGTAAGATTCCATTCCCCAAGGGGGCGGCTAGGTGGTACACTGAATAGAGCACTGGCCCTGGAGTCAGGAGGACCTGAGTTCAGATCCACCTCAGACACTTAACACTTACTAGCCAAGTAATCTTGGGCAAGTCACTTAACCCCAATTACCCTGCCCTCCAAAAAAAAAAAGGAGCTCAGCTTGATTTGTTTTTAGGTGGTAAGTAGATTCGAGGAGGGGGGGAGGGTAGGGAAATATACATACATTCTATTTTCATAAAATAGACTAAAGAAGAGAAAGTAAGTTTCTACTACTCAAGCTTATATTATTTTTTCCAGTTTACTAATAATAATTCTGAGTACATCTTCAGGCCCTTCACATGAGGTTTTCCAAGGGCTTCTATTCCCAACTATGTTTGTCAAGTATTACTTTCTGGGCCAAAGATTTATAAGCCACTTAAGAACTGTCATCAATAGTCTGACCAAGGACTTGGGGCAGCTAGGTGGTACAGTGAATGGAGCATCAGCCCTGGAGTCAGGAGGACCTGAGTTCACATCTGGCCTCAGATGAACACTTACTAGCTGTGTGACCTTGGGCAAGTCACTTAACCCCAATTGCCTTGTCTTCCCCTCTCAAAAAAAAAAATAGTGTGACCAAGGGAACTGGGTTCCCAAAAGACCTAGACCTTTGTCCTGGCAGTGGAGGAATCCTGAGACTCATTGAGACTTGACTACTCTGAGGAGCAGTTATCATGAGTAGGCTTCTAACACTTTATCGATGACTTCTCAGGGAGAGAATCCATACCAGCCAACCAAGGCTGCAAAATCAGGAGTTATTGGCCCACTAGGAAGGAGCCTTTTCTTGGAGTAATGAATGACCTAAGCCATAACCAGTTTGGTGCACACCAGGGCGGTGCCATGGGAGGGGAGGGGGACATGCATTTCCTCCATGCATCATCCTCACACCTCCCCTACCACCAGCCTATACCACAATGTAGGGCTACCCTTCCCTCCCACCCTAACAGACATGCTCAAGCCCCAAGAACCATGGTGCCCCTCTCCCACAATCCCCTTTTGAAAGCAGAAGCTGGATTCTCTGGGCGGGGGAGATGCACTGAACTGCTTCATCTTGCAGTGTGACTGTGTACACATGGTCAGATTATCCTCTGGCCCTCCCTCAACTGCATTATCCCTAAGAATAAGCATCCCTACTTGGAGTGCTGAGCATCTCCTTTAACGAAGGAGATTCGGTATTTGGAACAGCCAGAAAGATAAGCCCTGGCTGTCAGGCCCCTCTCTCCTGACAAATGTTCTCTAGTTATGAGGAGATGGCAAGCCTCCGCAAAAGACTCTTCATTCTCTTAGCCAGCAGAGCTTGGGACCAGATACTATCACAAGCAAATCCCCACCACTCATCCTTACAAACATAGATAGAGACTAAAAGAATCTTCCCAGAGCTTCCTACTCTGCCAGACAATACAAAGTCAGAACCGCCCCCCACACCCAGTTGAATCCCACACACAGAAACCCTGTGGAGCCTCAGAAGTTCATACAAGAGGCAGTGAAGGAAGGGGAGCCTGGTATTAGAAGGGATGAAGAAGCTTCCCTGAGTCTCAGATGCTTTCCACAAAATATACACCCCAGGGGACAATGTGGGAATTTGTATTGCTTGCTTATGCAGATTTTTACAAGTCTTTTGTTTTTATTTTTTTCCCGTGTGGGAGTGTGGTAGTGTGGAAGGAAGATGGGAGGGAGGGAAAATAGACTTTTATTCATTAAAAAAAAAAATGAAATTTTGAAAAGAACAAAAGCAATCTCCCAATGATTCAGCAATGCTTTTGGCCCTCCCAGAGCAATGGAGGCAGAATAGGCCATCGCCAATGCCAGTCGTATCCTGACACTCTCTTTTTCTTCACTGTCTTCAATCTTTCCCCCACGTGGTAAGTGAAGACAACCGGCTTTCTCAGGCGTTCACATGCTTGTGGGCTACGCTGGCAGGTCCTGGGCCACTGGAGATAGAGGGCCAGGCCTGAAGTCAGGAAGACTCCTCTTCCAGAGTTCAAATCTGGCCTCAGACACTTACTAGCTGTGTGACCCTGGGCAAGTCATTTAACCCTGTTTGCCTCAGTTTCCTCATCTGTAAAATGAGCTGGAGAAGGAAATGGCAAGCCACTCCAGTTTCTCTGCCTAGAAAACCCCAAATGGGGTCACGAAGAGTCAGGTTCAACTAAAATGACTGAACAATGACAACAAATATAGATTTATTGCCCTTTTCTCCAAGGTTCTATATACCTGAGCTTAGGGGAGGAACAATCTAAAGTAAATATTTGTTCATTTGTTTCCAGTTCCAGTCAGGCAGTGACCTTTCCTGTGGGATTATTGATAATATATATGTGAATTATAGGTCATAGATTAAGAGCTGGAAAGGATCTTAGAGGTTACCTCATTCAAACAGCTCCTTTCATATATAAGGAAGCCAAGACCCAGAAAGATTAAAGAACTCCTGAGGCTCCACAGGGTTTCTGTGTGTGGGATTCAACTGGGTGTGGGGGCGGTTCTGACTTCACATTGTCTGGCAGAATAGGAAGCTCTGGGGAGATTCTTTTAGTCTATCTATGTTTGTAAGGATGAGTGGTGGGGATTTGCTTGTGATACCATGTTTCCCCGATAATAAGACACTGTCTTATTATTTTTTTTGGACAGAAAAACACCATTAAAAATTTTAATGAACATTGACAGCAATTTTAATAAACCGGTAAACGTGAACAAAAAAATGTACCTTTATTCAATAATGAATTCAATAAAGAACAGGATGACGCACTCACTGCTGCAGCTCTGATTGGATGCAGCTCGGAGTGCGGCGTGCGTTTCACCCGGGGGGGGGGGGGACGGTGCATACAGAGGGTATGCATACAGAGGGTACCATAATATAGCGTGTAGCGCAGGGGATCACCTTCACTACAGTAGCAATCTCAATAGGTCTTATTTTCGGGGGAGGGCTTATTTTAGAGGAATCTTACACAGTAAGGGGAGGGCTTATTTTCGGGATAGGTCTTATTATCGGGGAAACACGGTAGTATCTGATCCCAAGCTCTGCTGGCTAAGACAATGAAGAGTCTTTTTTGGAGGCTTGCCATCCATTACACGGGTAATATTATATTTGGACCAGTCCTTTAATATTATTATTACTGTTACACAGGTAATAAATGGCAGAGTTGGGTGGCACAGTTGGTAGAGTACTGAAATCAGGAAGATGTGAGTTCAAATCTAGCTTCAGTCACTTACTAGTTGTGTAAGGCTGTGTAAGTCATCTACCTGCTATCTGCCTTGATTTCCTCATTTGTAAAAGGGAATTATAATAGCATCTACCTACCAGAGCTGTTACAAGGATAAAATGAGATAGCATTATAACGTGCTGTGTAGACATTGTTTTGCCACCATTACTACCACTGTTATTAAGTAGGCTTCGGACAGCGATTCCACATCCAGCACTCTTCCCGCCAGACCTAAGGGTACAAATGGGTAGTGTAGCATCATCCTGGGCCTAGATGACTGAGGAAATGCCCAGACCCATTCCTAGGAAGGAGCTATTTTTACAGAGTTATTACACAATTGTGCAATAATTCTTCACCTTGGTATGTGCACACCATTTGCTGTCAGTCAAGAGGCATCTATGAGCGCCTACTGCTCTGTGTCAGGCACTGTGCATAGGACCTGCCCTCAAGGAGCTTCTGTTTCTGTAGGGGGAGACAACGGCAAACGTCCAAGGACAAACAAGAGAGAGACCATTTAAACGGGAGGGAGCAGGAGTAGCTCTCCTCACGTTACACGTGAGCGGCCTAGGGCTCAAAGGGAACAAGGGACTCCGCCAAGGGCACACAGCTCATAAGGAGGGACACAGGTCCCCCCTTCTCACCTCTGGTCAAGTGCAGGAGTCCAGCCTCGGTTCCTGCGCTAACCTGAGATCCCTGGGGCCTCTCCGAGGCCATCGCAGTCCATGTCTGCTTCCACCAGGGACGGCTTTAAGCCAGGCGCTCTTCAGGGCACAGCCTGCATTTGATTTCCCAGCTATGTATATTTGTATGTATGTATGGAGGCATGTGTGCTGACACAGAAGGCTAAAGGCCAGCTGTCCTACAGAAGGGGAGCTGACACCTTACTTGGGAGTGACCTCAGGAAGGAGACACATCTGCAGGGACAAGGGAACGTGACAGAACCACCCACAGTCACTAAGGGAGATCAGCAGCTCATAACACTAAGGATTTCCAAAGCACTTCACAGCTGTTATTACAACTCTGTAAGGGAGGCACTACCATTATTGTACCACTTTTACAGATGAGAAGACTGAGGCTGAGAGGGGTTAGGTGACTTGTCCAGGGGCACACAATAAGTGCCTGAGGTTGGATTTGAGCCCAGGTATTCTCCTTCCAAAGAGCATTCTTCCTGCTACTGAAGCTAAGACCCCCGAGGGAAGGGAACAGGAGAGAGTGATTATTGATTGGTAAGAGTTGGTTCTTCATACCCCTTCCTGTGCCACCACGGGAGGCTGAGAGATATCTTAAAAGCCCTTGTGGGCAGGGGAGGGAAGGAGGCAGACTTCTGTTAGGAAGAAGGGGCATCATCTGAACTAAGACAGACCTGAGGCACTCTTTGTCATGGAAATCACAACAAGACAGGGTGAGATGGTCCTCCAGAATTCTTGTTGATGATATCCTTACCCGGGTAAGACAGGACTCTCTGGGAGGGACAGCCAGGACCAGACTGGTGCTCAGGTGAGGCAGGAGTCCACTCAGCCCCTCTCACTAATGGCTGTTCTTTGTTTCCTTCTTTCAGGCCTATAAGAGGAAAACTGAAGCTGCAAAGAAAGAATATTTAAAGGCCCTGGCAGCCTATCGGGCCAGCCTCGTTTCCAAGGTAACCAGCCCCACTTTTCATCTAGCCAGTAAGCTCTCTGGATGTGATAAATTAGTTGCATCTCTTGAGAATCTCTGAGGAGGAGCCTTTTGATAAGAAGTATTCTGTAACCATGCTGCCCATACCCTTGGCCTTCTTACTGCTGCTGTTTAGGCTAAAGAGATAGGGGTAGGGGTGTGCTGCTACTCAATACTTAACAACCAGGGTCTTGGAGGAGGGGAGGATGGATACATCTGCATCATAAACATTTTTCTTCATCTATTTCTTAAATCTCCACAATGAAAAAAACAATAAATCAAGGCTTGATGTTTGCCAATTTTCAATTTCCAAGGTGTCAGTACTCATACTGAAAATGTAACCATTAGGGCATCTAGGTGGCACAGTGAATAGAGCACTGGCCCAGGAGTCAGGAGGACCTGAGTTCAAATCCGACCTCAGACATTTAACACTTACTAGCTGTGTGATCTTGGGCAAGTCACTTAACTCCAATTGCCCTATCTTTCCCCTTCCAAAAAGAAAAAAAATGAAAAGAAAAGAAAAGGCATACCCATGTATTCAGGGTATAAGGTCTATGCCAGCATGGAAATGGGCACTGGATGGCATAGTCCTGACTGCCATACTCAGAGAACATCAACAGCCAGAGTTGAACAGGACCTTGCAGTTTGTCTGATCCAGTGCCCTTAGTTAAAGATGAAGAAACTAAGACTTGGAGAGAAAAAGGGACTTGTCCAAGGCCACACTAGAAGTTAGTGGCAGAGAGGAAAGAGAGATCTCAGGTCCCCCAATATCCTGTTAGTTCTTCAGACTAGTTGGCCACCCAACTCCCATCTCTGTTGCTTGGCAGTATTTCCCTTGGGGAGAAGAACTCAACAGGTGGCAGCTATGAGAACCAGGCAAGTCCTTAACCATTCTCTGAGTCACATTTTCCATGTTTTAAGGCAGTTAAAATATTTTTTCCCTATTCAGTCTTCCTACTTGAATGAATAACCAACTTCCCTTGGATGTCCAGGCAATAGAAACCATACCTCAGAGACAGCGGGGCCACTGATAGGAGACTGAAATGTCCCCAACTGACATCCCCAAGGTCACTTAGCTTCTAAGTGACAAAGGTGGGATTGAAATTCTGAACTTCCAAGATTTGGAGAACTGTTATGTGAAACATGGTTTAGAATTAGTCTGTCTATGGAAATAGGTTTTACGTGATTGTACATTTATAACCTATATCAAATTGCTTACAATCTTAGGGAGGGGGAAAGGAAGGGAGGGAGGAAATGTGGAACTCAAAATTTTATAAAAAATGAATGTTAAAAATGTTTTAGGGTCAGCAAGGTGGCTCAGTGAATAGAGCATCGGCCCTGGAATAAGGAGGACCTGAGTTCAAATTTGGCCTCAGACACTTGACACACTTACTAGCCATGTGACAACCCCAATTGCCCTCCAAAAAGCAGAAAAAAATGTTTTAAAGAAAGAATTACTCTGCCTAGAGAACAGAACTAGGAAGTTGTAGTGAGCTGGATTTTGCTTCAGTATAAGAAACCGTTTTCTAACCATCAGAGCTATCCAGAAGTAGAGTGGGATATCTTGAGAGGTGGTAAGTTTGCCATCACTGGAGGTTCTTAAACAGCAGATTGGATGACCATTTTTAAGATCTGTTATTCAGGGGATTCCTGTTCAAGTACAGATTGGACTAGATGGCCTCCAAGTTCCCTTCTGTCTCAGAGTTTGTGAGGCTGATTCCTAATTCCAAGGCCTTGCATAAAGGCTCCTTCCAGTAGACCACAATGTACTTTTGGCTGTGACTTGAAGGTTAAGTCTTCAGGCAAAAAGGCCAGAAGTTAAATCAGAAAAGCCACCATGTTGACTTTAAGGAATTTAATTAACTTCCTCAAGGCTTGGGGGTTTGAGGGTGAAAAGAGCTTGACAAATGGTGGGATTATTAGTGGTTTGCCTGTATTTTTTCTACCCCAGAGGCAATGTCTCTGAACCTAAGACAGAGGAGCTCTCTGAGAGCCCCTGAGAAGACTCAAAAGAACCAGGAATTGAGAATACTTCCTGAAAGAAGCCATTCCTTCTGTCATTTTTCCCTACTTCCCAGTATTGGAATACACTCTTGATACACTTTTGTTTTCATGTAAACTTAGTTCTCTCTCTCTCTCTCTCTCTCTCTCTCTCTCTCACACACACACACACACACACACACACACACACACACACATGCTCCTGCGTGCCTTTTCCCCAGTCTGGGCCCTCCAGGGCATCAGACTCTCTAGACCTCGAACCACTTAACAGCATGGGGACCCACAGATCGATTTCTGCAACTCCTGGAGGCAGCAGGATATGGGAAAACTCCAACCCTTGTAGAAACACAAATGGCTTTGGCAGTTCACAAAGGTAGTAACAATAGCTTCAAGAAGTACTATGGGGAAAATAAGACCAAAAATGGGTTTAAAATAGAAATGTCTCAGTCTTAGAGGTTTGCAAATTCCCTCTGGCTGACCCTTCTGGTCTCTTCCAGGCCTTTGGGAAGATAGGAAATCCATCCAACCCAACAGGAAGTTAAATGCCTATTCTGTGCAAGGCATTTTGCTAGATGAAGGAAGGAAGGTTAAGAGGGAGAGAAGAAAGGAGGAAAGAAGGGAAGAAAGGAAGGAGACAAGAAAAGAAGGGTGAAAGGGAAGGAAAGAAGGAAAGAAAGGAAGGAGACAAGGAAAGAAGGGTGAGAGGGAGAGAGGGAAGGAAGGAAGAGGAAGGGCAGAGGACAGGTGTATCCTTCTATATGATGGCTATAGGCATAGAGAGCCCAGCCAAAAATAGGAGCCACCCTTAGGCTCTACAAGTGGCCACAAAATCTAAGCTGTCAGGGCAGAAAAAGTAATCCTTTGGGCCGCTGACTGTTTTCAGAAATTCTCTTGTTGGGGTTACAGATATTCTGAGTCTAGAACCAACTTTAAGCTTTTAAAGTGGTGTTGAATGAATATATGGCCTAAAGTACACTGAACTAAATATCAAGAAACTGAATCCTGATCCTTCCACTAACTCACTGTATGACCTTGGAGGAAGTTCGTCTTGTTTGGGGGCCTCAGTTTCCCCCTTTGAAACATGAGGGAAGATCATGGGGAAAACTTGTTTTGGGTCTCTGGGATCTTTCCCAGATCTGGGATGCTAAGACTCCAAAGGCACCTGCAGCATGTTTTAGGACCTGAATAATATCTGGGGCTTGTAAGGACTATTATGATTAAACTCTAGACTATGGCTATTATCTGCAGACTCTGAATTCTAATATCTCCTATGCCTAGAACTGTACTAGTCACTGAGGATACAATGACAAGACCAAAATATTGCAAGCCCTCAAGGAGGTTACATGGGGGGTGGAGGGGTGGGGCAGGAATAACATGTGAATTAAAAATTAAATACAAAGTAATTTCTAGAGGGAAAGCACTGATGGCTTTTGGAAATCCTCAAAAGTCTCATGTAGGAGGCACTGCTTGAGCCATACTTTTAAGGAAACTAGGAATTCCAAGGGGCAGGAAGGAGGGGATTACAGGCATGGGGAATGGCCTGTGCAGAGAGAGAAGATGGACTGCCCATCAGGAGGCCAGTTTGGCTGGATCAAAGAGTAGGTAACGGAGAGTAACATATAAGTCTGTAAAGGTTAGCCGGGTTGTGAAGGGATTTAAGTGCTCAAAGAGAGGAATGTATATTTGATCTTTGAGGAAATTTGGAGCCACTGAAGTTTAATTGAATAAAGGAGTAATGTGGTTAGACCTGCACTTTAGAAAAAACCACTTTGGCAACTGAGTAGAAGATGAATTGGAGGGGGAGAGAGAATGTCATTGTTTGTCCTTCACTCCTGAAGAGAACCAATGACATCACAAGGGTGATGACTATTGAGTGAATTGGATGTGAGTGAGGTGGGGCCGAGCAAAGTTGGAAGCCTTACTCTCTCCTCTCAGAGCCATTGAAGTACAGTAGCAAGAATGACTTGAAACAGGTAAACCAATTAAGAGTCCCAGGAACTTAGGACCAAGACTAAGCCTTTGTGAAGAGAAGAAAAGTCGAGAGAGGACATGACAATATGTGTCAGGTCCTTAGAATAAATGCCAACTGATAGATACTCAAGATAGGCCTCAGGGTTAGGTGACAGTGCTGGGGATAGATGGGCCTAAGGAGCAAGACAGAATCTTCAATATCAGCATTTTTAATAGCTGCCATTTTGTCAGCTCCTTGTAGACTGAGAATTGGTGTGGTATAGTGGATAGAGAGCTGGCCTTGGAGCCAGGAAGGCTTGGGTTCAAGTCCTGTCTCTGACATATATTAACTGTGACCCAGGGCAAGTCACTTAACTTCTCAATGATCCAGGCAGCTCTCTGAAAATAGCTGCAAAGAAGGTGCCAACCTGCACTGGAAGAGGAAGTTCCTCACTGGGAGCTCCGTATGCCAAGGAAATCACAAATCTAGTTCCTATCCCCTTGTGGACTATTGCTTGCTACAGGACCAGAAAGTAGGTCTATATTCTCCATTACAAGGTTAACCCTTAAGCCAACCATCTATTGTTGGGTCCCAAGATTCTTTTCTTGACCCTTCTGCTTCCCAGAGTTCTTTAGAAAGTAACTAGACTGCTTCATTTCTTCACAATGGATTAATCTAGTTGGATGTAGGGTAGGGAAATGATTAGAGGAAGATTAGGGAGCACGTTTTCTTTCTTGTCCCATCACCTAAATTAACTCTTTCAGAGAGAGCCAGTGGAATAGGACTAGCCCAAGGGAGAGGTCCTATCCTATAGGGTGGATTAAACTTTCTTATGCATGTCACTATCATTTTCTTATCAAATCCTATGCTTCCCTTCCAGAGCTCTGCTGAACAGAGTGAGGCCAAGACCACCCAGCCCAATCCACCTTCTAAAATGATTCCCCCCAAGCAGCCCATGTATACCATACCACCCCAGGCCTCATCGCCCTACCCAGGCCTTGGCTCGTTCCTATCCCCGTCTGACCTCCAGGGCTACCGTGGCCACCCTCACCCCAGCCTCTCCAGGACCCTAAACTCCAAATCCATGCTGCCCAGCATCAGTGCCTCACCGCCACCGCCGCCGCCATCATTCCAGATCAGCCCTCCTCTCCACCAGCAGCTGGCTCTGCATCACCCCCAGAGCGCTATCCTCAACCAGTCCCTCAGCATGCAGCCAGTCCCCCAGCAGTCCATCTTGTCTCCTCCGCCCATGGCACTACAGGTCCAGCCCCCGATGAGTACCTCGCCTCCAGGGCAGCAGGTGAGTGAGGCATCCAGATCACACAACTTCCTGCCTTAGTCCAGTCCCAGCCTCAAACCTTGCTTAGCTTGGAATGGCAAGGGAACTCCAGTAGCCCCTTAGGAGACAAAATGGAAGAATTCAAAGATCCAAGGTGTGGGGTTGCAGCTGTGTCTGCTGATGTCTAGGGCTTTGTGTCTAATCCCAGAAATAAGCCTCTTAGCTTCCAAAAAGAGAAAAATCTCTCTTCTGTGGCCCCAAAATGTCTTGCAAGTGTTTGTTCTTCCCATCAAGTCATTCAGCTAATATGTATTAAGAATCTATAAAGTGGCAAACCATCCTCTGATGTGCCTTCAGGACATACTAGGTAAAAGGGGATCAGCTGAGCAGCAACCTCTCCTCCGACTATCTAAGGCCTGGGGAGGTTGGAGGAAGGGAGAGAGAGAAGAATTCCTGCCTTCGTCTCTCATTATCCCAGGGAAGGGGTCTATACTATCTGGGGAGAGAGAAAGAGGGAGATATAGGTTGAAGAGCCAGCTCCCTTCCAATACCACTGGTGCTAGGCACTAAGAATACAAAATCAAAAATGAAATAATTCCTCCTTTCAAGAGGTTTACATTTCCTCTGTTGGGAGAATGTGGATGGTTTCATGAAACCCCATCCATACTATGGGGTTTGAACTCAGAGCACAGGTTCAATTGATGGTAGATCAAAAGTGCTACCTTTATAAGTGAAAAATAGTAGACCCCCCCCAAAAAAAGGGAGAAACAAATGATTAGAAGGAAACTATACAAATTTGCATGATGGTTCTTGGGTAAAAATGACCTGCACTGAATATTATTTACCATGGACATGACATTTTCACATCATCCATTGAAATCAAGGGATTAGATTAGATTATAACAGAGGAATGGATGAATGAAAGGTCATTTGTTAAACACTTACTTTGTGCCAAGTTGTGCTAATCAATCATTAAGTATCTATTTAAGTGCTTACTATGTGCCAGGGACTTTAAAGTATTAGAGATACAAATACAAAAGCAAAGATACCGTGTTTCCCCGATAACAAGACCTATCCCGAAAACAAGCCCTCCCCTTACTGTGTAAGATTCCTCTAAAATAAGCCCTCCCCCGAAAATAAGCCCTATTGAGATTGCTACTGTAGTGAAGGTGATCCCCTGCGCTACACGCTACATTATGGTACCCTCTGTATGCACCATCCCCCCCCCCCCAGTGAAACACACGCCACGCTCCGAGCTGCATCCAATCAGAGCTGCAGCAGTGAGCGCGTCATCCTGTTCTTCCCCAGTGATTTGCTTGCTGGCGCCATTGAGAGCAGTGCCGCAGAGGAGAGCTGAGGCAGGACAACATAAGCCCTCCCCTGAAAATAAGCCCTCTGGTGTTTTTCTTTCCAAAAAATATAATAAGTGTCTTATTATCGGGGAAACACGGTAGTTCCTAGCCCCAAGAGGGGGTTCTAAAAACTGAGAGTCAACTCTAGAGAAGTGATGGCAGGGGAGAGGTATTTCGGTTTAGAAAGTTGGTTTATTGTTGTCCTTCATTCTCGAAAAGGACCAAAATGACATTGCTATGTTAGAGTCAAGTTACAGTGAGTCCAGCTGTGGCTGATCAGACCAGTATGAGCTCGGAATGTCCTACGACAAGTCAGGCACAAATAGTCCACGTGAATATTTGGGGTGGATTCTCTAAATTTGTGCATCCTGTGTTTCCTTTGAGCTGTTTCAATTCTGCTTTGCTCATAGAGCACAGCACCTTCTCTAAGATGAGCATGCCATGTTGGGCGGTTCTGTGCCAGTGTTTCCCATGTCACACAATCAGTTCCAAAGTCCTTAAGAGAGACCTCAAGAGTGTCCTTGTAGCACTTCTTCTGACCACCATGTGAGCACTTGCCCTGTGTGGGTTCTCCATAAAACAACCTTTTTGTCAAGCATGTTTGGCATTCGAGAAAGTTATAGGGATGGTGAAAGGAATAAATAGACCCTTTCCTGTAGTGATGGTGATTGTGATTTGATGTTTTCAGTGATGGAAAGTGTGGATAATATAGGCAGGAGGCAAAAGGAGGAGAGAAGCTGAAGAGGGAGGTTCCTGTAGGCTTTGGCCATCTGCACCTAGGCTGCTAAAACATGCTGAAGGTTTTCTGAGGGTAGTTGCTGAGGCAGTAACTGCAGATTGACCACTGGCTTGGCAAAGACTTTGGCTTATATTACTCAGCATAGCGTATTACCCTCTGCTGAGTAGATGTGCTCAGCAACTTGTGGTCACTCTGGCCTGGTCACAAGCCTTAATCCTCACATGGATCACAATGGTTCTCTTTTCCAAGGAAGGGGAGTGGGTCTCTAACTCTGTGGTCGAGGCTCCTGGCTTCTCCCTCCATTAGCCAACAGGAATGTATGCACCTTCAGTCAGCTGTTCCTAATAGAACTAAAATGTCCTTTTTGTTCAGGGTCATTATCTCTGAGATTTGTTGTAATGTTAAAAATGGACTTCAAAGTGCCGATTAGATCAAAAGGCCCTCAGTGAACCTTTCTTCCTCTAACTATTCCAGTTTAAGAGCTAGCCTAGATTTACAGGCCAAGTAGTCCGGCCCTCCCATTGTACAGATGAAGAAACTGAAACCAGAGAAGTTAAATAATTTATCCAAAGTCAAGTGGGTAGTAAGTGGCAGAGATGAGATTTGAACCCAGACCCACCCATTCCAAATTCTCTAGCCTTTCCATTATATCGCACTGCTTCCAGGAATTGCCCAGTAGCAAGAGGAGCTAAATTTTCTAAAATAGTGATAGAGGTGATTTCAGTTACGCCACAACCGAGGTCGTAGATGTGACCTTTGACCTGCTAGTCCCATCAGTACCATGAAAGAAACTGCTCTAGTCCTAGTCACGTCAGGCTCCGTAGTAACATTCAAGGTGTGAGGCAGCTCTCACAAGAGCCTAAGAGCCTGCCGTCAATACGTGCACTGAAGAGGAGAGACCCGAAAAGACGAGCTGAATGGCTGAAATTGCAATTAAACATTACTTAAAACACACACACGCACGCACACACACACATACACAATTAATCAACAAGAACCTCCTATTGCCAGGCACAATGCAAGGCACTGAGATACAAGTACAAGGAATGAAACCATCCATTGCTTCCTCACAGTAGCCTACCTGTGAACAGACCCCTAGCGGAGAAGCTCCAGGGGCTGATGGGCATGAGTACGCCAGTCCATTCCGTTTCTCCTTTCTGGGTTTCTCTGGTTCCCTAGTAAAAGCTAACAGCAAGTTTATTGATGTGCCTTCAGTCCACACCCTCTACCTCCTCTAGGTCTTAAAGAAAAATAAGCCTCAGAAATCCCCAGTGACTAGATAGGAATGTGGTATTCCACAGATATCCCCAGGACACTTTCACTGCAATTCTCTTTGCAAAGCATTGGAGACCTTCCTCCTGTCAGCTGGATGTGAGCCCCAAAGAGAAGAAGTCAGACTGGGCTGAGTGTATGTCTTCATAGCTTAGCACGGTGCCTTACACATAGCAGGTGCTGGGTAAGGGCATGCTGACTGACTGTTAGAGTGTGAGAAGCATGGGATTGGGGCTAGAATCTTAACTCTATTGCGTGCTTCCTGTGGGGAACAAGTCATTTTTGCATCTCTGGGCTTCAGTTTCTTCCATTGTAAAATGAAAACTAAAAGTCTTCTTAAAGCCTTTTCTACCTGTGAATATAATAATGTTCTTTAAAGGGTTGTCCTGAGGCAGAGCCCCCACAACCAGCCAGAGGGTGAGAAACTGGTCCAGCTTGCAAACCTCACAGTGGCCTGCCTCAGTTTCCCCTATCCCTCCCCTTCACTTACATGCTTCTGGGCGGGGTGCCTTCCCCTGCTCCCTGCCTGGGTTCCTGCCTGCTTAGGTTTGTAACGTTTCTGTGGGTTTTTTCCTCTCCACTCCATCTCTCTGAAGGATTTCTCACACATCTCACCTGAGTTCCAAAGCAGCGTTGGCTCCTGCTCCCCTGGCACATCGAACACCCCAGGAAATAGTGATTGGGACAGTGATTACCCCAGCCGAGAGTGTGGCATTAACCACTGCAGGTCAGTAACTGTACTTCTTCTCAGGGGCTGGGGAGAACCCAACTCATTTTAACTGCAGCCAGTGTTAGAGATGATTGGTACAATGAGAAGACAGCACAGTATGACAGGCATTGCCCTGCACTAAGAGTCAGGATACCTGATTTCTATCCTATGTGACCTTGGGCAAGTCCCCTCCCCTCTCTGTGCCTCATTCTTCTCATCTGTAAAATAGTGTTGGCATGATGTAGATAGAATGTTAGATTTGGAAATCAGGAGGACCTGGATTCAAATCCCATACTGTCCACATACTGATTGAATGACCCTGGGAAAGGCTCTCTGAGCCTCAGTTTCCTAATCTATAAAATGGGTGTGAAAATAGGTCCCAACATGGGGTGGCTAGTGGCACAGTGAACAAGAGCACCGGCCCTGGAGTCAGGAGGACCTGAGTTCAAATCCGGCCTCAGACACTTAACACTTATTAGCTATGTGACCTTGGGCAAGTCACTTAACCCCCAATTGCCCTCCAAAAAGCAAAAAAAGAAAATAGGTCCCCACTCAGAGGGCTATTGAAAGGATCAAATGAGATAGTGTATCTAAAGTACTTTGGAGCTATTGTTATTTTTTAATAATAATAATGAATTTCATTCTATAATCTTTAAGGTTTCTTCCAGCTTTAATGCTCTGTGATTCTGTTAAATGCAACATGTCCCTACAGTCATTCATTCACTTTCCAAAATCCCATTCATGTTGTTGAGAGGCAAACACTGGGTAGCTCCTGTGTGTCCAGGAAAACATCAGGGAGCACAGCCGGTCCTTTGGTCCCTTTGGCAGAAGGCTGGTTCCGTAGCTGTCTTCCCAGAGCCTCACTCCCTCTGCACATTCTGCAGAGATGGGAGATTATATTCCTCACAATCGTCTAGTAGATGTGGAGAAGTGGTTTCCTTGTTCCCACTGAAGTTGGTCCAGTTGGCAGGGGAGGGAGCCCCCAAATAGGAGATGTCTTTTACTCCTGCTTTTCAAAAGCGAGTCATGTTCTCTTAGCCCAGAAACCACTTCCGTTGGGCAACCTTCCATCTCCTTGGAGTAAAGCTTTAATTGGTACATATTAAAGGGGGTTCAGGGGGGAGCCTGACAGCTAATTAAGGTAAATGAAATCGTGAAATTGTACCTTCTGTGCAGGCTGATCTCAACAGGAGCTTGTAAAAATGCTCCTTGATAGGTATGGATGCATGGACAAAAGATCGAACCTATCCTCTGCTTCCTAAGTGAGCGTAGACCAAGCAGTGTCCTGGTTAAGATAGGAAAAAGCCCTTTATTCAGTGGACTCTGCTCACCCAAACCAGTCTCTGCCCTATGGGTTATGTGGTTGTTTTTTTAAGCCCTCTACTACATAGAGCAGTCAGTCCCTCTATGTCTATGTCAACAAAATTCAGGTGAGCCGGTGGCAAAGAAGCACACTGAGCATGTTCATAGAATCACCTGGGATCATGCGATTTAAAATTAGAAGGAACCTTAGAGACCATCTAATCCAACACCCCCCTTTTACAGATGAGGAGACTGAGGCCCAGAGAGAGTGACTTGCCCAAAGTGTAAGTGGTAGAGTCAGTATTCAACTCCAAACCCAGAACTCTTTCTGCCACAATTCACAGAGCCAGAAGGCTCCTCCATGACAGCCAGTAGTCATCCACTGTTCTTCCCAAGGCAACCTATTCCACTTTTCTAATTATCAGGAAATTCTCCCTTCTATTGAACAACAATCCACTGCTTTGCACCTTCTCCCCATTGCTCTAGACCCAAGCAAAACACATCTCTTCCCTCCTCCTTCCTCCACCTTTCCCATGAGAGACCTTTGGTTACTTGACAGCCCTCATGTTTCCCCACTCCTCAAGTCTCTTCTCCAGTTTAAACTTCCCCAACAACTTGAGTGGATCCTTGTGTGAGAGGGTTGCAGTCTTCCCATCATTCTGGTCTGCTCCCTTTAGGTGAGCTCTGCTTTGTCAAGGTCAAATATGACTTGCATTTTACTGACTGTAATACTCCAGATGCGGTCTGAATACAGAGAGGACAGTGGAAACATCCTCTCCCATACTGTGAGACACTGCACTTCTACTAATGCCCTAAGATTTAATTGGTAAAAGGAACCTCACTGACCATCTGGTTCAATCCGTCTTTGACTAAGAACACCTCCTACAGCATCCCCAACAAATGATCATCAGGCCTTCTCTTGAAGCTCTCTAGTGAAAGGACCCCTTCATATTAGGGTGTTTGGGTGCTCTGCCACTCTATTGGTCCATACTGTGTTTGCAACTCACAACAAAAAGAAAAACCTTCAAATCATTTTCACCTGGCTCCAGCCATAAGCTATATTCATTCTGTGCTTCTGTAAGTGATTGTTTTGAACCCAAGAATCAACAAAGCTAATCATTTGTTTAAACTTAAAGCTATTCAGCCTTGATTAGGATGTTTGTAAATTAATGTGCAATTGCCTTTTATGACCTCAATTCCACAAGTTTCATAAACTAATCTCAGCACTTTCCACAGTAATGCTGTAGATTTGAAGCAGGTTTGGTTGTTGAGTCATTTTTCAGTCTTCCATGAAAATGAATCTTCCCGATTCCAAGCTCAGTCCTCTCCCTACCCACTGCACCACCTAGATTTGAGGCTGATAGCCTTATTTAAATAATTAGCCTGAAAGAAGAGTATAAACAATCACACCACTCATGTATCTGCTCATTGTTCTCTGTTATAGATAATTGTTTAGTCTTGACCTAAAAGATCCATTGTTAGGAAGTTGGGTTTGGAAAATCTCGACAGTTAAAAAATATTGACTAACTCAAACTCTGGGAATCGTAATCTGGCACCTTAATTAGGTTGAACTTGAAGCAGTGTCTTTATGAGACCACATGTCCATGCCGGCTTTTAAAGGTCAGGTCAGGCCTGAGGTAGGCTTGGAATACCCTCTTTAGCCTACACAGCCACACCAGCTGGATTACTAAGAAAGTCACTTGGATCACTGGGGATTTCATTCCAGGAAACCTTTCCTAATCCCTGAGTTTCCAATCTAGGTGACCATTAAATCAATCTCAGCTCTAACTCTACATACTAGTGAGACAAGCCTTTGAGACTAGTCTAAGTTTCGTTCTTAAAGAACTAATGAAACCATCAAAATCCTATAAAATCCAAACCAATCTCAAGAATTAACCAACAACAACAAAGATGTTTCAGCTCCAAAGTATAAAGAGGGCCTGAAATACCAGAACCATATTTTACATTAAGGCCAATGTGATATTGCTGTATATTTTATAAGGTAAGTCCCAAGATTAAAAGGGAAGGGGACAAGAAAGGAGCCCTGGACTGAGACTCAGAAGAACTGGGTCTTCATCTTGACCCTGCCACTAACTCAATGGGTGACCTTGGGCAAGTCCTTTCCCTTCTCTGGACCCCACTGTTCTCCTCTATAAAATGAATGAGCTTTCATCAGGAGATGAAATCTCTTCTTTATAAATCCAAACCCACCCACAGAGTTATTGGGCTTCTTTAAATCTGACCATCTAATCCTAGAGATCCCCAACCATCATTCCAAGGCACATGGGCCTCTGCTATAATCAGTGTGTTATTTAAGGTTCTGTAAAATTCTGGGTTTAGAGTCCAGGCCCCAGAGATTGTCTGGGATAGTTATACTATCAAATTTCTGACTTTGAAATTCCTAACCCCCCCAAAATGATATTAAAACTAACTTGAACATAGAATTTAAGCCATTGGCTACCAAAGACAGTTTTCCAAAAGGGAGGTGTTAGTGATCAAGAGGCTGAACCCCACTTTCCAGTGTCCAAGCTACCACCAGTTCAGAGTACGGCCCATCTGATGGAACACGGTAACCTGTAGCAGGGTCCCTAAACCAACCAGGTTTCCCAAAGCCCATATCCCCAGGACACTGTCTCCCTACCACCTCCCTTCCATTTTCCTTCCCTGTCTTGCCCCAGTATCACTCCCTTGTATCACAGACTCTCAGAGCTAAGAGGAGTCCCATAGGACATCTTGTTCAGCCACCTATACAGCATGCAAATCCCTTCTATAGGTCATCTGGTTTCTCCCTTGTACTGTGGTCACTTCCCATGATGGAGAGAAGATAGCCATCTTTCCAGACAGTGCATCTCTTATTTGGACAGCTCTTATCATAAGGAAATTACTTCATGTATGGAGCTGAAACCTGGCTCCTCTGATTGCCCCCATGGGTCCTAGAATGAGCCAAAAAGAACAAAACTGATCCTCCCATCACCTGATGGCCTGTCAGATATGTGAAATAAGCAGTTGCTGCAGCCTCCTCCCCATGTCTTTTCTTGTGTCTAAATGTTTCAATTTCCTTAAACTTCTGTGACATCATTTTGAGTCCCCTCATGATCCTGATTGCCATTCTCTGAATGCTCGAGCATGTCACTGTTCCTACCAAGACATCTGCCCTAGAATTTGCACAGTAGTCAGCCAGTCTAACTACTTCAGATGGAGGTCTCATAAGGGCAGAGGACAATAGGGTTGTCACTTCTCTGAGTTATTTACTTCTGCCTCAGTTTCCTCACTTGCAAAATGAAGACACTACCACCCATCTATCTCACTGAATGTTGAGGTTCCAGTGAAGTGATATGAGGCAGAGATGGAAAATTATTGTCAGGGTGAAGCCAGATTTGAGTATATCGGGCTGGCATGGTCAGAGACCCTCAGAGGATATCGATTTCCCCACTTTGGGCCATAATCCTGACTGTCTTTTGTTCTTTCCCCCTCTAGCATGCTCCCAAGGGATAAGTCTCTCTACCTCACCTAAACTGGCCATTTCTCCCCTCCGAGGCTCAGAGGAAGGACATGGGGATGTGGGCCTGGACACTGGGAGAAAGCATCAAGCAAGTCCCGGTGAAGTGGAGGGCTGTTCCAAGGCACCTGTATATTGCCCAGCTGGGGAGCAGTTCCTCCTTTCCAACTCCAAAGCCAATTCTGATGGCAGAGAGCTCGCTAGGTTCCTCCCCACCCCCAACCCCAAAGAAGAAACAAGATACCCTTTTCTGTTTATTTGCATAGCTTAGCTCCAATCTCTTTCCCTAGTGACCTGCTCTTAGACAGCCCCAAGTTTCTGCACCAGGCTCCCCTGCTGGGCTAACCCCATAGCAAACTGCGCCTTCTGACTTGCTAACGGCATTCAATCCGTGCAAGGAAATGTGAAGTATGTGTGAATAGTGTACATGCAAAGGCCTTGGATATCCAGCAAAGTAAATCCCGAAATCCACAAACACCCCACTGGCATGCCTCACAGGGAGGGGGGCGGGTGACCGGCCAGAGGGCTGGTAGAAACGCAAATCCAGTTTTACAAACGCGCCCACTGTCCTGGGTGTGAGTGTGTTGGCTCCGCGTCAGTAGATTCTAAGTGTGTTAGACCTGTGCTGAAGACATCTTTAAGATTTTTTTGTGGAAGAAAAATAGTAGTTTACTTTCTAGTAAAAAGCATTTTATATTAACTGTAGCACATTTTTTTAGTTATACATAGACAGAAGATGTGTATAAAAAGCCTGCCAAACCTGTTTCTATGATTTCTACAGCAAGAAATGGACAGTTTCTAGCCATGTTGCCTGGCATTGTTATTTTTTTTCAGCCATATGTCCATCTATTTAAAATTGCTGATGATGATTTTGTCTATTTATGGAAAAGGAAGAAAAAAAACACCAGAATTACAGTTTCTCGGAAGGGGCGTTTATTTCCATTTGGTTTTGATCTGACTTTGTTAAGGGGCTCCCTTGGCCCTGACACATTTGTTTTGGTTCACAATGCTTAGCTCAAACTTTCTTTATAATAAAACTTCTGAAAAGTAGAACGCAAACTACTGGTCTGTTATTCTCTTGTAAGCAAAGACACCCACACATGTCTGTACACTGTGGCTGTGGCCCACACATGACCCATCTTTCCCTAGGTCCCAGAAGTTATTTATGGCCCCAACACTAAGATTGGGTTTATATCAGGGGTTAGAGGAAAGAGGTTTAGAGCTGGAGGGCATCTTAGAGGTCATTTTACAAATGAGGAAACTGAGGCACAGAAAGAAGTGATTTGCCCAAGGTTACACAAGTAGTATGAACAGAGTCAGGATTCAAACTCGAGACCTCTGACCCCATATCAATCATTCTATGAGGCAGAGGTGAGGAGGGAGGGCCTTCCAGGCTGGGGGGAGGAGAAAACTCTTAATCTGCAAGTCTTCTGTTCTCCAGGTTAACCATTCCCAGCTCCTCCAACCCAGCCTCATATAAAATTATCTCAAGGTCCCTTACTGAACTGGTTTTCCTCCATTTCGCCAATGTTCATCTTTGAGCTGAACACAATAAATACTTCAGATGTTGTCTGACCAGGACAAAGTACTATGAGAGTATAACCTCCCTAAGTCTGGAGATTAAATCTCTCTCCATGTAGCCAAAGATTCCATTGGCTTCTTTGTCTGCCATGCCACACTATTGGCCTACAATGTTGCCTAGCCATTTCATAATGGTACAGCTGAGTATATGAACCCAAATATAGGGCTTTACATTTACCTCTGTTTAATTTAATTTTATTTAATTCAGTCTAATTTAATTTAGTTTAATTCTAACCTGTTGAGACCTTTTGGAATCCTGATATGGATACAATATGTTAGCAATTCCTTCCAGTTTTTTGGCATCAACAAATTTGATAAGCATCACATCTGAGCCTTCATACAATGACATAATGTACAAGTCATTGATTACCAAGAAAAATTGAACCAAACAAAACCAAGGACAGATCCCTGGGATATTCCACTGGAGTATCCTACTTGCCATTCAGCCAAGTTGGAATTGTCCCATTAATCACCCAAAGAGTAATGTCATTGTAGTCCAGCCATTCATACAGTTTCAAATCCACTTAACTCTGCTATGTATGACTCAGCCAACATCTTTCTAAGTTGTTCACAAGGATAATATAAAAGACTTTGTCAAACACCTTACTGAAATTCAGGTATCCTGTACTGGTAAGCATTGCCCTGATCTCGCAAGTCCAATAACCCTTCCCAAAAGGAAATGAAGTCAGTTTGCCATGACCTATTCTTGACAAAGCCAATGCCACATCTTTCTGATTACTGCTTCTTTTCCTGGATGTTCACTAACTGTACCTTTCATAACATATTCTAGAATTTTGCCAAGAATTCAAGTCAAGCTCATACAGGCCAGTGCTTGAAGAACCTACCTCATCCCCTTTTGGAAAAAAATCAGACCATTCACCTTTCTTCAGTCCTGTTACATCACTCCCATTCTCCCTCCTTTTCAAACATCCCCCACAGTAGTTCAGCAATCCTATCTGCCACTTCTTTCAACTCCCTGGGAGATGTTTATCCAGATCTGGTGACTTGAATTCATTTTTTTCTTAATTTTTGTTTTCAGTTCCAAATTCTCTCCCTCTCTTCAACCCCTCCTCCAGTCATTGGAAAGGCAAGTAATATGACACCAATACATGTGAAGTCATATAAGAGAAAACTTCATTAAGATAAAAGCAACTCATTTAAAGAAATGAGTTCAAAATTCAAAATTGAGGAATGCCCAAATAAGTCATGGTATATGATTGTGCTGAACACTACTGTGCTATAAGAAATGACCGAGGATGGTATATAAAACATATACCAAATGCAAGACATATACCAATATAAAACATTTCTGTATTAGCCATGTTGTGGGTAAAAAGCGAGAAAAATAAAGTTAAAAATATATGCTTCAAATCTGCATTCGGATGTCATTGGTTCTGTGTCTGGAGGGAGATAACATTTTTCATCATGAGTCCTTTGGAATTGTCTTAAATCACTGTATTACTGAGAATAGTTAAGTCATTCACAATTGATTATCATACAATAATTTTTATTATCGTGTACAATGTTCTCCTGGTTCTTCTCATTTCTCTTTACATCAGTTCTTCCCAGTGTTTTATGTCTATAAGTTTTCTCTAAGGCTTCCTACGTTTTTCTGAACCCATCCCTTTAGTCATTTCTTATAGCACAGTATTCTATCACAATCATATACCACAACTTACTTGGGCATTCCTCACTTATGAGCTTTGAACTCTTTTCTTTAGGTGAGTTGCTCACTTAACTTAATGAAGCTTTCTATTAATATCTCCTCACTTATCTTCGATTTCAGTTCCCAATTAATAGTCATTTGTGTACTATTCTTCCCAGGACAAAACTTCTCCTTGGGAGGAAGAATAGAAGCAAAACTAGAGTTGAGTGATGATAAATCTCCCCATTTGGCAGAAGAGAAAACAAAAAAGAGAGGCCAGAAGAGGGAAGTAGCTTACCCAAGGCCACAAAGTGAGTTAGTGGCAGGGCTAGGGCCCAAACCCGCATCTCCAAGACTTCCTACTGCACCAATGTCCCAGTTTAAGAGCTGAAAGGAACAGACAAGATCTACTATAATCTCTGGACAGGTCAACACGATTGGGCTTAGAAGGACAGAAAAATGAAAATAAGAATGAAGACTTCTCTGACATGAGGGATGCAGCAAGTGAAAGATGAAATGACTGAGGAAAATGAAGGCTGGATCTTCTCTTCAGTTTATTAGGCAATATATGCCATGGCCACTAGGTGGCACAGTAGATAGAGCACTGGTCTTCGAATCAAAAAGATCTGAGATCAAATCCAACCTCAGACACTTAAGAGTTGTAACCCTGGGCAAGTCACTCAACTCCGATTTCCTCCTGCACCCCCCCCCCAAAAAAAGGCAATGCATGCCAATTGCCTAACAAAGCAGGACATCCTTAGCTTAGGCCTGGACCTCAAAAACAGAAGGAGACAGATTTTTATACATTAAAAATAATTAATCAAATAAGACCAATTGATTAAAAGGAAACAATACAACAACATTAGGTAATCTGATTTATAATTGGATGAAAGATTAGGGATTTTTCGAGTTGGGAGGGGGAGAAGGAGTAGGTGTAATTTCCTGAATCCAAAAAGGAGGTGTCCCACTCCCCGAATGTGTCTATAAACAAAGGAGCATGAAAACAATAACTGACTGACCAGTATAGGCCAGTTTCCAGATAAGACATATGGGTTGTTTGAGACAATTGTGAGAAAACTCCTTGCATCAATCTTTGTATCTGACTGAGTTT
>NW_027187393.1:5048240-5289351 GCF_028583685.1 Petaurus breviceps papuanus
ACATGGCTAGTAAGTGGGCAGTCTGGGATTCTAACTCAGATCATAAAATTCCAAAGCCAAATTTCTTTCTACTACACCACAGCTACAAGCACCAATAGAATCTCTCAATAAAATTTGCCTTCTAGACAGAGGCAGCCTCCAGGTTAAAATCCTGTCTCTAACAAATATTTGCTGTATGACATCTTCAGGTCACTTAATTTCTCAATGCTCCAGGCATCACAGAGGAATGGTTGCTCTGCATTGGTAGAGGGAATTCCCATTACTGGTACAATCACCTCTCAGTTCCTTCCCATACAAAGCATTTCTTCTGAAGACTTGATGTTCCTGGAACTTCTGACCCAAATATGGTTTGTCCTGATCCCACCTCACACAAGGAGTGAAGGACTTGTGGTTATGCCTATGACAGGTGGCCTGAGCATATGTTAACAGCAGGAGAAGGTGACCTTCTCCAGGCCACAGACAATGAAGAGCCCCCGACTGAGCAGGAATGATGAGCCATTGCACTCTGATTCCTGAAAAGCAGAGTTTCCTGTCTTGAGGGTAGGATTTGTAGTCCCACCCTTCCCTGAGCAAAAATCCACTCACTAAAATCCCCAACACAAGCAGTCAGGCTACTTGGACTCAAAAGGCTCCAGGGAACTGGGGCCTGGTCCTGCCAGGGGCCAGCTAAGGAGGAGAACCCTGGGCCGCCCCATCCCTGGAACCTGCTGCCACTAAGGGCCCCAACTATACCAGATCAAGCTCAAGTCAGTTTTTTAAATGAAATCTGAGAAAGTAATAAAGTTCCCTGCAGAAGCTATCTCAGACAATTCTCATCTCTCCTGTCAAGCAAATGAATTCCTGGTGTCAGGGCCTTGAGACTCTTCCCCAAACATGCAATCATTCACATAAAAGAGAATACTCAGATAAAACCCATCACAGAGCTTCCAGAAGGAAAACCAGTCTATCCCCAAATAATTTTGAAAGACTTAAAAATTCTGAGACCCAAGGTGAAACGTGTTACCTACTTCTTCACAGTGAGATGATAGGGTCAGATTAGAGATTAAGATATCTTTCTTGAACATGGACAACATGGGGATTTGTTTTTGCTTGACTGTACAGATTTGTTACAAGGGTTTTGATTTGGGTTTTTTTTTTCTTTTCCAATAGGAGAAGATAGGAGGGAGAGAAAAGAAATGTTTGTTAATTAAAAAAAGAAAAGAAAGAAGGAAAGGAAGGAAGGAAGGAAGGAAGGAAGGAAGGAAGGAAGGAAGGAAGGAAGGAAGGAAGGAAGGAAGGAAGGAAGGAAGGAAGGAAGGAAGGAAGGAAGGAAGGATTTCTCCTCGGATCTGATTGTATGACCAGTATGGGGCTAAATTGCAGGCCCAGTGCTCTCAGTCTTAGTGCTCAAATACTCAGCCCTGTATGCATGACTCCTGGATTTCCAGTCTCCCAACCTATACGTCCTGAAGCAATGTAGTCCTGAATCTTTGTAGACTGAGAACTTTGAAGCCCTAGAGCCTCCCATCCATGCAGCTCCAAAGTCTGGAAGGCTGAGCACATGTCATAGGATGTGAGAATAAGGAAATCACATTTGCCTACCCATTTCCTCTACTCCCAATTATCGAGGGAAGAGATTGAGGACTGTGTGAGCCTTCCCTGCAGGGTGGGGGGTGGGAGAGAGATTGGCAGGAGGAAAGAACAGGTGTAATTGCGGGAGGGATTTGTGAGTCCTAGGGTCCAAATAGTGGGAGAGCAAGGTGCTGCCAAGACTGGGCTCATTTCCCAGAAGTGAGAGTTTGACAGAAGTTTTAAACACAAGGGGAAAACATCCATTATGAGGTCCTTTTGGACACTGCACAAGAGCTAATAGACCCTGAGACCCTAGACCAGATAGAGGAGCTCTGAAGTATCCTCTCACCTCTGAAGGAAGCTGGGGTGACCTGGCTGGGATATTGAGGACAATAGAAGATAAAGATGAGTCTTCACAGAGGACCTGAGATGGAGTTTCAGTGGGTGGTAGCTATAAAGAAAAACATCCAGGCACCATCTGCTGGGAACTGAGGAGAGATACAGATAGAGTGATGAAGCTGGTGTGACAAGGCCTGAGAGACCACAGTAGTCTCCTTAGATAGCACATACTGAAGAGACAGAAGCAATGGGATCTCTACTAATTTATGTTGTAAGGGGCTGTGGTTATAAATAGGACCTCTGGGAAGGGCTATTTACTGAAGGGTACCATTTTCTCTGTGGCTACTTTTGATTTCCATTGATTTATAAATAAACTTGTTCCTTCTTTGAACCTTGTGAACAAGGTATTTTGCAGGGAGAATCAATAATTGTGGTGAGCAGAGACAGACAAAAAAATTCTCAGATAATGAGAGTTGGGGCAATGAACCAAAGAAATGAGAAATCCCCTGGAGGATAAGCACAAGCTTCCTTAGGAAGTAGAGTACAGGCTTTTCTTGTTCTTCCATGGATCATGAATATAATTTTCTTCATTAATCTTTGATATGGGAGACAATTATCAAATCAAGGAATCCAGAGCAAACCTCTGATGCAACCATTATCCAGGAAGAGAGAACTGGAGGGTAAGAGGCCTTGACTGGGGGAGAAAGGAAGGTGAGCCAGGGAGAAGTCAAAAGGGTGGAGCGAGAAGTCAGCAGCTTCACTTCAGCTCTCCCAAAACCTCTTCCACAACTACATTAAAAACACATCAAACCAAATTCTGAGAAGTCAATAAAAAAGTCACAGCGAGTTATTTTTCTAGCCCCAAGGTACTTTAGGAAGACTTTAGAAAGAGAGGTCTGCAGACACTGGGGTGAGGGTTGGCCAGGAGTGGAGCAGCAGAAGCAGCATTAGGTGGTGGGGGTGGCAGCAATGATAGAGAGCAACCCAGCACTCAGGGACAGTAAAGGTAACAAAAACCTGGGCAGAAAGAGATCCCAGGAGACCTCTGACTAGCATAGGGAACAGGAAGAGGTGCCATCTGGTAGCTCTGTTGCCCATTACTCAGTTCTAGTAGATAGTTTAAGGATAAAGGGTAGTGGTCATAGTCACAAGGGAGCAGGAGCCCTATCTGTGTAAGGAGCAGAGCACAGGACAGAAGGGCAGTGACCAGACCTCTTCCCAAAGCATGCTACTTTGGAAGCACCAAAAATGTACAGGCTCCCATATTGAAAGCAGTAGAAGGACATAAAAGACAAACAAGCTTAGGCCAATAGACCCCTCTAGAGGTGATCAGAGCCCAACTTTAATATAAAGTCCAAAGTCAAGAAATAGGCTGGAAAGAATGAACAAACAACAAAGAAAGAACCTGACTATAAAAAGCTACCATGGTAACAGGGAATTCTTAAGACGCAAACACAGAAGAAGACAATGATTTGAAAACATCTACGAGCAAAGCGTCAAAGGAAAATGCAGATTGGACACAAGCCCAAGAAGAATTCTTAGAAAAGCTTAAGAAATAATTTTTTAAGAACAAAAAAAAGATTTAAAACCCAAATAAGAGGAATAGGTGAAAATTTGAAGAAAAAATGAGAGTTTTGCAAGAAAATCATGAAAATATAGTTAATAATATCAAAAGAAAATTAAAAGAACATGAAACATATTGCCTACCAGATTTAAGTATGGGAGAACAATTTTGAAGGAATAAGAGATAGAGATAGAAGTGTAAAATGAATAATTTCTATTGTATTCAATTAAAAAGTTTCTACAAATAAAACCAACGTATCCAAGATTACAAGGAAAGCAGAAAAATGGGGGGAAATTTTTTTTACAGACAGTATCTCATATAAAGGTCTTATTTCTCAAATATAAAGAGAATTTTGTCAAATTTATAAGAATGCAAGTCATTCCCTAAATGATAAATGGTCAAAGTATATGAACAGGCAGCTTTTTGATGATGAAATCAAAACTATATATAGTCATATAAAAATGCTCTAAATCATCATTAATTCAGAGAAAAGCAAATTAAAATAACTTTGATATATCATCTTACACCTATCAGATTGGCTAAAATGATATATGCCTTTCATTTAGGGAGTGGCTAAACTAGTTGTGGTATTAGATGATTGTGATGGAATACTACTGTGCTATAAGAAATAATGGGCTGATGGATTTTAGAAAAACATGGAAAAACTTGTATGAAATAATGAGAAGTGAAATGAGAAGTACCATGAGAAGTACCAAGAGAAGCACATAGTAACAGAAATATTGTCCTTAAGACAATTTTGAATTACTAATTATCTTGAGTATCATGGATACTCAAATCAACTACGACAGGCTTATGAAGGAAGATGTTATCCACCTCCAGAGAAAGACCTGGCAAATAGAAGTATGTATAGTATCATTTTACATATATGTGATACATATGTGTGTATATGTGTGTGTATTTGTGTTTAATTATAACCTTCTTTAGGGTAGGGTGGAGAGGGAGGGAGAAAAAATTAAAAATGCACAATAGAGAACAAAAGAAAATTCATAAGGAAGTACAGAAAAGCAAGAAGTTTTGAAAATAATGTGTAGTATTTATTACAATATTTATAACATTATTACAAAAAAAATAAACAGTATGAAATGGAAATTCATGGTTTTATATTGAATATTCTCTTTATGCTGTTCCATGTAAATGGAAATGTTTTTTTTCTCTTTTTGTATTTAAGTTCAAAGTTAATTTTAAAAATTATTGGTAAAAGGCACAAAAAAATACTGAATAAAATAACTTCTTAAAAATCAGAATTGGCCAAATGGTAAAAGAGGAGCCAAAAAAAATACTGAATAAGACTCCTTAAAAAGTAAAATTGGAGGGGCGGCCAGGTAGCACAGCAAGTGGGAGCACCGGCTCCAATGTTGGGATGACCTGGAGATTGAATCTCAGGCTCAGACACTCAGCACCCACCCAGAGACACCTGGCTGTGTAGCCTTGAGCAAGTTACTTAACCCCAATTGCTTAGGGGCAGCCAGGTGGCTCAGCGAGTAAGAGCACCGGCTCCAGTGTCGGGATGACCTGGATCAAATCTGGGCTCAGATACTCAGCACCACACCCAGAAATAACTGGCCGTGTAACCTTGAGCAAGTTACTTAACCCCGATTGCTTTAAAAAAAAAAAAAGTAAAATTGGTCAAATGGAAGCTAATGACTCCATGAGACATCAAGAAACAATAAAACAAAGTCAAAAGTCTGTAGAGAATGTGAAATATCTTATAGGAAAAACAATCTCAAGGAGAGATCATTTTAAAATTATTGGTCTACCTGAAAGTCATGAACAACAATAACAAAAGGCCTAGAAATTCTGTATCAAGAAATTATCCAAAAAAAAATACTTCCCTAGGGGCAGCTAGGTGGTGCAGTGAGTAAAGCTCTGGTGCCAGAGTCAGGAGGACCCAAGTTTGGTTCTGGCCTCAGACACTTAACACCCACACACACACACAAAAAAAAAACTAGCTGTGTAACCTTGGGCAAGTTACTTAACCCCAATTGCCCTCCAAAAAAAAAAAAAGCAAAAAAAAAATACTTCCCACATATCTTGGAACTAGAGGGCAAAATCTACCAGTAACCTCTATAAAGAAATCCCCAAATACAGACTCCTAGGAATATTATAGTCAAAATCCAGAACTCCCAGGTCAGGAAGAAAATATTGCAAGCAGTCAGAAAGAAATCATTCAAATACCATGGAGACACAGTCAGGATGAAGTAAAATTTAGCAGTTACCATTATATAGAAGTAGAGGACTTAGAATATGATTTTCCAGAAAAGGACCTAGGATTATCTAGATTACCAAGAATAACCTACCCAACAAAACTTAGTATAATCCTTTGGAAGGAAAATGGATATTTAATGAAAAAAAGTACTTTCAAGCATTCTTGATTAGAAGACCAGAACTGAATAGAAAATTTAACATTAAAACACAAGACTCAAGAGAAGCATAAAAAGCCAAACAGAAGACAAATTATAAGGGATTAAATGAATTAAATTATTTGCATTACTATATGGGATAATGATACATGTAACCACTAAGAACTTTATCATATCACCAGGGCTCTTACAGGGAGTCTTCCTAGAGGGTATGGGTGTGAGTCTATTATGTTGGAATTATCTCAGAAAAAAGACTGGAAAAGTGAGAAAGAGGATGTACTGAGAGAAAGGAGAAGGGAAGGGAAGAATATGGGCAATTACTTCACATAAATGAGGAACACAAAGAAGAGTTTATACAATGGAAGGGAGAATGAGGGGTCAGGGGGCAAGCAATGCTTTAACCTCACTCTCATCTGAAGGGGTTCAAGGAAGGAATAATTTGCATAGACACACAGTTGGGTACAAAAATTTGTCATACCCAAAAGGGAAGTAGAAGGGAGAGGGACTAAGGAAAGGGGAGATCCAGGGATCAGGGATGGGGAATAAGAGAGAAGATAAATTAAGGGAGTCAGTTGTCAAAAACAAAAAAGATTCTTGAAGAGGAGACAGAATAAAAAATAGAAGGATAAGTATAAGTGAATAAGATAGAGGGAAATACATAGTTAGTAATCATAACTGTGAATATTAATGGAATAAATTCACCCATAAAATGGAAGAGAATAGCAAAATGGATTAGAAACCAGAATCCAAAAATATGTTGTTTATAAGAAACACATTTGGGGCAGCTAGGTGGTGCAGTGAATAGAGTACCAGCCCTGGAGTCAGGAGGACCTGAGTTCAAATACAGCCTCAGATACTTAACACACACACACAAAAAAAACTAGCAGTGTGTCCTTGGGCAAGTCACTTAACCCCAATTACCCTCCAAAAAGCAAAAAAAAAAAAAAAAGAAAGAAAAAAGAAACACATTTGAAACAGAAAGATACACACTAAATTAAAATCAGCAACTAAAGTAAAATCTATTATGCCTTAGCTGAAGTAAAAAAGGCAAGGGTATCAATCATGATTTCAGGCAAAGCAAAAGGAAAAATACGCTTAATTAAAAGAGGTAATTAGAAAAATAACATTTTGCTAAAAGGCACTGTAGACAATGAATTAATATCAATACCGAATATATATGCATCAAATGTCCTACCATCAAAATCTGTGAAGGGAAAGTTAAGAAAGTAAAACTATAATAATGAAAGGCCTCAATTTGCCCCCTTTTAGACCTAGATAACCATAAAATTAACAAGGAAGGAATTTAGGGAGATGAGTAGAATTTTAGAATTTAGACATGATAAACCTTTAGAAAATATTGAATGGGTATAAAGGAGTATACCTATTTTAAACTGTGCCTGGCACCTCTACAAAAAAAAATTTGACCATGTATTAGGGCACAAAAACCTCACAAACAAATGAAGAAAAGAAGAAATATTCAATACACCTTTCTCTTAATGCAATAAAAGCTAAATTCAATAAAAGTATTTTGAAGCAGAGAGTTAAAATTAATTGAAAAAATAAATAACCCAATCCCAAAGAATGGATGAGTCATAGAAACATCAATAATTTCATTAAAGATAATGACAGTAGGGTGGCTAGGTGGCACAGTGAATACAGCACAGGCCCTGGAGTCAGGAGGACTTGAATTCAAATCTGGCTTCAGACACTTAACACAAAACTAGCCATGTGACCTTGGGCAAGTCACTTACCCCCAATTGCCCTACCTTCCCACCTCCAAAAAAAATAAAGAAAAAAAGATAATGACAACAATGATACAACCTATCAAAATTTGCAGAATGCAGACTAAGCAGTACTTGGGGAAAATCTTTATCTTTAAATGCTTACATCAATAAAAGAGAGAAAGAGCAGAACAATGAATTGGACATGCAAATAAAAAACTAGAAAACCAACAAATTAAAAACTCCCAACTAAACACCAAAATAGAAATCCTAAAAATCAAAAGAGAGCTTAATGAAGTTGGAAGGAAAAAAAATCATTGAATTAATAAATAAAATTAGAAAATGGCTTTAGAGAGAAAAAAAAAGGATAAACTATTGGCTAATTTAATTTTTTTAAAAAGAAGAAAACCAAGTTACTAGTATCAAAAATTTAAAAGATGAATGCACAGCCAATGAAGGTGAAATAAATGCAAGTATTGGGAGTTACTTTACCCAATTATAAGCCAATAAAATTGATAATCTAAATGAGATGGATAAATATGTTCATATATATATATATATATATGTTGTCCAGATTAACAGAAAGAGAAATAGAATATTTAAATAACCCCATTTTAGAAAATTTGAACAATCCATAAATGAGTTCCCTAAGAAAAATGCCCTAGGATCAGATGGATTTAAAAGTAAATTCTAGCAAGCATTTAAAGAACAATTCATTTCAATACTATATAAAGTGTTTGAAAAATAGGTAAAGGAGTCCTATCAGATTCTTTCTATGAACACAAATATGGTTTTAATACCTAAAGCACAGAAAGAAAAAGCAAAGAAAGAAAACTATAGACCAAATTCTCTAATGAATATTGATGCAAAAAAAATGTAAATACCAGCAAGGAAATTACAACAATATATCACAAAGATCCTACACTATGACTATGTGGGATTTATACCAGAAATGCAGAGTTGGTTCAATATTAGGAAAACTATAATCATAACTGACCATATTTATAACAAAAATCATGATTATTTCAACAGACACAAAAAAAGCTTTTGACAAAATACAACACCCATTCCTATTTAAAACAGGAGAAAGATAATGGGTGAGAGGGCCAGAGCAAAGATGGCAGAAAAAAGGCAGGTACTCTCCTGAGTTCTCCCAAATTCCCCTCTAAACAACTTTAAAATAAAACCTCAAAATGAATTCTGGAACACTATAATCCACAGAAGGATGGAGTGAAACAGTTTTCCAGCTAAGACAACCTAAAATGAGTGGCTAGGCGGTGCAGTGAAGATAGAACTGGCCCTGGAGTCAAGAGGACCTGAGTTCAAATCCGACCTCATACATTTAAAAGTCTTTTGAAGCAGAGAGTTAAAATTAATTGAAAAAATAAATAACCTAATCCCAAAGAATGGATGGGTCATAGAAACAATCAATAATTTCATTACTTACTAGCCATGTGACCTTGGGCAAGTCACTTAACCCCAATTGCCCTCCAAAAAGAAAAAAAAAGACAACCTAAAATGTTGGTAGGAAAGATCTGTTGCACTAGGGTGGGAGTGGAGTGCAGTTCAATACAGGACTCTGTTGCATTTCCCATATATGATTATTGGTCACAGTCTCAGGGCAAGGAAGAGCACTAGCACACCAGAGCTTGTGATCTCAGAGGAGCTGGGACCCTGGTCCCATTTTCAGGGCAGAAGAGAGAGTCTGTGGCTAGAACACAGGCCAGGAGAGTCGTAAACACACTTCTCCTTAGATCATACCACCTTGAAAGAAGTGAAAATGTATAGCCCCTCAGAATTAGCTCTGAAAACAGATACACAAAATTAAAACAAATCTGAGGTGCCACCTCACACCTATCAGATTGGTTACTATGACAAAAAAGAAAAATGATAAATGTTAGAAAGGATGTGGGAAAACTGGGACACTGATGCACTGTTGGTGGAGTTGTGAACTGATCCAACCATTCTGGAGAGCAATTGGAACTATGCCCAAAGGGCTATAAAATTGCATACTCTTTGAACCAGCAATACCACTACTGGGTCTGTATCCCAAAGAGATCCCAAAAAAGGAAAAAAGACTCATATGTACAAAAATATTTCTAGCAGCTCTTTTTGTGGTTGCAAAAAATTGGAAATTGAGGAAATGCCTATTAATTGGGGAATGGCTGAATAAGTTGTCATATATGAATATAATAAAATACTATTGTACTATAAGAAATTACAAACAAGATGATTTCAGAAAGACCTGGAAAGACTTACATGAACTGATGCTGGGTGAAATGAGCAGAACCAAGAGAACATTGTACACAGTAACAGCAACATTGTGCAGTGATCAACTATGATAGACATAACTTCTCAGCAATACAATGATCCAAGACAACTCCAAAAGACTCATGATGGAAAATGCTATCCACATCCAGAAGAAGAACTATGGAGTCTGAATGCACATCAAAGCATATTATTTTTCACTTTTTTGGTTTTTGTTTTTCATAGTTTTTCCCTTTTGTTATGTTTCTTCTTTCACAACTTGACTAATGTGGAAATATGCTTAACATTTTTGCACATCTATTACCCATATCAGATTGTTTGCTGTCTTGGGGAGGGGGGAAGGAAGGGACTGAGAAAGAAAAATTTGAAACTCAAAATCTTACAAAAATGAATGTTGAAACTATCTTTACATGTAATTGAAAAAAATAAAATACAATTTACAAAAAAAGTAACTAATTTTTTAAAAATAGCTGCACAAAAATATGTGAAGCTTGGGACAGTACTCCCTACACTCCAGGAACAGAACCCAATTTTAACATAAAGTTAAGAGTCACAATATGGGTTGAAAAATGAGAAACAACAACAAAGAACCTGACAATAGAAACTTACTATGGTAATAGGGAAGATCAAAACACAAACTCAGAAGAAAACAACAAAATCAAAACTGTTACATCCAAAGTCTCAAAAAAGAGACCAGTTTACTTGGTCTCAGGCACAAAAATAATTTCTGGAAGAACTCAAAAAGAATTTGAAAAAAATCAAATAAAAGGGGTATAAAAAAAAAGAAATGAGAGAGGTACAAGAAAATCATGAAAAAAGAGTCAACAGCTCAGTAAAAAAAAAAAAGGCGCACGCACAAAAAAATACTGAAGAAAATAACACCTTAAAAAACAGAATAGATCAAATGGTAAAAGAGGCACAAAAATTCACTGAAGAAAGAACTCCTTAAAGAGTAGAATTGGACAGATGAAAAAGAAGTACAAAAGCCCACTGAAAAAAATAATTCCTTAAAAATTAGAAGTGGACAAATGAAAGCTAATGACTCCATGAGATAGCAAAAAACAATCAAACAAAATCAAAAGAATGAAGAAATAAAAGAAAATAACCCATTGAAAAACAACTGACCTCAAAAATAGATCAAGGAGAGAATATTGGATTAACTGAAAGCCACAATTAAAAAAAAAAAAGCCTAAACATCATCTTTAAAGAAATTATCAAGGAAAATTGTCCTAACATTCTAGAATCAGAGAGTAAAATAGAAATTGATAAAAAAAAAATAGTCCAATCACCTTCTGAAAGAGATACCAAAATGAAGACTTCTAGGAATATTATAACCAAATTCCAGAGCAGCCAGAAAGAAATAATTCAAGTGTTGTGGAGCCACAATCAAAATCACACAAGATTTAGCGGTTAAAGTATTGGAGAGTCTTGAATATGATATTCCAGAAGGCAAAAGAGCTAAGATTACAATCAAAAGTCACCTACCTGCAGGGCAGCTAGGTGGCACAGTGAATGGAGTACCTGCCCTGGAGTCAGGAGGACCTGAGTTCAAATACGGCCTCAGACACTTAACACACACACACACACACACACACACACAAATTAGCCATGTGACTTTGGGCAAGTCACTTAACCCCAATTGCCCTGCCTTCCCCCCTCCAAAAAAAAGAAAACAAATGACAAGCAAGATTATTTCAGAAAAACCTGGAAAGTCTTACATGAACTGATGCATAATGAAGTGAACAGAATCAGGAGAACATTGTACAAAATAACAGCAATACTGTAACTATGATAAACTGTGAAAGATTTAATAACCCTGATCAACACAATGACTCACCAAAATTTCAAAGGACTCATGATGAAAAATGCATATACCTTCAGCTAGAGAACTGATGTACTCAAGAGCACTGATTTAGGCATATTTTTTTTTCTCTTTCTTTTTCTTAGTTTTTTTTTCTTCCTGAACATGGCTAATGTGGAAAAATTTTACACTACTTCACATGTATAAGAGGTATCATATTTCTCAGTGGATTGGGGAAGGAGGAGAAAAAATTCAGAAAAACAAAATAAAATTGACATTTTTTAAAGAAAAAAAGCAGGGTTGGAGGTTCAGAGTTCCTTGGGAACCCATGCTGGGAGAGGGCTTTCAATGTCTTTGCTGAAAGGAATAAGTATGGTAGGAATTCCAGATCCCATGAAAGACCATTCAATAAGTACTTTGGCATGGGAGTGGGCCTTTCTAAGGTAGGCCAATGTATAAGCCTAACTTGCCTTCATTTCCTCTGGTCCACGGCTCTGAGATGAGCAGGAAGAAAAAAGACACATAGACAAGACTTGCTTTTTTCCACACACAGGATCATCAGACAGATGACGCTCTCCATTGCTAAATCCAGTGGCTCCTGTGTCCTTCTGCTAACTCCCAAAGTACACAGCCCTGAAACCAGAGCAGCCACCTCTGGGAAGGACTGATAGAAACCAGTTGTATGCAACTGGAAGGTTTGTGCTCTTCTTACACCAGTAGAGATTCTGAAATTAACCTGACCCTGGAACAGACAAAAACTTGGACCTGGTTTGGGGGAGGCCAATCAGAACAGGAAGCAGGACTCCATAGCTGGTGATTACATTTGGGTTCCTTCTCTCGGTTTCTATCCCTCCAGAATCCACCACCACCATCAGTGTCTCCAAGTTCCTAAAAGTCATCCCCTTAGACTCCTAAGACACCAGAGAAAATATTGGAATTGTATCTTCTCCATGGATCATGAATATACACAAGGTATTGTCACCACTTCTCAGGTAAATTCCAGGAAGTCTGAAGGCTTGAAGTGTATTACACCTGAACCCCAGCCTAACCCTCTAGACTCATAACAGAGGGTGCAGCACCAGCAGAATGGATCCCTTTTGATGCAAAGAAGAGACAAAAGAATCCAGGTTTGCCTAAAAAAAAACCACCACTTCTGTCCACCAAGTCAGCACCTTGAACATCAGAACATTTCATGGAATTGGTGCCTGAAAGGGCATCTAGGTAGTGCACTGGATAGAGTGCCAGGCCTGGATTTGGGAAAACTCATCCTTATGAGTTCAAATCTGGTCTCAGACACTGTGTGTCTGTGTGACCCTAGGCAAGTCACTTAACCATGTTTGCCTCAGTTTCCTCATCTATAAAATGATCTGGAGAAGGAAATGGCAAACCACCCCAGTATCTTTGCCAAGAAAACTCCAGATGGGGTCATGAAGAGACGGACATAACTGAACAACAAAGGGGATTCAGTTCAGATGTTGAGATCTCCAGTAAAGCTGTGTCACCTTCCTGTGGAATCACAGGATTGGAGAGTCTGAAGGGAGCTCAGAGGTCATCTAGTCCAACCTGTGCACTAAAAGAATCCCCTTTCTCGCATACCTTACAAGCTTCTCTTTGTAAGTTAGACTTCCAAGAAAGGGAAACCCCTCCCTAGGCAGGCAGCCCATTCCACATCTGCACAGCTGCAAGAGGTGTTTTCTAACATCAGTTCAAATTTGCCTCTTTGCAGCTTCCATCCACTGCTACTCGATCTGGCCTGTGGAGCCAAACTGAACAAATCTAGTTCAGCCTCCTTCTAACATCCCTTCAAGTATTTGAAGACAGCTATCAGGTCCCTTCAAGCCTCTTCTTCTCCAAACAAAACAGGTTTGGCTCTTCCACCAACACTCATAGTTCATGGACCCAAGGTCCTTTGCCATCCTGATTGCCCTCCTCTGGACATTCTCCATCTGGCCAATGTCCTTCTTATGCTGTGGCGCCCAGAACCCAGCATAATATTTCAAATGAGACCCTGCCTCTATCATCCAATGTGTTAGCTGTTCCTCCCAGCATGGTGTCACCTACAAATTCTATATAGATGTTAAGTGCAGGTTCAAGCACAGTTCCCTGGAGTGCTTCTCTAGAACCCTCTCTCCATGTCTACACTGAACTACTAACAACACTCAATCAGTCAACTACTTCTAAATCCATCTGATTATATTACTGTCTGATCTATACCTCTCCATCTTCTTCACAGGAATTGTAGTAGACACTGCTGCTAAAATCTTGGTAAACTTTACCCACAGTATTCCCTTCATCTACTGTTGAGTAATCCTGTTAAAGGAGGTTAGCCAGGGTGACCTGCTCTTGATGAAATCATGCCAGCTCTTTGGAATCACTGCTTACTTTTCTAAATGCTCAGCGACCATCTCTTTAATGATCTGTTCTAACGTATTCCCGGGAATCAAAGTCAGGCTCAATGTTCTATAGTTTACAGATTCAGTTTTCTTCCTTTAAAAAAAAACTGGGACATTTGCTCTTTCCCAACTTTTCCTATTCCTGTGATCTTCCATATGTTGTTCTCAGTGGTTCAGCCATTAGTTCATGACTTTAGAAGACAGTTCATCTGAACCAGGTGACTTAATTCATCAAGGACACAGAGGGCTGCTCTTACTATCTTCTTATTTATCTTGGATATCGCTCGCTTTTAGTCAATTGTGTTCTTTCATTCCAGGGTAAAGGTCATTATCAAGGTGAGGAAGAAAACCACCGAAATTAGAGTTGAGGAACTCTGCTATCTCTCTGTTGTGAATTATCAGCATTCTCTTTACCCCAAGCAAAAGTCTTTTCCTTTCTTTGATCCTTCTTTCTCTACCAGTATAGTTTTTTTTTTTAATCCCATTAGTTGTCTTTAACTTACCTTGCCAATCTCAGTTCATCCTGAACTCTAGAACTTTTTTATTCAAAGTTAGTATTTTATTTTTCTCTGGCTACATGTAAAAACAATTTTTCACATTTGTTTTTAAAATTTTGAGTTCCAAATTCTCTCCCTTCCTTCCTCCCTACCGTCCTCATTGAGAAGGCAAGTAACTAGATATAGGTTATATATGTGTGGTCATGCAAAACATGTCCATAATAGTCATGTTGTGAAAGAAAACATTGACAAAAAACCTCAAGAAAAATAAAGTTTAAAAAAAGTATTCTTCTGGGGCGGCTAGGTGGCACAGTGAGTAGAGCGCCAGCCCTGGAGTCAGAAGGACCTGAGTTCAGATCTGACCTCAGACACTTAACACACACACACACAAAAAGAAAAAAAAAACAACTAGCCATGTGACCTCACGCAAGTTAGTTAACCCCAATTGCCCTCCAAAAAGCAAAAAAAAAAGTATTCTTCAATCTGTTTTCAGACATCATTAGTTCTTCATCTGAGGATGGACAGCATTCTTCATCATAAGTCCTCCAGAGTTATCTTGGACAAGCTAAGTCATTCACAGCTAATCATTTTATAATATCGCTGTTACTTTGTACACAGCACATTTTACTTTGCATCAGCCCATGTAAGTCTTTCCAGGTTTTTCTGAGAGCATTTTGCTCATCATTTCTCATAATACAACAGTATTCCATCAAAATCACATACCACAACTTGTTCAGCCATTCCGCAATTGATGGGCATTCCCTTAATTTCTAATTCTTTGTCTCCAGAAAAGAACTGTTATAAATATTTTTCCACATACAAGTCCTTTTCCTTTTTGCTTTTTATCTCTTTTGGGATACAGAACAAGTAGCAGTATTGTGAGGTCAAAGGGTATGCACAGTTTTAGAGTTCTTTGAGCAGAGTTCCAAGGCTGAATCAGTTCACAACTCCACTAAAAATACATTAAAGTTTCACATTTTCCACATCTCCTCCAACATTTGTCATCTACCCTTTCTGTCCTACTGACCTCTAGCATTCTTGCTTTTTTTTTTGAGAGGCAATTGGGGTTAAGTGACTTGCCCAAGGCCACACGGCAAGTAAGTGTTAAGTGTCTGAGGCTAGATTTGAACTCAGGTCCTCCTGACTCCAGGGCCTATTCACTGCTGTATTCACTGCGCCACCTAGCGGCCCCAACCTCTAGCATTCTTAACAACACTGACAGGACCACGCCATCCCCTTGCATTCATTCATCTCCTGTTATTGGGCCTTACTTTCATTTTCTGATTTTTCTAAACCTAAGTCAATTGGTCAGCTCCCTGTACATCCACATCAGCCTCTTCAGTAGCATCACCAGCAAATATCCAAATATCCAGCTCTGACTCAAATACTTCCACTCACAAAGAGTTCACTCAGACATGAACAACCTGCTCCATTTTCTTAACAGCTGTTTATTGAAAGGCCATCTGTGTCACAGTGAATAGAAAACTGGCTTTGGATACAGGAAGACCTAGGTTCAAGTCCTGTTTCTGACACATACGAGCTGTGTGATCCTGGGCAATTCACTTAACCTCTCAGGGCTCAAAATAATTCTCTAAGACTAGACTTTTCTTCATTGAGAAGTTCTTCAAACCAATGGAACTATAGATTTAGTTCCTATCCCTGGCCTAACCAGCACTTAGCACAGTGCCTACGTGCTTAATGAACGCTAGTCGAGCCGACTATTGGAATATTAGGCAGTCTTTCCTCAGGAAGAACCCAAATCTTCCCCGTCCTTTTCACCATGGGTCTTAGCTCTGCCCTCAGGCCATTCTCTCTCTCTCTCAATTAGTGCTTTGTTTCTACCTCCTAGGTTTCTGTGCCATCACTTGTGACCTGTAACCCCCTTAGCCACCATGAGGGGTCTAACCAGCCTAGGCCCAAACACTATCCAATAGGGCTTTGTTCTAGAGTAGGTGACTGCAGAGGAGGAGGGTAAGGGAGCAAAAGGTGTTTTACTGGACCTGAGGACAGCAACGATGCCACTCATCTATTTCCCCATTTCGGGAACTGGAGGAAAAAAGCCCAGGAGCTACACAAGCAAAGGGCAAATAATGAACCTGCCAACCCCCTCCCCTTTCCTGACAAGCTGGGCCTTTGAACGGAAATGAAAACCACAGGAAACACTGAGGCCGCATATGAAGCTCTGCCACTAACGTGTCAACAGCAAGAACTTTTGTTTTGGTTTGGTTTTTTCCAGAACAGATTCAGCACCTCCACCAGTGAGGGAGCCGAGGTCCCCTTCTGTTGGCCCAGACCCACTTACTCAGCTGGGGAGTTTGGGAAGCGAGCCTGGGGCACCAGACCCCTACTCACTTATTCCCTGCCCTCTGGTAGGGCACCGTTTGGGTGTAGTGCCCTCTTAGCTAGGCATCTGAGGGTTGGGAGAGGATTCTAGAGATCATGTCCTCTAGCCTCCTGCCCAGTGCTGAACTCGCCTCTTCAGCTTCCCCTAGAGGGCTGAGGGCTCATTAAGCCATAGGGGTAGACATTCCCCTGGGGGCAGAGACTCATTTACACACCTACAAATAACAGATTTGCAGAGATGGCCTTAAAGACAGACACACCCAGGCCTACACAGCTATGGACACTCTCATATGTGTATACATATATATAAGCATGCCCCAGAACACAACCATATATGTGCACACATGCTCTTAGATGCGTGCATAAATAGAGGAGCCTTTCTCTCATCACAGTAATGGAGGAGGTTCAGAAGTCACCCCCAACGCCTCTGACCTTTGCAAACCATTTTCTGGCTAGGTTACTGCCTGGGGTGGTCTAGAGTTACACAAGCAGCTACCTCAGATTTCCTGATGAGTGAAGGGAGGTGAGACTAACAAAGTGAGAACCTCCTGGAACCACAGATCTGGAACTGAGGGGGGTGGGATAGAGAGCGGGGGAAGTTTGTTCTTGGTTTCATGGGGGAAGGGCACAAAGAGCCCTAGTGCCTAGACCCCAAAAAAGAGGAGTAGTTTGTTTGGGTTGAGAGGCATTTTAACTCTGAGAGAGACCCCAACAGGACTCATTCTCCCTTTGCATACACATGGGATACCTCCAATTCTGGTCACCTGTGTATCTGAGGGACCAGATTCCCTAGCCTGAATATGTGGGCCCAGTAAAGAAGGTGCCTAGTGAACTGAGCCAACGATTCTGAAAAACAATTTGAAAATATAACCAAAAAATTGACTACACTGTCCATACCCTTTGACCTAGATATTAACACTACTAGGCTTATACGCTCAAAGAGATCAGAGAAAGATGGAAAGGACCTCTATGTACAAAAATATTTGTAGCAGCTCTTTTTATGGCAGCAAAGAACTAGAATTTAAGTGGGTGCTCATCAGTTGGGAACTGGCTAAAGAAATTATGATTTATGAATGTAATAGAATATGATTGCTCCATAAAACAATTATTTCTCAGAAAATCTGGAGAGGTTTGTATGAACTGATGCAGAGTGAAGTGAGAACAAGGAAGATAATTTATCTAACAGCAACTTTGTAAAAGAAGACAACTATGAAAGACTTAAGAACTCCAATCAATTCAATGATCAATCATGACTCCAGAAAAGTTATGATAAACCATGTTTCCCTTGTCTTGACTGTCTCATTGACACTTTTCTTTCTTTTTTGGATGTGGGGAGGGGGGGTATCTGTTATCACTACCCCACCCTTTATCACTACAACTCCTCCCCACCCCCCTCATCTCTGCTGGTCTGTGCTTATGCAGAGATATGATTGCCTGGGGGTTAAGAATGGGATATATGGTCAATATAAAGATTTGTTTTGTTTGATACATTTAATCATTATGAGAGAGGACTTTGGGGGCAGGGAGGAGTTATAGAGCCATGCTAAGTGCTGGGGGTCCAAAAAAGAAGCAAAACACACTCTCTGCCCCCAAGTAGCTTGCTATCTAATGGAGGAAACTAGCAAACAAAAATGTATAAACAAGATAAACTGGATATAATTAACAGAGGGAGAGCAGTAGAGTGAAGAGGAGGCAGAGAAGACTTCGGTAAAAGACGGGATTTTAGTTGGTACTTGAAGTCAGCAAGGTCAGTAATTGGAGCAGAGGAGGGAGACAGGCCTGAGGGACAGCCAGAGAAAACACCAGAGCCAAGAGATGGAGCATCTTGTTTATGGGACAGCCAGGAGATCAGGATTGAAGAATATGTGCTAGAGAGTAAGGTATAAGAAAACTGGAAATCTAGGAGGCAGCTAGGTTATGAAGGGCTCTGAATGCCAAACAGAGAACTTTGTATTTACTCTGGAGGTGATAGGGAGCCACAGTAATTTATTGAGTAAGAGGATGACATTACTTAGAAACATTATAAAATGCCCTGAAGAAAGCAGAAAGCTCAGCAAGAAACAAGCAAGGCTGCCTTGGAACCACCATGCTAAATTTAACATACATGTAACCTGGCCTTCCACTCAAACCTTGGGAGTTTTGCATGCTATGTATTCTGAGGAAGATGCATGAGAAGGCCAAGTGTGATGCTGTGTACCTGCATGAAAGTCTTACTGATTAGGGTGAAAGCTTCTTTAGGGAGACATATGGTAGTTAGAGCACACTCCAGGGAGGAGAAAGAGAAAGAAGCTATAGGCATGTAGGGGAAACTGACTCTTCAGTACCTCCCTGATTTCCAGTGTGCCTTTAGAGACTTCAGAAAGAGAGTTTCTTCTTGCATGAAATCAGACTCTCTATCTTGGTTGTAAGTGAGATCTGATCTTATTCCCATCTGAAAAGCTCATTTTCTCTTGTGTAATATTTAGTATAGCCTAATCTGCTAACTTCTCTGATTACTTTTTGCTCTTTTTTTCTTAGTTAAATGAGTTTACTCTTTATGTTCTCTCTGTGATAGTCTTTTGTGTAACCAGTCTGGTAGAAAGAAGTTATGCTAGCAAGTATAGGCTAAGGACTATGACCCACCCTCTTGAGAGCAACCGAGGAGGCAGCTTTTGCTCTGAAATGATCATCCTCTTAAATCTGAATGGAGCAAAGAGGTGGAATTCTAATCTTGCTATCCCTCTCAAAGATAAATGAGGGAAGGAGGAAGGCCCCAGCCACTGCCTTTCTCCTGCTCCCCTCCAGACAGAAATCACAGTCCTATTTGAGGAGAAGTGGGTGGATCTGATTCCAGAGATATCTCTCTCTACTGAGAGATGTGGACATACGTATATTACATGGAAACCATGCATAGCTTACATACTTTTTAAAAAACTGTACATAATAAATAGCCATAATGTCATAGTTCTGTTTTTTCTATCCTAAGAAAATGTACATATTTTTTATGTTTGTCAAGTTCATAATAATAAAAAATGGGAAAAAACTTAAAGAAGGAAGTGATTTAAGTGGTCAACTTATACCTGGGGCCATGCTGATGAGGAGCCCTAGAGTCAGACAGGCCTATAGGTTCCCAAAGCTGGTAATACTGCCCCCTGTGGGGAGGCCCTGGAATGATCCAAGGGCAGGTGGGTGGTAGTAGCCTCAGATGTAGTTGCAGGGAGGAGATGTTGAATAAAAATAAGGGTGCAGTGAAAACGTAAGGAAAGAAGAGAAGAAAATTTTTAAAAATCATTTGTACATGTTTCATCTGTTGTGTAACAGAGTTAAAGTCATAGTAATTAATGTTATTTTCCAAAGAAATACACAAAATGCAAGTCATAATGGAACAGTGGTCAAGTACACCAACAGGTCTTAACAAGCAAGTGTTGGCAGGCAAGCTTAGCACAATGTAGGGAAGTCCAGGAACCATCAACAGGAATATGTGCATGTAATGACTTTTTTACAGTATGATACTATATGGTTACACAATAGTGCATCATCAAAATTTCAGTGCAGGAAAAAAACCACAAATTTGCAATAAATTATTAAATTTCAAATGTGCAATTTTTAAAAACATTTTTATATTTTTTTGAAATGATGCAAATTTCAAAAAAAATATTAAAGGGTTAAAAAAAAAAGATTTCCAGGGAGTTGCTGAGTAATTTTTTTTAAAAAAGGCAGCAGGCCAAATACATTTGGGAACCTCTGCCTTAATCAGTCATTCAGTCAACAAGCATTTATTAAGAGCTTACTATGTGCTAGGCACTATGCTAAGAAGCAAAAAACATGCTTGCCCTCAAAGAGAACATATTCTAGAGGGAGTGATAACATGCAAACAGCTATGTGAATTCAAGATAGAGACAATGTAGATAAGAGGAAATCTCAGAGGAAAGGCACTGAGGGAAAGAGAAGGGAGGAAAGGGAAAAGTCTCTTGAAGAAGGTGATCTGAGTTTTAAAGGAAGTCAGAGAAGCCAGAAAGTATGGATAGGGAGGGGGAAAATTCCAGACATAAAGACAGACAGTCAAAAGCACCTCAGGTTGGTAAAGCAATAATATTTAGGTTGATCTAAAGCAGATTGGGCAGCTGGGTGGTGCAGTGGATAGAGCCCTGGACTTGGAGTCAGGAAGACCTGACTCAAGTCTGGCCTCAGTCATTTACTAGCTGTGTAACTCTGGGCAAGTCACTTATCCTCTGTTTGCCTCAGTTACTTTACCTGTAAAAATAAGAATAATAGGGGTGGCTAGGTGGTGAATAGAGAGAGCACTGACCCTGGAGTCAGGAGGACCTGAGTTCAAATTCAGACACAATACTTACTACCTGTGTGACCTTGGGCAAGTCACTTAACCCCAAGTGCCCTACCTTCCCACTTTCAAAAAAAATAGGAATGATAATTAGCACCTACCTCCCAGAGTTGTTGTGAAGATTAAATTAGACTATAATTTCAAAGTGCTGAGCACAGTATAAATGTTAGCTTCTACTGCTGCTGCTACTTCTCTTAGCCCTGACTTACTCAGGTGTAGAGCCCAGTGGAACCGAGGATTTTATGAAGTAAGACTAAGGGAGGAAAGCCTGGAGCTACGGATGCCCATGAATGAAGCTCTTCCCTCCTCAGGCCTAAGAAAAACAAGTTGGTGGGAGAATGGGGGTGTGTCTATCCAAAGCTGGCCTAGGAGCATGTTTCTCCAAAGTGTGCAAAAAGGATATAAGGACATGCTTCCCAAATGACAGCTAAGGGACCTTGGGCTCTTGCTGGCCCACTGCACAACACAGGGTCTCTGAACTGCCCCTGGATCTGGACTTTGCAGAAAGGAAAGCTCTGTCCTCCTCAGGGCCAGATACTACTCCAAGCCTTGCTAGCCCCAAATAACTATTATCAACCTCAGTTGGGTTTTGGGGGTGCTGCCCTTAAAGGGGAAGGGCTGTGCTTCCTATCAGCCCCTGCCATCCTCTCGCCCCAGGGCCCTGCAGAGTTCACTCATCCTTTCCCTGCATGAGAAAAGGAAGAAAAAGTAGGAAGAGGAAGAAGGTAAGACAGAGGAGAGACAAGGGAAGAGGGAAGGCAGGAGAAAAACTGAGTCTTCCTGGTAGATAAGGTTACTATCATCAATCAATCAACAAGGATTTATTAAGAGCTGACTCTGTGACAAGGAAGATGGGCGAGACAAATAAACCTTCCCTGAGGGCTTATATTTGTCTTCATCGGGGCCCATTCCTCTCCTAGTCCCTTCATTTACAAAGGTGTTTGTTGATACCCACCAGAAGGGAAGAAAGCTGGGGAATTCAATTCCTCAGTCAAATCACTTTATGCATCCAAGTATCCCAAAAGTCTTAGTGTAAATTTAAGTAGTTTAAATTTAAGCTACAATTTAGCCTGCCTACATTGGCACTAAGACTTTTGGGACACCTTGTATTATTGCATTTGATGCCTCTAGCAACCCAAGGAAATTGGATACTATAGGTATTTGTCTCTTCATTTTTTTAGGTGAGGAAACTGAGGCTCAGAGAGACTTGGCCAAAATCATATTGCTGGGAAGTATTAAAGATGGGATTCCCACTCAAGTCGCTATGACTCTGAATCTAGCACTATTTCCAATAGAACCCCTCCCCCTGCCAGGAAAGGTATCCAATTAAAGAGTCAAAATTTGAAGCCTCTAAGTAGAGAGAAAAGCATAGAATGAAGGGCTGAGGCATAGGAGATCCACACAGAGCCTCCTGAAATCATGAGGTGGGAATCAAGCCTTTTCCTGAAACTTAGTGCTACAGAAAGTTTCTCATCTATGATCTCATTTAGACACCCAATAAGCATTTATTAAGTACCTACTGTGTTCCATAGATCATGCTAATGCTGGAAATGCAAAGACAAAAATGAAATAATCTCTGTCTTCAAGGATTCTATAAAGGGAGATAGAACATACCTTTTTTTTTTTTTTTGGCCTTTTTGGAGGGGGAAAGGTGAGGCGATTGGGATTAAGTGATTTGCCCAAGGTCACACAGCTAGTAAGTGTTAAGTATCTGAGGTCAAATTTGAACTCAGGTCCTCCTGACAGGGGCAGTGCTCTATTCACTGCACCACCTACCTGCTCTAGAACATAAAATTTGAGGGGGATTTTTTATTTGAGTTTGTGGCAGGGTTGGGGAGTGTTGAGACTGGATCTCCCAATTTTACCCAGGCTAGAAGTTCAACAGCTACTCACAGGCCCAGTCCTGACACTGATGGTCACAGAAGCTTTAACCTGCTCCATTTTTCTGACCTAGATCAGTTTGCCTTTCTCTGGGCAGCCTGGTGGACTCTCCACTCCCATGGGGTTTACCATTTTGGTATCAGACTTAGTGTGGACACGATCACCTTTAACTCTCCTGCAGCTCCAAACTTCCTAGTTCAATTGGATCAGCTTAGATTAGCCTCCTTGGAGCAGGGACTAAGGACATGAATAGGAATGTAGCCCCAGGTTGCTAAAACCTAGAATCACATAGACTTTGGAAGACCTCCTCACAAGGATCGCAGAGACTTAGGAAGACCTCAAGAAGATAGAAGCTCCCTAAGATAGAAAGTCCTTGGAACTAGACTGTTTAAACTCATTCAGGACCACTGAGTACCATTTTGAGATTTCAGTGATCTTAAGGAAGAGTGCAAGTTTTGGACCACTAGACAGAGGAGTTGGTGAGACAAGAAAGACACACAAGGGGATAAGCATAGGAACCAGAGAACAAGAAGAGGGAGACAGATTCACAGTAGAGGTAGCCTAGAACTGAGGCTAGGGGTGGGGGAAAGGCAATTATAGCAATTGTGGCATTTGACAAGAGTGAAAATCATTTTTTCTTCCCTCTGCTTTTTCAAACCCAGAGCATCACACAATGGAAATGCTTGCATCTGTCTTTATATTATTTGATATTGCTAACAAAATACATGGCTGTTAATAAGGATTTTAACTAAGTCAATAAATTTGAGGCTCAGGACTGAGAAAGGGGACAGTATTACATGGGAAAAGAGATTTTCCCCAAAGTGGGGCCATGCTGCTTAGAGAGTTTCTACATTTTTGTTCATTTCTGAGACCATTCCAGAGCAATGCCAACTAGACTGCCTTTGAAGCTGGAGAGAGGAGATAAGGAAATAAGCCAGCACCACAGAAGAGTAGAAGTGGGTATAATTTTCCCTGAGCACATCCAAGAAGCACTGTTCACAATCTTCATCACTCCCACATAAGACAGAGAGCTGCACAACAAAATATAGGCAAAGTAAATACAAGGAAATTGGGGAGGGAGAAACTCGCTGTTGAGAGGGGCTGGGAATCACGTAGAAGATGATGCTTGAGCTGAATTTTGAAGGAAGCAAGTGATTCTAGAAGGTAGAGTTAATGAAGGAATACATCCCAGGCATGGTAATGTTCAAAGCCTGTTCAAAGGTTGGATGGAAGATGTCATATGTGAGAAAACCAAAGAAGACCAGTGTGGCTGGCCCTCAGTGTACGAATGGGAAAGAACATGCAACAAATCTAAAAATAGGGTGGAGCCATGTTGTAAAGGGCTTTAAGTGCCCAACAGAGAAGTTTCTTACTTAACCTAGAAATAATAAGGAGCCAACTAGGAAAGTTAGGTGGTGCCACAGTGCACAGAGCGCTGAACCTGGAGTCAGGAAAACTCATCCTCCGGAGTTCAAATCTGGCCTCAGATACCTGCTAGCTGTGTGATCCTGGGCAAGTCACTGAACCCTGTTTGCCTCAGTTTTCTCAACTGTAAAATGAGCTGGAGAAAGAAATGGCAAACCACTCCAGTGTCTTTGCCAAGAAAAACCCAAATAGGATCATGAAAAGTTAAATGGGACTCAACACTAAGGAGTCAATTGAGCTTTTTGGTCAGGAGAATGAGATGATCAGACCTATATTTTTGGAAAATCACTTTGGAAAATGTGGGGAAGAAAAAACAACCAAAAAATAAAAGAAAATGTGTGGAAGAAGGAGAAGGGGACAAGGGGACCAATTAGGAGATTATTGAAAAAGTCCAGTCAAGAGGTGACAATGAGTGACTGAAGTAGAGTGATGGACATAAGTAAGTAGAGACAAGGGGATAATAGTAATTTTAACCTGAAGGGAGGGCTCCTCTTCCACTGTACCCTGCTCACTCCCTCCCACCATGGCCTCCTTAGCGGCAGTCCTGACTCCCAGGGCCTCTCACTCTGACTACAAGGCGGTATCTATCCCCACCCCTCAGTCAAGGCCCACTTGGGGCTCTTTGTTCAGCTGCACAGGGGAGTACTTGCCCTCAGCACAAAAATTCTTGGCTCTAGCTCTGGGGCATGGGTGGCCCCAGTTACAGCTTATGAATCAGAAAGCTATACTGCAAACCCAGGCTTCCCAACTCCCAATTTGAGGCTCAAGACTGAGAAAGGTGACAGTATTACATGGGAGAAGAGATTTTCCCCAAAGTGGGGGCCATGCTGCTTAGAGAATTTAGGCCCTGAAGGATGGTAGAATGAAAAAAACAAAAATCCCTGGAGCTAGGTAGGCATCATTTGCCCAAATGGAAGGTGAGCTCTCCAGGGCCCTCGGTTAAATCTGATGCACACAAACAGAGAATCCCAGACCCTTCTTCTTGGTCAGGCACTGGCTAACCTGAAGGACCAACAAGCACCTTCAGAGCTACTGCAAATCTGATTCTCTCCTCAACCCACACTCCCTCCCTCCCCTGGTGGCTACTGGTTACCATGGTGACACCAGGCTCCCAAGAAGCCCCACCACCGTTGCTCCTAGAGCATTTCTAGAAGTCAGGACAGAACCAGCCCAGCAGAGGAATCTTGGTTCCTTGAGGAGGTATATCTGACCTGGAGACTTAGCAGGAGGTTTACTGTGTTGCCAGACAGTGTCAGGGGCATCTCCTCACATAGGTGGGGACTGGGTGATTGCCACTCCTCTGATGTCTGTCCTTTGAATCATCAATCAAATAATTTCTAAAGCAATTAGCAGGATGTCTGGAACAGAGCAGGTGATTAATAAATGCTTATTCCCAATGCAACCATCCCCCCAGATTATCCAACAAAAGGAAAAATGAGAATTGAGTGGGCCAAAGAGGACATCCATACCTGTACCCAAAGCCATTTCTCCCTAATATTTCTTGTGTGCCACACACAACCCTTTGGCTCCCCCCTCTCCACATTTGCACTGGCCATTTCCCATACCTGGAATACTCTATTTCCTCACCTTCACCACTCAGAATCCCTGGCGTCCTTTGGGATAGGTCAAATGCCACCTTCTAGAAGAAGCTTACCTAGTGTCCTTAGCTGCTGGGCCCCAGCTCCCTTTCCTTCTAAGGCTACCTTCCATTTATTCTGTCTTTATTTTGTATGCACTGACATATATATATATATATATATATATATATATATATATATATATATATATATATATATGAATGTATGTATCTTCTGCATTAGAATATAAGCTCCTAGAGGGCAGGAAATGTTTTCCTTTTGTCTTTGTATCCCCAGTGCCTGGCAAATAAAATGTGGTTAATCGTTGCTTGTGGATTGGACTATGGAAGCTCATCATTGCTCATTTGAATTGGGAGGATCAGACACACGAACAGAGGGAGTGTAAGGAAATATCACAGATGTAGATATGCAAGAGTGCTTAGAGGTCTTCCACTCCAGCTCTCTGATTTTACAGTTGAGAAAACTGAGAAATTAAATGAATTTCCCAAGGACACACAAGTAACAAGTATAAGAGGCAGGATTTGAACCCAGGTCCTCTGATTGCAGAAATCAGTGTTCTTTCCCCCATGTCTTGCTCCCTGTGAGAGTCAAAGCTAGCACTGTGCACTGTAAATGTTCTGTGAGGTGAGAGAGAATAGTGCCAGGAGACATCCCAAGCCACTAACCCTCCCAACCTGTCCTGAAACCTGGAATTTCATTATTAGCTATTCACTCCTTTACATTAAACTGGCAGCTAGGTGGTGCCAGATAGAGTGCCAGGTCTGAAATCAGGAAGACTTACTTAAGTTTAAATGTGGCCTCAGATACTCATTAGCTGTGTAGCGCTGGGCTAATCACTTAACCTCTCTTTTTGCCTCAGTTTCCTCATCTGTAAAATGGGGATAATAATAATAGCACCTACCTCCCAGGGTTGTTGTGCTCATCCAATGAGATAACCGTAAAGTATTATAATTGTTAGCTGTTGTTGTGGCTGTTGACCCTATCAATGGTTTCTTATGAAAATTTCTCAGAGCCTACCTATTGAGACAGTAACTGGATTCACACTAGTATCCTGGTGATTTGGAATTCTCTTACTTCCCAACAGGAAGGACTCTGGGCCATCAGCATGAGGTTCTTGGGCCTGCAGTGAACCAGAGGAATGAAGAGATTGACTAGGGGAGTAAAGAGGGGAAGGCAAGTAAGCAGGGATGGAGCACAGGTCGGGGAAGCAATGGGAGAGGGGGTGGGCCTCACCACTGGGGGTCCACATGGTTGGAGCAAAGCCTCAGGTGATCTTGATCTTTTCAAGTCAAAAGTTGATGACTGAGAGAGGCCTGCCCCAGGCTTTGTGTCAGGGAGTTAACCATTCATCCAAGCCATTGGCATGACATCTTCAAGGGTCTTTACTTTGAGAGGCAACATCAGAGAAGCCTGATTGAAGAGACTAAGACACAGAGCTCAGAGCCAGCAGGGACCCAGCATCCAACGCAGATGCCATCATCTTTCCAACTTGGCAAAGAAGGGAGCTGAAGCTCAGAGGGCATGAGGGACTTCACCCCAAGCCATGCAACCCAGAAGTCTATAATCATCTATGTTCTTAACCTGGAACCTACGAACCTATGGTGGCTGTTGGTTTTTTAGTAATCGATCACTGCTATATTTCAATAAAATTGGTTTCCTTTATAATCCTACATATTTTATCTTATGTATTTAAAAACATTATTCTGCAATGGAATCCATTGCACCAGACTGCCCAAGGGGTCCATGACAAAAAGAGGTTAAGAACTCCTGTTATAAGATGGTCCTAGTTCAATATTTGTTGATTTGTCATCTGTGAACATTAATAGTAAAAGCAGCCTATGGGTAGCAAATGTGGCCTGCCCACAGCCACAGCAAATGTAGCTACCGGTATGCCTGTGACATGACTGTATGACCCTGGGCAAGTCACAATACCTCTTTGATTCTCCATTTGCCCATCTGCAAAATAGTGCTAAAATTGCCCACAATATCTACATCACAAGTTACAGTAATGATCAGAGGGCCTGATGTATATAAAGTTTGGTTTTGTAAATATTATAAACACAATAAAAATGCCTTCTGTTATTATTATTACAGACTCACCTAATACGACTCATTCAAGGTTCCTGGGCATCACCTCTAAAACAATTTCCAAGATGAACACTGTGGGAATAAGACCTGAGAATATAAGGAGGGGTAGCCCAGTAAGAGAACCAGAGAATCCTGGATCAGGAGGCATAGCCTGGCTCTGCTCCTGGATGACTATGGGACCTAAACAAATGCCTTCCTCTTTCTGGACCTCAGTTTTCCCACCTGTAAAAAGGAGCACTTAGATAACATGATTATAGCCCAAGCTCAATTTTTTTTTTGGAGGGGGGAAGGCAGGCTATTGGAGTTAAATGACTTGCCCAAGGTCACACAGCTAGTTTTTTTTGTTGTTGTTGTTTGTGTGTGTGTTAAGTGTCTCAGGCTGAATTTGAACTCAGGTCTTCCTGACTCCAGGGCCGATGCTCTATTCAATGTACCACCTAGCCACCCCTCCAAGCTCAAATTTCTGTGGTGCCTTAAAGATTACAACAATCCTGTGGGCCAGAAATAAGATAACTGACAGGCCTATAGCATATTTCTATGTTTGCAAAGCACTTCACATACATTATCTCATTTGAGCCTCACAGCAATCCTTCAACATAGGAGCTGCAGGTAATGTCCCCATTTTACAGATGAGAAGACTGAGGCTCCTCCAAAGCCAGGGTGCTGCTCACCAAATTCAGGCTCTTTCTACTATTCCTTGCTGTCTCCCAGAGAACAACTGGTAGATGAAAATGGAGGTTTGAGGGTGAGGAGGTCAAGGAGGGAGGAGAGAAACACTGAAAGAATAAAACTGAAGCCAAACTATATATAGCCCCTCTTGCAGGATCTGTCAATTAGGAATTGCCATTGTCACATGTGTCTTCCGCCACCTGGCGGCAGAAATCAGAATAACAGGCAAGTGTTTCTACTGTGCATTTTTCTTAATCAAATTTGTGAAGGAGGGAAAAAATGATTCTTATTGTGTATTTAAGTTTTAGAAAAATAAAATTTTAAAAATTTAAATGAGTGGGGCCCCTAGGTGGCACAGTGAATAAGAGTGCCGGCCCGGAGTCAGGAGGACCCGAGATATTAACACCCACACAAAATAACTGGCTGTGTAACCTTGGGCAAGTTACTTAAACCCAATTGCTTTAAAATATATATATATAAATGAGCACTTATCCAATTAGTATCTGATTAACTTGGCTTAATGGGTTGTTGAACCAGTTTTTATCGGCAAGTTTGGGTAAACAACCCAAACTAACCACATAATTAGTCAAAAGTACTTATAAATCCATGCCCCCTGTTCAGAACAAAAACAAAAGCACCTTCTTGGTGCCACTGGTGAGTTTGGCACGGCTTTTGGCCAAGAGTCCAAGCAGAGTTTTCAAAATAGCTTCCTATTTGCCAAAATTGTTAAATAAGCTACCACACAATGTCTGTGTCATCAGAATCCTCCCTCCTCACCATCCTGCAGCCACCACCCCGTATCACCTTTCCCCAGATTCTTGCCAACAATAAGAAAGAGGTCAAGCTAATAAAAAGAGAAGAAATGCCCAGTTCAGGTGCTACTTACTCCCTGAAGACACCCTTGGTCTCCTCAAGTCAGGATTCTCTTTCTCCACAATAGCTGCTGAGTTCTCTTCCATCTCTCAAATTGTTGTTTTGATTCCTCAAGTTTCTCAAAGCTCTTTGCCTGGATCCCCCCTTTGCACTTATTATATCTGACCTGGAATCATAGGTATTTATGATACTTATCCTTCCCCCATGAGGCTCCAAGCTTCTTGAGAATGGGGTCTATGTTTTATCTTTGGGCTCCCATTCTCCAGCGCAGGAGGTGTTTAATCAATATTCATTAAAATAAAATGAATTGATGATACCTAATGGGTGACCCTCTGACCCATCCATCCCTTCTGATCAATCTTGCATTCAGCAGACTAATCTTAATGCATCAATCTGATCACTTTCCTCTCTCCTTCAAAAGTCTTCAATGGCTCCCTTTGCCTTCAGAATATACAGTAACTCTTTTTAACTAGGTTTGCTATTTTTTTTCCATGTAGGTATCTCCTTATGAGTACTTCCTCTATCAATGCATATCAGTAGTTTCTCTGCAACTTAATTGTCTTAGACAACTGCCTGGGCACTGAGAAGCTATGGGCTTTTGCCAAGGGTCATATGGTATGTGTCAAATGGAGGATCTGAAGACTCGGGGTCTTTTTGTCTTCAAGACCAGTTATGTATATACCATGTAATTCTACTTCTCCAACATTTACATAGTCCTTTAAATTGAAGTTTACAAAGAGCTTTACACACATTATTTCATGTAAGCAGGTATAATAGCATCCTCGTTTCAGCAGATGGGGAAACTGAGGCTGGGAGAGATTAAGTGATTTCTCTAAAGTCACATGGTCAGTGTCAGAGGCAGAATTTGAATGAGGTCTTTCCAACTCCAAATCCAGTATTCACTGAGCTACCCCAAAACTCATGCTCCTAAGTCTAGCATTCTGAGCCCTTGGTGGTCTGGCTCCACCCTCCCTTCCCGATTCCCTTACAAACACCCCTTGCCCAAATCAGGTTATACTATCCACTGTACCCAAGATGCTTTGGGGGGAAGGGAGTTTCAATTTCATTCTTTCTTCCTGGAATGCAGATCTCCACTTGTCCAAATTTCACCTCTCCTTCAGGAACCAGATCAAGCAATGCACCATTCCTCCAGGAAGTCTGTTGTGATTGCTCCCAGCCAGAGCTAACATGTCCCCTAACCCTGTAGCTTTTGTTTTTTGTTTGTTGGTTGTTTTTTTTTTTTTTTGGACGGGGAAGACAAGGCAATTGGGGTTAAGTGACTTGCCCAAAGTCACACAATTAGTATGTATCAAGAGTGTGAGGTCACATTTGAACTCAGGTCCTCCTAACTCTCAGGCTGATGCTCTATTCACTGATCCGCCTAGCTGCCCCTGTTTGTTTGTTTTAAACCTCTCATGATTCCTCTTCATCACATCTTTTCTTATATTATAGCTATTTCTAGAGTTGCCTCATCCAATAGTGGTTTATTAGACAGTGAACTCAGTGAAGGCAAGAACTATTAAGATCTTCTGCAATCTGGCTGCCCCCTCTACCTTTAGAACTCCAGCTTTCCCAAATTCAACGTGCCATTTTCTGTCTTTCTGCATTCCTGTGTCTCTCCACAGACTACCTCCTTTCAGAGGTCTCCCCAGCTCCAGACCACTTCCCCACTCTATTGCCTTTTAGAATCTTTCCAGATTCTTTTCGGAATCACCTCCTCCCCGAAGCCAGCTCTTATTTTAAGAATATAGCCAAATTTTTCTTAAAGTACCCATCTCTAGGAAGGACATCTCTTTTGTCCCATCACCTTCTGCTATGTACCCTGTCTATGTATGCACATGTCATGTGTACTGTATTTCTACGTGTACATGCCATAGTCCCCCAGTGGCTTATAGACTTCTTAGGGGCAGGGACTCCGTCACTTTTTCATCTTAGAGCCTAGCACAGAGATGTCCATGAAATTAACCACTAATGAATGGTTTGAATTAAATTAAATTGAATCCCAGCACAGGGCTGCCCAGCCTTCAGTAAATGACAGCCAAACTGAAAAAGAGAAATGTTTTGAAGATTTAATACTGAGTCTATTAAGACAGAAATCCACTTCACCTCCCAAAGGACAAAAGAAACAGTAATAAGACCGTGCACATATAAAGCAATAGTAATCAATGATTTTGTAACCTCAACCAGACCATGAAGCTTAATCCTTTCAGAAATGAAATTCTCCCTACTTTCCTCCCCCATGATATTTCCCCCACTTCTCTACCAATGCAACTCATGGACAGCCTGGTATTAAAGAGATGTGGGATCTGGTTTTGTTGAACATCAAGATTTATTGACCTGAGCAATGTTTGGCGGGCCCTACTGTGTTGATGGGCATTGAAACATGAAGTTGTTATGAATGTTTTCTCATCAGAAATGTCTGGAGATTGCTCCAGGGATGGCCATGAATAACCAGGTCTCAGACTGCTCTTCTCTACTGAATGCTCAGAAGTACTGCCAAGGGCAGAGAGCCTGATACAAAAACAAGGTGGCCTTTATTTGCCAAAACTACTAAACATATTAACCCATGAGATATGGCGACCTGAGGTCCTTAGCCAAAGAGACCTAAGGTCCAGGGTAAAATAGTCCAAAATCCTTGACCAACAAGATGACAGGTCACTAGCTGTGGTGACCCCCAAGGTCCTTAGTCAAAATCAGTTGAGTCAAAATATGAGGTAGCCCAAAGACCTTAAGACCAAAGGGATCCAAAGAATTAACTGTTTGGCCCAAAGTCTTTAACCAGAAAGATCCAATTTCATTAGCTGAGATGGATCAATGCTCTTAGACAAAGAGACACAAGGTCTTTAGTCAAAGAGGTCCAAAGTGATATTGGCCAGGGTGGCCAAAAATCCTTAGTCATTAAACCAAGGTTACTGTCTGAGGTTATTCAAAGTCTTCAGCCAAAGAAGTCCAACCAATCCTTAGCTGAGATGGCTTAAAGTTCTCAGTCAAGGAAAGTCAGAGTCATTAACTGAAGTGGTCCAAGGTCCTTAGCCAAAGGACTTCAAGGTCATTAGTTAGGTGGGCCAAGTTCCTTAGGCAAAGTTGTTCAAGGTCCAAGTGGAGGTAGTCCAAAGTCCTTAATTAAAAAAAAAATTCTGTGGTAGCTCATGGTCCTTAGCCAAATAGGTCCAAGTTCATTAGCTGAAGGGGTCCAATGTCTTGAGCCAAATAGGTCCAAAGGAATTAACTAAAATTTCCCAGAGTCTTGTCAAAGAGATCCAAAGTCATTTCCTGGAGCAGCCCAAAATTTTCAGCCAAAAAGATCCAAGGTCTATTAACTCAGGTAGTCCAAGGTTGTTAGTAAGGTCATTAGCTGAGGGTTGCCAAATTCTATTATCTCATGAGATTAAAGATTTGTAGCCAGCACCATCAGGTGCAGGGGTAACTGGACCATGGTGAAATGCTTCTCTTGGATTCTTGCTCCACCTGCTCCTTAATGAGAAAGGCAGCCCCAATATCACCCACACTTCACCCACTACAAAATCATCATCCAGAAACTCACCAGTCAGAATCTCCCACTGTTCCTCCCTCTCCAGATGGGCCTGAACTGTTGAGAATACTCAAAAGCATACAAGCCACAGTCAGGAATGAGTCTGAAGTGGTTAGAGCCAGGTGAGGACCCATCACCTTAGCCCCCATGCCATCTCAAGGACACAGGCACCCTCTTTGATCTAAGGAAGCAATCACACTAGTACGTGGTGCACCTGTGACATAACAGGAAGAGCCATGTTGCTTCTGTGGGAATCTGCCCTATCCAGATTAAAGGCCTAACTGGGGCTTGGGACACAAAGAAGGGAAGCTCTCCCCAGGAATGGGAAGTATTGGAGGTCCAGAATAAAAGGAACAAGATCATTAAGAAGAAACGAAAGGCCATCAAAAGGCAGAGATAGAAGAAATGCATCCTTTGAGTTCTTGAATGAGCAGGTCAGAACTAAGTAGGGAGCTAGGGCCCCAAAGAAGAAAAAGTTCAGGTGCCTAGGGTAAGGAGTATATCATGGGCCTGAAACAAAAGGGGAAGCAGGCGCCCTTGGATGTACTAGAGGTCAGAACCTGAGGTGGCTCAAAGCCTTAGGGACATGAGGCCAGTGAAGGGAGTCAGACCTGAGGTGAGGGGGAAAGTCAAAGACTCAAGGCAAGCAAAAGATATTAGGAGCCAGGGTCCGAGGCAGCCTGAAGGGAATGAGGGGCTGAAAGTAAAAATAGATTGAGCAAAAGGGGAAGAGGGGAAGGAGAAGGGGAAGAAAGTCAGAGACCAGCAACAAGTGAAGGAGGTTATATCCCTGATGAGTTTCTGGTCCCAGATGGAAATGATGGAAAGGCGGGGCATTCCTACAGGGACATGGATATGTTTGGGGCCTATTGGCCTGGGCTGCATTAGGAGAAATCCCACCCCCATGAGCAGCTCTGGTTCTCCCCTAACTAATGGGCTTCTCCTGCATCTCCTATTCCCCAGCATAAGGCTAAGTTCTCAGATCTTCTCCAGGGTCAAACTGGCTATATCACTCCTTGCTGTAGTTCAGAGGGTCATATCATCCTCATTGGCTTTAAAGGATGTCCCAGAGGACACCTACTGGAAGCCTTCCCAGCCTGACCTTCAGAGAACTCATCCATCCCAGGGCGTTGTGATGTCACAGTTCCCAGAGGGAGAAATTCTAGCCCCACTTCCCAGACCCTTAACAGCCAATGAATGAGGCAATAAGTAATAAGTCATGTGAACAGCAGAGAAAGGATTAGCCCAGAGCTGGTCCTCAAGGAGCTCACAGTTTCAAGAGGGGATGGAGAAGAACAGCCTGACCTTATTTTTAGAGAATTTATGGTGCTTCTCCTTGAAGAGGACCAATGATAGTCAAGGGGGATGTCTTCACTTGTGAGTTGGATTTAATCGAGGCAAAGGTGCACAAAGTTGTCACCCTCACATTCTTTTCCAGAGTCATCAAAATCCAGTGGCAAGACAAAAGTCAGGAAGATTGGTGATGGCCCAGGATGCAGTGGGTGACCTTGGCATCTCTGGTGTCTGACCAAGCCCTAGGCACCCTACAGCGCCTGCTTCAGCCTCCTTCACGGCCATCAGAACAAGCTGTTCTCATTCTGCCACAGGGAGTCTTCACAAGCTTGGGGTCGACATCCCCCTACCTCACCTATGGGCTTGAGGTCTACCCTTGATCTGATTTAGCCCATCTGCCAAGATGGTTTACCAGGGTGTGGCTGCTACACATGCTATAGTTTCCTGGAGCCGTAGGTGAGATTTGGGTGCCAGGCAGACACCAAAGGTAGATGGGCAGCCCTGAAAAGGGCTCAGCAAACTCATGCCAGAGGTGCTGGTCTTTCTGAACTCTTCATATCCCCATAGAAACTTCATAGTCTTGGGGAGACTTTTGTCAATGTCCTTCCTAAAATATGTCACCTAGAACTGAGCAAGTACTCCAGATGCTGTCTGGTCTGATCAGGACCGAAGATGGTGGGACCCTCGCCCTCCTTATTCTGGACACCAGAGTTAATTACAGGCTAACAAGGCATTAGTTTTTGGCTATCATATGACATAGCTGGTTAGATCTTAGTGAGTTGCAGTCCACTAAAACTCTTGGAAATTTTTCTCAGGGACTGTTGTCTAACCATGTCTCTCCCATCTTGTACCTGCATCGCTGATTTTTTTTCAACTTAAGTTTAAGATTTTATATTTATACTTATTAAGTGCCATTTTATCCTGTAGCCAGAAGGACCTGGTTTCAAATCCTGCCTCTGACATGTACTCTCTGTGTGACGCTGGGTAAAGTCACTTAACCTTTTTATACAACTCCCCAAGACTCATACTATGTCATAGGCTGGTTGCTATCTGTATTGGTGCGAGGAGGTTCCCTATGAGGAGAGCTCCATGGTGAATAAAATTACAGGCCTTTCCCATATTAAGTACATTTCATCTTATCACATTTTGCCCATCGCTCCAGACTACCATCAACATTGCCCACTGCTCTAGGTCATCCAGGCCTACCCTCCCATTACCCCCCACCCAGGCATTCTCCTTCTGAAACAGAAGTTGGGAGGTGCTCAAAAGCCCCTGATTCAATCACAATCTATTGAACAGAACCTAATCTTACAGCTTGTCCTCAAAACTCCCTCCATAATGCTATATGCGGGGTGGGGTAGGGGGGTTAAAGCGGAGGAATAAGAAGGGAGACTACAATCAGACTGTGGCCCTTCCCCAGCGAACAATCTCTATTTCACCTTCACACTCAGATCCTCCCACTTTTATCTCACCAAGCTCCAAATACATTTCCCCAACTCATTTTCCCATACTGTCCATTGGTGAGTATCAAAACTTTTCCAAATGGGGGTGGCTAGGTGGCACACCCACCCTGGAGTCAGGAGGACCTGAGTTCAAATCTGACCTTAGACACTTAACACTTACTAGCCATGTGATCTTGGGCAAGTCACTTGACCCCAATTGCCCTGCATTCCCCCCTCCAAAAAGCAAAAAACAAAAACTTTTCCAATCTCACTTGCTCATATTCCTAAAAAAAACTCCTGCCATAATTGCTAAGTCCTCCCATATTGTCATCTTCACAGCTTTCAGGCTAATTGCTTAAACCACCAACAAACATGGGGGAGGGGAAGGGTTGGGGTAAACAGGCATTTTTTTTTTCAGATCTACTCTGTGCCAGGCACTGTGCTCAGTTCTTTACAAATATTCTGTCATTCAATCCTTACAACAGCCCTGGGATGTAGATGCTATTATTATTCCCATTTTGCAGTGGAGAAAACTGGGGCCAACAGAAGTTAAGTGACTTACCCCGGGTCATGCAGCTAGTAAATATCTTAAGTGAGATTTGAGCTCATGTCTTCCTGACTCCAGGCCCAAGACTATCCATGTCAGCCATGATGATTGCCAGAGAGACCTGCTGAAATCCCTTTTTTTTGGGGGGAGGGGGGAAGACAAGGCAATTAGGGTTAAGTAACTTGCCCAAGGTCACACAGCTAGTAAGTGTCAAGTGTCTGAAGTCACATCTGAACTCAGGTCCTCCTGACTCCAAGAATGGTGCTCTATTCACCATGCCCCCTGAACTCCTTTTGCGTATTGATGCTGAATGTTTTTTATCCCTGTAAGCCTTTTGCTAAATTTGCCCTTCAATCAAGTGGTGGATCCAAGGACAGACCCCTGGGACAGTTCACTTAAAGACCTTTCTAAAGCAAGCTCTTGTTGATAAGTCATTCTGGATCCAGTAATTGAATCAGAAGGACCATAGAGTCTACAGCTGGAAGAAATCCTAGACCTAACTAAGTACAAACCCCTCATTTTGCAGATGATGTCACAGGTCCAGAGAAGTATAACTCCCCCTAAGATTACCTCTGTAAAAAGTATGGAGGTAGGATTCAAACCAGCTCCTCTGTCTTCATATCCTCTCTTCTTCTACTCTGCTATTTTGTCTCTTAATCAATTCTGAAGTCCCTGACTTTAGGGGTTCCTGGTGATCACCACTTCCTTTTCTAAATGCTCACAAACCATCCCTTTGTAACAGAAACAATAGATTCCTCCCTCTTTCCAGATGGGCAGTCCTCCCTTTCCCCACCCACCACACACAATCTTTTTTATATTTCAACAAGGAGCCCTGATAATCTGAATAATCCAGTCCAGGTGCTCTGGAGGAAGATGGGGAAGGGCAAGGGAGATAACTCATACATTGTTCAGAAAACAAGAGTAATCTCCCATATCCTGAGATTTAACAGGTGGTTCTGACAAGAGAAAGAAATGCATCTCCCAGATTCCTGGGGAGAGAGGAGACAGAAACAGCAGAGACGAGCTATCTTTCTAACTCTGCACGGGTCTGCCAATAGAAAATTGTTTGTGTGGTACAAAGGGGGGCTCCCATTGCCCTCTAAGAAAGCTCCCAGGTGAGGTTTGTGGCAGTGAATATCACATACAAAAAAAAGCGGTTTAAGAATAAGAGATGTCAATGTGAAAGTGGCAAGGCAAGAATGAGTTATGGGAAGCACTCTGAGGTTTGTCCCATCCAGGCCGTATCAGAGAGGTGGTCCCCTGAGTAAGGAAATATGTGCCATCTGCTAGAACAGAGCCAAACTGTGGAGAAGGCAGTGAGCAGATGAGAGCCGAGTGGCCAAAAGCAAAGGGTGATGAACGCCATCTGTTAGAAGAAAACTCAACTGCCCAATTAGGGAGGGCAACAATCAGAAGAGAGGAAGCCAAATGACTGAATGGGAGCCATGCAGCAGGAAGCCAGGGGTGTAAAGGATAGCATTAGTAACAGAACTGCCACCTGCTGGGAGCAGAGAAGGGAGAGCTACAGTGTAGCTAGAGGAGGATGGCAGATGGGAGTGAGGGACATCTACAAAGTAGCAAGAGGCCATTGCTGCTAAAGGCATTTATTTAGCCCAGAAAGGGAAACCATGTAGGGAAGCATCAATTAGGAAGAAATGCCTGTGTCTTAAGCCTTACCCAGGGCAGTACTGTAAGTCACAGAGACTGTAAAGGCATCTAGTGGGGAAGGAAGGGAGTGGGAGTTTAGTGGTGATCATAAGGAAGCACCATTATTTTCGGTGGGCTCACATGTTAAGTACTGTTTCCATTAACTCAAATAAATTTGTTTCTGTTTTGACCCTTCAGAGATCGTGTGTTTGTAAGAACTAGTGATCATCTTTGGGAAATGCCAGATACTGAAGATCCTAGGTCAGGGGCAGGGAAACTGTTGCCTCAAGTCCACATGTGACCCTCTAGGTCCTCAAGTGCAGCTCTTTGTCTGTAAAGGGTCACACTTGAGGACCTAGAGGGCCACATGTGGCCTCAAGGCCATAGGTTCCCCACCCCTGACCTAGATCATTTAGATAGAGTCAACAAATTAGAGGATACCCAGACTGTACCTAGTCTTCCTCCTACTAACCACTTGCCTTGGCTTCTTCTGTTCACATGCTGCTGAACAAAGTGGATTAAAATCATCATACTATGATGCTTAGGTCCACTATAAATTTATGATCTGGACCCTCAATGCAGCAAGAAAATCTTTTTTTAAACCTCTCTAATCATTTCACTAAGGGATTAGCTTAGTGGCACAATGGATAGAGTACCTGACCTAAAGTTAAGAAAACTCATCTTCCTGAGTTCAAATCTGCCTTCAGACACTTAACTGTGTGACCCTGAGTAAGTCACTTAACCCTATTTACCTCACTTTCATTATCTGTAAAATGAGCTGGAAAAGGAAATGGCAAACCACTTCAGTATCTCTGCCAAGAAAACCCCAAATGGGATCATGAAGAGTCAGACATGACTGAAACAACTGAACAACAAAAATCAACTCACTATTCCACTCATGACAGCAATTTTACCAAACATTTTCATTCCTCCTCAAACCTTCCGTGGAACCTCTTCTCCTACAGTTACAGCTGAGAACCTTGCCTCGCACTTCACTGAAAAACAGGCCATTTTCCAAGAGCTTCCTCTTCTCCCCTCTTCATCTCCCATCGCTCAGCTTCGCCCACTACCTCCTCCAACTTTCTCACACCGAGGTAGACTTCTCTACTTGCACATGTTGAATCATTCCATATCATCTTCTCCAGTAAATCCCCCCCTCCATTATCTCTGTTCTCTCACTAATTTCCATCTCTCCCCATCTACTGGTGCCTTCTCTGATACCTACCGACACACCCAGGTCTCCCTCATCCCTGGCCTTCACTTTTATCCATACCCGTACCCCGTGTTAATATCCTATATCTGTCAGGGTGGCCAGGTAGCACAGCGAGTAAGAGCACCGGCTCCAGCATCAGGATGACCTGGGGCTCGAATCTGGGTTCAGACACTTAGCACCCACCCAGAAACACCTGGCCGTGTAACCTTGAGCAAGTTACTTAACCTCAATTGCTAAAATATATATATATATCCTATATCTGTCCTCTCTTTCCTCTCTAAACTTCTTGAGAAAGTCACCCAAAACAGGAGTCTCTGATTCCTCTTCTCTCATTCTCTCCTAAAACCTATGCAAGTTGGCTTCCAACCTCATTATTCCACTGAAATTGCTGTCTCCAAAGTTGCCGAGATCTCTTAATTGCTCTTGGTCTTTTCACGGTTCTTCCTTCTTCTCAGTCTCTCAGCAGCCAATCAGTAATCCTCTTCTCCTGGTTGTACTCTCTCCTGTCACGGCACTGATCTCTCCTGGTATTCCTCCTACCTATCACACATTCCCAGGGTCCTTTATTAGATCTTCATCCGGGTTATAACCACTAATACAGCCTGGGTATCCTGAAAGACTCTGTCCTTGGCCCTCATCTCTCCTTTCTTTGTACTGTCTCCCTTGGTGATCTCAGCACTTTCTGTGGATTCAATTATCTTTACTATGAGGATGATTCTCAGATCTATTCATCCAGCCCTAACTTGTCTCCTGACCTCCATTCCCCATTGCCAACTGCCTATTAAACATCTCAAACTGGATGTAGCACAGACATCTTAAACTCAGCAGGTTCAAAGCTGAACCCATTATCTTTTCCCTCAAAACTTTCCCTTGTTTTAGACTACTTAAACTAACTCAACAGTCTAAGGTTAGAATATTGCTGTGGTGTAGGAAATGATGAGTTGGTGGGACTAGAAAAATATGGACAGACTTGGACTGAAGAAGGAAGATGTTTTTTACCCTCCGAGAAATAGGGGACAAACAAGGATAGTACCATTTTACATAGATGCATGTGAATGTATACGCCTATATGTGAGTATGGTTATGGTTAAGTGTATGTATGTACATGTGTGTATGTATGTGTGTTATGTGCATGTATGTGTGTGTACATATATTGTTTATATATGTGTATATACATACATACACACTTAATCATAGCCTTCTTGGGAAAGAGGGGAGAAGAAGGGGAGGGGAAAAAACAAAGTAAAAAAGTCCACAGCAGAGGAGAAAAGAAAACTTACAAGAAAGCAAAGATGGACAACTTTGAAGACAATGTGTGGTATGTAGTATACAGGCTTTCTTGGAAATTTATTGCTGTATATTTTGAATCCTCTCTTACATTCTGCTGTGTAATGCTTTTTTTTCTTATTTTGAATTTAAGTTTACAATATGTTTCTTTTTTCTTTTCTTATTGTGTATTTAAGTTAAAATTTTAATTTAAACAACTTTTCTTCCAAGAGGCAGCTAGGTGGCACAGTGAACAGAGCACTGGCCCTGGAGTCAGGAGGACCTGAGTTCAAATCTGGCCTCAGACATTTAACACTTACTAGCCATGTGACCTTGGGCAAATCACTTAACCCCAATTGCCCTCAAAAGAAAAAGAAAAAACTTCTCTTCCCATTTTTCCTATCATTGTCAAATGATAGGATAGCTCCATCATTCTCTCAATCACCCAGGCTCCCAACCTAGGTGTCATCTTCAGCTACACACACACCCCTCTCAGTTGTTGACAAGTCATTTCTATCTTCTCAGTATTTCTCATATCTATCTGTTCTCTCCTCCAACACAGACACAACCTGGTACCAGCCCTCATCACTTCACACCTGGACTGTAGGCATAACCTTCTGGCTGGTCTCGCTGCCTCAAGTCTCTCCCCACTCCAGTCCATTCTCCATTCAGCCACCAAAGAGATCTTCCTATAGCCCAGGTCCAACCACGTCACATACATCCCCTACTAAGAGGTACCCTATTACCTCCAGGATCAAATATAAAATCCTCTGTTTGACTTTAAATGTCCTTCTCAGTCTGGCCACCACCTACTTTTCTACTTCTCCTCGACTTTCATCTGCAAGTACTCTGCAATCTAAGAATAATGGCTTTCTTACTAATCCCTGTTCCTAGATGTAAGTAAGGTAAATTTTAGTGTAAGGTGGATTTTAGTGGTGTAAAGTGAATTTTTGTTATTATTTCTTAGAGTTCAGTTTCCCAGGATCCATAGCCATAAAAATCTCTTGTTCCCAGTTATTAGATATGAGTTCCCATAATTATGGTTCAAAACATCTCCACCATGCTTGCACAGAATTATATAATGATAAATGAGATAAACATTCACTACGACTGCACAGTGAGATATAGGGATGAGGTGATGTAAACTTGTGAGGCTATTGCTGGCAATATGCCTTCTTTGTCTGTTGACCCTATAAAATAGGTGGGCATTGGTCAGTCAATGGGGAACCTTAGGGTTGAATGCATGAATGCTGTGTGTGCCTCAACTGGCCCCCACTGAGGTTTAGGGGGAACCTTAGGTTTAAGTGCACAGATACTGTGCATGCCTTGATAGGCCCCATCAAGGGCTGGGGGGATTCTGTGTTTGCCTTAGCTGGCCCCTATTGAGGTTTGAGGGGATTTAGGGGATGCACAAGTTGTGCCTATCTTGACTGACCCCATGGAGATGTAGGGGTAGTTGCCCCCCCTCTCACTGGCCCCTGCCAGGGATTAGGGAAGGCTGTAGGAGTTCATCCTCCCATTATCAGCAATCCTACTCTAAGAAAACTAGGCTAGAATAAAGTAAGATTATTAACCCCTTCTTAGTGTCTTTCCTGTCTGACCAGATCAAGAATGAATCTGTGCTAGCAGCCATCCTGTGTGCTGTGTTTATTTGTCTTACACTAGAGATGGGATGATGTGAGCTCCTTGAGAGCAGGGATCATGGTTTTGCCTTTCTTTGTAGGCACCTTTAGCATGGTACCTCAAACATAGGAAACACATAATAAATGCCTGTTGACTGGATGAGCCCCTGACACATGGGGATAATAACATCCTAGAATGTTGCCAAGAATTCAGCTTTCTTTCCTTTTGAAAATCAGGAAACTTTTAGGGGGAAAAGCTGAAATTCAGTCTTTATGATACCTCTCTGGTTCTTCACTATCTTTCAAAAATTACTCACTACACTCTATTTTTGTGGTGACAAAGAACTGGAAACAGAGACGGTGCCCATCATTTGGAGAATGGCTGAATAAATTATAGAATATTAATATAATGGGATGCCACTGTGCTGTAAGAAATAATAAAGGGTATAGTTCCAGAGAAGCTGGAGAAGACTTAGGAAGTGGGCTGAACTAACAAGAACAAAACTGTTTATATATATATATGTTTGTGTGTGTGTATAACAAAACTGAATATACATGTTTTTAACTGGGGTTTTGTTTTTTCTTGATTTCTCAATGGAGAGATGGGAGACAGAATGGTACCTGAAAATAAAATAAAATTTAATTGGTTAAAATAATGAAATAAAATATATGAAATACCATAGACTGCAGTTCAGCACCCCCACTTTCCAGCTGCCTCTGAACTCTAGAATGTAGCTGATCCAAACCTGGGGGCTTGAACTCAATGCGGGTGCAAGGTGCCTGCACTCTTACTTACTCTCTCCCTATTTGCTGGGAGTCTCAACTCTCTGTTTCTGATCTGTTCTTCCCAGTTGAATGACTGCTTGTTCTCTTTTGCCAATAAGCATTTAAGTGCCCCATATGCTAGGAAAGTAGTTGACAACATCTTGGGCCCTGGGCTTAAAAGACAGAAATAATACCATTTCTGCCCTCAAGGAGCTTATTTCTTTCCTCTACAAAGAACTGTCTTATTTCCCTTTTCAGGAATGTGATCTCTTTCAAGAAACCCAAGTTTTTACAAGCCAGAAATCATTGAAACCACAAATATAGCATACAATTACCAGCAGTTTGGTGGAGGACCAGGCATATATGAGGCAAGTTCCATTCCCAGTTGCCCACTCATGACCTACTGTGAGCCTGAGCTTTCTCAGCAGTAAAATGAGTTGGTTGGACTAGCTGATCACTTCAATCCCTTATACACTAAAAGTAAGAGAAGAGTCTTTTCATCACAAACTTAGGACTTTTTGACTTTGTTTGCTTGGGATCTTTTTGTTTATTTTCCCCTCAAAAGTAAAAAAAATGCACATTATGTTATGACTGACTTAGATAGGCTTTGCCCTTCTCAGCAATGCAAGGACCCAAAACAATTCCAAAAGACTTGTGATGGAAAATGCTATCCACATCCAGAGAAAGAACTATGGAGTTTGAATGCAGAACAAAGCAGACTATTTGCTCTCTTTTGTTTTGTTTTGTTTTTTCTTTTAATGGTTCCTCCCATTCATTCTAATTCAATTCTTCTGTACAACATGACTAATGTGAAAATATGTTTAATATGAATGTATATGTAGAGCCTATATCAGATTTTCATGCCATCTTGTGGAGAGGGAGAGGGAAGGGAGGCAGAGAAAATTTAAAACATATGGAAGTGAATGTTGAAAATTAAAAATAAATAAATAGATTTGTAAAAATAAAAATTCTTTGGAAAAAAAGTTTAAAAATGCATGTGGTCCCTAAGTTTGAGGGCTGGCTCCTCATCTCTAAAATGTGGAACTTGGATCAGACCTCTCTAAGATCCTTTACAGCTCTAGATCTGTGACCCTATGGGCCAAAGGAAAGTTATGAACCCTGCAGTGAGCCACTGTCCGCTTGAAACTAGGATTCTGGGAAAATACATAGAAAAGAAGAGGATGTCTTTCCTCCAAAAGGCCACCAGAGGGAGCCAGGGTCCGTAACATAGACTGCAGTCTCTGCCCTGGGAGGACGTAGGAGGGCTCCTTCTGTCCTGCTTCCAGCCATATTTATTGGTTAAACCTCCCTATGGCGTAGATGGTGTCTGTCCTTGATCTTGAGAGCTCTCCAGTATGGAGATCTTATCCTTCCTAGGGTCGTCCAATTCAAGTCAATGTGGAATATGTTATTACTCTAGGTCCTCCTTTGATTTGTCATTCAGAATCCCTCCTAAAGCAATCTTCAAGTATTCAACACTTTTTTAAGGTTCTACTATGTTTGAGTCATGGTGCTAAATGCTGAGGCCACAAAGACAGAAACAGGGCTAGACCCTGCTCTCAATTTTCCATTCTATGGGAAGATATAACATCCACAAAGTCTAAAAACAAAGTGATTTCAAGAGGGAGAGAGTGCTGGGAAGGAGAGGGGGACCTGGATGTGCCAGGCTCTGGAGATACAAAGACCAAAAATGAAACAACTGCTGAACTTAAGGAGCTTACATCCCATAGGAGGAGGCAGGCTTTGTTCAATTCATGGTTCCTGTGCTGAGTAGGCCTAAAAGGAAGTCAGGAGTTCTAAGAGGCAGAAATGAGAAGGGGAATGTGCCCCAGGATGAGGAACAGTCTAAACAAAGGCCCAAGGAAAGGAGATGACATGTGGAGTTTGAAGAACAGCAAGTAGACTAGTTTTGCTGGAAGGTAGCATGTTTGAGGCTGATAAGAAATAAGTATGATAAGGTAGCTAAGCTAAATGGGAAGTCAAATTGTGACAGTTTTTAAATGCCAGACCTAGGAGTCTCATCTAATCCTAGGGAGTCAGGGAAGGTTGGATTTTTTTTTTTAAGCAAGGGAGTGACAGTCATGATCAGATTTGTGCATTAATTAAGGAGATGATTTTGGCAGCCACATGCAGGATGAGCCAGAGAAGGGAGAGCCTGAAAACAGGGAAACCCATCTGGAGGATTCAGGGCTGGAGATAAAGGGCTAGGGCTATAGATTTGGGGATCATCTGTATAGAGATGATATTTAAAACTGAGTCCCAGAGTCCACTGGTATGGGGCTCTCCTCATTGGTGGAGACCAATGCTCTGCACCTACATAAGGAGAGGGGGTGGAGATGTAGAGAGCCAGGGAGAGGAGAATTCTGCTCCCTTCAGACCTTCTTCCTTCAGAGTCCCCGATTTGGATCTCTTTGTTCTTCTTCGGGTCCTATAATCACTTCAAGCACAGCTGCAAGAGAAGATGGGTGGTGTCGACTCCATGTTGAAAGGAAAAGATGGGGAAAAGTCAATGTGAGAGGAGCTGGCCATCTCCATCCCAGTTCTAATCCCCAGCTTGCTACACTAAAGGCTTTAGGCAGCCTTCCCTCAGATGAGGTCTAGGATGCTCTCTCTTGGTTGAGCTGAGTTACCTTGTTCCCAGACGGAGAGATCCTTCACTCTATCTTGTGTGTTATGTAGTCTCCTGTGTACTTTCTCTGATACCTGTGTTTTGCCAAGTTTATCAAGTTGGAAAAAAGGGCTTCTTTGCTACTTAGATAGATAGATACATACATACATACATAAATTCATTATGGAACTGATGTTTGATGGGAAAAGGGGTCGTCTTAGATATAAAGCTTGGGTCCTCCTTTCTCCAATAAATACTAATGAGAATTTTAGACTGAACTTGAAAACTCAGATCCCCTAGACTAATAGTTTTTTAAGAGAGCAGAGAGATATAACTCTAACCTAGTAATACTCTCTGAGGAAAGCAGAGTGGCCAAGCTTTTGGCTCCAACCTCTTACTTCTTCTCTCAGCAAAAATTAGTCTCTTTTAGAGAAGAGTGGGGAAGACTAAGCTAAAGGTGTCTATTTGGCCTCATTCTGAGTCATACCATGACACCTCCATGCTACACGCTACCTCCAAGGCTCTGTTGGGAGCTGATGGGAGCTCTGTCCATAGAAATACAATTTCTACTTGTTTATTTTTGCAAGAAATGGTGATTTTTTTCTAATTTCCCTAAAAAGCCTTGTACAATTTTTTGTCCAAGTTACAAACCCATAGAAATAGATAAGTTCTCTAAGAAAGAGAGAGGAGAGAGAGGGAGAGGAGAGAGAGAGAGAGAGAGAGAGAGAGAGAGAGAGAGAGAGAGAGAGAGAGAGAGCATAAAGAGTAAAGAACAGACCACAATTTCTTTCAGCAAGAACTTAAAAATATTTTCATATTCAGTTCAATACAACGAATATTTATTAAATTTACATTAAGCATAGTCCCTGTCTTCGTGGAACTGACAGTCTAGGAAGAGGATGACACATATGCCCAGACAATTGTAACATGCATTATTATGTCATAAGTGAAAGGAAAGCAAAGATAATATCTGGCTGGTAAGATGGAGAAAAAAAACAAGGAAATTTTCCTAGAGGAGGTGGCATTAGACCTGGATTATGAAGAATAGGTAAGATGACATTGGAGGCAGGCAATCTGAATGAGAAGAAACAGTGTGATCAAAGACATAGGGGCAAGAAAGGGCAGGAGGTAAATTGCAGGTGGCAAGGTGTCTATTTTGGCCTGACATCAAGTATGAGGAAGGGAGTAGCATGATATAAGACTGGAAAGGAAGGGTGGTGCCAAATGTGAATGGCCTTGGATGCCAAGCTTAAGAGTTTAGACTTTGTTTGGTGGGTAATCCAGAACTATTTAGGTAGGGACTGTGAACAGAGGGGTGCCATGATCAAATACTCTAATCAAAGACTCTAAAATATCTATAAGCAAAGCCTCAAAGAAAAACAGAGCATGGGCACAAATTCAACTAGAATTCACAGAAAAAATGAAGCAAGAGTTTTTAAAAAAAAAGAATTAAAATGGGCTTTTTTCAGTGCTAAAAGAAGCCATAGAGATCTTCTAGTCCAACCCACTAATTTTACATATGAGACAAGTGAAGTCCATAGAAGAAAGGGGAAGATACAGTCAACATTACACAGCTGGTAGCTTAGGAAGATTTATCTGAGAGGTACAAAAATGTACTCGAGGGGAAGAGATTAGAGTCAAGGAGACCAGATGAATATATAGAAGACTATTAAAATCATCCAGGGGAGGTGATAAGAGCCTCCAAAATAAATGGTAAGAGTGGGAATAGAGAGAAAGAGATAGTGTAAGAGATATAGTCACAGTACTTGGTGAACAATTATGAGAGAGAATGGGTATCCAAAAGGCAACCCTTCATATTCTCTGCTTTTCTTTTTACTCCTTAAGGAGTCTCAGTTCATGTTTCAGATCTACAAGAAATCTTCCCTGAACCCCTCAATTGTGCTCTCTCCCTCTTATTTAGATTATCTTGTACCTGTTTTACCACCACCTCCAATAAAATGTAAGGGTAGGAATTATTTATCATGTTGTCTCTTTTTTAAATTAATAAAAATCTGTTGGTTTTTATTTGATCCATTTTAATTTTCAGGGAGTTTGTTGCTAAGGCAAGGTGTTATACCTTTTTTTCCAAGATATTAATTCCCTTTCCAATTTTTTCTTCCATAGCTCTCATTTATTTTACAATTTTTCCTATAATACTCACACTTCTTTGACAAAAATACTCTTGCTTCAGCTCTTCCTGGAATTCTAGTTGAATTTGTGTTCATGCTCTGTTTTTCTTTGAGGCTTTGCTCATAGATGTTTTAGAGTCTTTCTCTTCTTCTGGGTTTGTATCTTGAGAATCCCCGTTACTATGATAGCTTTTTTATGGTAGGATTCTTTTAGTTTGTTTGTTCGTTCTTCTGGACTACTTCCTGACTTTGGACTTGATGGGAAAGCCAGGCTCTGTGCACTTCTGGAGGGAGGGTCTGAGCTGGTCCTGTTGCTGCTTTCGTTGGGTACTGAGTATTATTACAGGATCTCAGGGATAACTGAGACTAGAGACTTGTTCTTTGGTCTGGTATTCCTGCCCTTTTTATGCTTCTGCAGGCTTCCAACTGGGTTAGAAATTAGAGTTGATACCTTTTTCTGCCCCTGGGATCTGAGCCATACCACTGCTACTTCTTTTTTTTTTTTGGAGGGGAGAAGGCAGGGAAGTTGGGGTTAAGTGACTTGCCCAAGGTCACACAGCTAGTAAATGTGTCAAGTGTCTGAGGTCACATTTGAACTCAGGTCCTCCTGACTCCAGGGCTGGTGTGCTACTCAGTGTGTCACCTAGTTGCCCCTACTTCTTTTTTAATGGAATAAAACAAGCATTTCCATAACATAGTATAATAAAAAAGATGATTGCACGTGAAGCTGCAAATCTATTATGTACAACTTGCTATTCCTTTTAAATATATTATAAACTTTTTGTGAAAATTTCTTTTTTTTCTTTTTTCCCTTCTCTTCCCCAAGCCCCAGAGATGGCTATATTAGACACAAATAGAGGGGTGTGTGTGTGTGTGTGTGTAAAGTTATTCTATACAGGGAGCAGCTAGGTGACACAGTGGATAGAGCACCAGCTCCGAAGTCAGGAGAACCTGAGTTCAAATCTGACCTCTGATCAGACACTTGACACTTACTAGCTGTATGACCCTGGGCAAGTCACTTAACTCCCAAAGTCACCCCCCCAAAAAAAAAACAAAAATTATTCTGTACATACTTCTATTTATCAGTTCTTTCTCTGGATACAGATAGCATCTTTCTTCATATGTTCTTCATAGTTAATTTGGGTATTTATAATAGTAAAAATGACTTATTCATTCAAAGTCTTTCTTAAAACAATATTGCTACTACTATATATACAATGTTCTCCTGGTTCTGCTCATTTCACTCTTCATTATTTCATGCAAGTCTTTCCATGATTTTCTAAGATCGTTGAGCTCATCATTTCTTATAGCACAGTAGGCATTCCATCACAACCATACACTCCCAGCTTGTTCAGCCATTTCCCCACTGATGGGCATTCCTGCAGTTTCCAGCTCTATGCCACCACAAACCTGCTCCTCTCAGTACAACGCTCAGGACTCATGCTGGGGCGGAGTGGGGGACAGTACACCATGGACGTGTGACCTGGAACCAGGTAGTGAGCAACAAGGCTGTGTCTGAGACCTCCACTCACTCTGGTGTACATCCTCTTCCTGGGCAATAGAAGGCTCCACATGACCATGGCTGACCAGAATGTGTCCCCAGTGTCTCCAAACTTCTCAGTCTGTGTCCATATGCCAACCTGAGCTAGAAAAAGGACTCCCTGCGGCTTTGCTTTGTATTGCCCGATCAGGATTTCGTCTGGTTCTTTTCTAGATCAGTTTGAGGGAGTCGTTTTGTTTGTTTGGGGGTGGGGTATTGCTCCACTGCTCCCTGATACTCTGCCATCTTGGTTCTCATTTTGACTTCATATTCCTAGCACCAATCCCAGTGTTTTGCACATAATAAATACTTAATAAGTTAGTTTGAATTAGAATCAAGAGGTCAATGCTGAGCTTGGAGAAAGCAGTATTAATAATAATAAGAGCATAGGCAGATATAAAACTTGAGCTGGATAAGTCCCTCCCCTAAGTCATTGGTTCGTCTTCCCATCCATCAATTGGGGAAGAGCTGAACATATTATGTAACATAGATGTGGAATACTACTGTGCTGTAAGAAATGAGAAGGAGGATGGTTTCAGAGAAGCCTAGACAGACTTGTATAAACTGATGCAAAGTGAAGTGAGAAGAACCAGGAGAAAAATTTATACCATAAAAGCAACATTGTAAAGACAATTTTGAAATACTTACAAATTCTGACCAACCATGATTCCAAAGGATCAAGGATTAAGTATCCTACCAATCTTTTCACAGAGAGGTAGTGGACTCAGGGTATAGATTGAGATACATATTTTTATTAGTAAGCATTTATTTTCTCTCTGTTCCACCATCCCTCCTACATACACACACACACACACACACACACACACACACACACACACAGAGCAAACCCTCATAACAAACATACATAGTCAAACAAAGCAAATTCCCCACATTGGCCGCGCCCCAAAATATAAAGTTATTTAGATTGTGAGCTCTTTGAGAACAAGGATTATCTTTTACCTCTCTTTATATCCTTAGTGCCTAGCATAATACCTGGAACAGAGAAAGCACTTAATAATTGTTTATTGACTAACTAAGCTATGAGGAGGGGTTTAGCACAGGAAGACAAATGATTGAATATAAAAACAAAAACCATCAATAAAACATTCTGTTTTGACGTGGTTTCATTTCTTCTTCCTTGTTCCCCTTGGGAGGAAAGTTTTCTTATTTCAGCCAAATCTGGGTTTAAGGAAATCACATTCCCTCGTCATCCCCACAGTGCTCCTCTCTAAATGGGTACGGGAAGGCCTTCCAAGCTCTCCATTGAGTGGGTGCTGCCCCCAAGCCAGCAGCTCAGATTGACCAGGGATCCATTATTGGGCTAGTAAAAGAGTTAGGCTCAAGAACAAGCTGGGGCTTGTACCTTCATCTGGATCCTTAACCTGGGCCCTGCTAGATGAAGGAAGGGGAGCAACCTTCTCTTATGGTGGGAACACTAGAACCCTAACTTCTCCCTTCTCTTCCCCCATACAAATGGGAAAGAGGGGGTGTCTTTTAGAGGTAATGAAACCATCTTTGGGACTTGATTGGCTCAAGGCACTAACGAGGAACCAGGTTATTGATATCACTTCCTAGTGACTAAGTCCAGAAGAACCACTGGAACTTCAGTTTGATGCTTGGCTGGTGGACCACAATGGATGATTCAGAGGCAGCAGAGAGCTCCCTTCCAATGAACCGACTTGGGATGCATGTGCTTGTTGAATATCCCTCTCCTGCTGTGACTAAGTAAATCTCCTTTTGCTGACTGAAAAATTATCTATGAATTTCTCATTTTTGTTCCAATATTGAACATAAACTACCAGGGCACCGACCTGAGTCAGGTCTGTCCTACACCAGGAAGCCCAGGAGAAGGTGGAGTCCCTGGGTTTCTGGCCTGATGAGATCCTTATTCCCCTTACGCCTAAATCATAGGCTCACAAGATTTAAAACTGACAGGTACCTTAGATACTACCTACTTCGACCTACTCGTTTCACAGGTGAGGAACTGGGCCCAGAGAGCAGTGATTCCTTTTCTCCCTCCCATTCTACGCCCAAAGTTGCCACATTGACTCCAGGCTTCTGCAGGCCAGAAGTCCCCACATGGACCCGAGAAGAGGCTATTTCAGGGCCCAGGTAGAGCTCTGCTTCTCCCACCCCCACCCCCAATGCAGATGGTCTGAGAGTGCTAAGGAAGATGTCTTAGTCAGTGGCAGCAGGATTGAGGACAGATGTCCTGGTTCCCCAAGTGTCCCTTGGTAGCCTATGGACAGAGAAAGAAGAAAGGACTATGACAGAAAAAACATACAACTGGACTATGGCGAAGTTGGGCTATTTATTTCACCAAAAGAATGCAAAAAAAAAAAAAAAAGAACACAAAAAGGGGGAGAAAAGATTCCATGGTGGAATTTGGGTGGAGGAAATAGGGAGTGTCTTCCCCCTTCTCATTGCCCCAGGAAGGGCCACATCTGGAGGAAGCCCAAGGGCCTCAAGGGGGCATAGGGGCTTCTCTCCCTCTGTGAACAGAACCATGGCTCTGGGGAGGGGTCGGGTTAGGCTGAGGCGTGGCTCACTATTTGGGTCCATGTGACCTGGCTATGCCAAATGCCAACCTGTACCCAGGGGCTTTCTCCTGCCTGGAGCTGGGAGCAGACCTCCTTGCCCTCCCCTCCTCCTGGCTCCTTCTTGGCCCTGGCCATGAAAGTATCAAATAAGGAATGGCTTATTTGTACACAAAATAGCACTCTGCAAGGCACTGGTGTGGGAACAGCCTCGGGGTTGGCTGCTCCTTCACAGGGTCGCTATGTCTCAGGAGGTCACCCCCAGTAAGCCCTCATCAGACAGTGGTTTCTGGCAACCCCGGGCCTGGCACCACTGATTTCCTGGCTCTGTTCTCTTGACGTTCTGCTCTCATCTTCCTGCCTTCTGTTGGTCAGTGAGCTTGTGGGCCTCTCTTCCTGGGCTTTGTGGCCCCCAAGCTCCTACCCTGGGGCCCTTAGGCCAGTAGCCCCAGGCGAGTGACTTTGGCGGAAAGAAAGGAGTGGATGATGAAAACGATGGTTTTGGGGCAGGAGTGAAGATCCAGCTGCTATAGGGGCCAAAAAAACTCGAGTCAGGGTAAAGCTGCCATTACCTCCCCAAAACCCTTTGCTCCAGACTTGCCAGCCCTGCATCAAGCAAGCCTGGGTTGACACACACCCCCTTACCCCTACCAGCCCCCAGCAGCAGAGATGGCACAAAGATACGGTCAACAGACATGAGTCCTAGGATAGGGCATTCTGCAAGAGCAGAGATATCCCACAGAGGGGAGGAAGTCCAAAGAAGCATAGACCTTTAACACTCAAAAGGACCTCAAGGGCATCAACTTCAATCTCCCATCTTTAAAGCCTCCCCTTAAAAGAGGATCATCCAGTCTCCACTCAAACACTTCCCATGATGAGGAGCTCACTACTCCCCCCAGCCAGTCCTGTTGTTAGATAACTCAAAATGCATCCCCCTCCCCTTCTTGGCAGAGAAGGGAGATTGGAATGGTGTGGGAGAGATAGAAGAGATGTGAGTGTGGAACACTCCATAGGCCATCAGACACAAGTGATGTGTTGGTTGGCTTTGCTAGACTGTCTTTTTTCTTTCTTTTTTATTCTTTGTTATAAGGGATGACTCCTTGGGTAAGGGAGAGAAGAAGAATATATTCAGAAATGAATGTCATGTAAAAATAAAGGATCTTTTTTTAAAAGTTGTAACATGGTTAATACGGAAATATATTTTATATGATCTCATATGTATAATGGGTGCCATATTGCTTGCCTTCTCAATGGGTGGGAAATGGACTGGAGGGAAAGAATTTGGAACTCAAAAATTTTTTAAATGTTTAAAAATTTTTTTAAGTTTTCATTTAAAAAAAAAAGAGGGGCAGCTAGGTGGCACAGTGAATAGAGCACTGGCCCAGGAGTCAGGAGGACCTGAGTTCAAATGTGGCCTCAGATGTTTAACACTTACTAGCTATGTGACCTTAGGCAGGTCACTTAACCCCAACTGCCCTGCTTTCCCTCCTCCAAAAAGAAAAAAAAAAAGGAAAGAAACCTAATTCTTCCCCATATTGAACTGAAATTTGACTTCTTGTAACTTCCACCCATTGTTCCTAGTTCTACCCTCTGGGATCAAGTAAAACAAATTCTTCTTCAGCATCTAAAATCAGCCCTTCTAATGTCTCTGAAGACACCTATCATATTCCCTCTAAATCTTTTATTCAAGGAGAAACATTCCCAGGTCAGCAATTCTCATAATGTGGCCTTGCATTCCCTCCCTATCTGTTACTTTCTCCTTGGGATGTGCTGCAGCTTATCGATGTCATTCCTAAAATGTGGGGCTCAGAAACTTTGGGTCAGGGCAAAGGAGGAGCCAAAACACCTCCAGCTCAACGTGCCTAAAAACTGAGCTCATCTGGGCCCGGGGGAGGGGGGGAGAGGGGCCGGGGGCAGCTCTGAGAGCTAAGCCCACCCCTCACTTCCCCACCGCCCCATTTGGCACTGCCTTTCCAGTCACCCAGACTCAAAATCTTTACCTCCTACCTCCTTGCCCACAATCCATGTTCCACTGATTTTGCCTCCTCCCTATATTTCTCCTGCATGCCTCTCTCTACTCACTGGGGCCATCTCCCTCAGATGGACATCGCCAACATCTTACTGGGTCTGCTGGTCTACCTAGTCTCCTAAATAGACTCATGGCCTCCACTCTCTTCCTTTCTAATCCATCCTTCATACAACTTCCAAAATAATCTCCCTGAAGCACGACTTCTGACCAAGTCCCTCAGAAACCTTCAGTGGCTCCCTATTAAAGTCCCTCTACAATCTGAGTCCAAACTACCAGGACAGGCTTATTTTACATTTTTCTCTTCTAAGTGGATCCAGACTGGATCCAGCTGTCATAGATCTAGTCTCACCCTCTCCTATCCCTGTGCACAGACTCAAGGTGTCCCCCATCCCGGGAATGGCTCCCCTTCTCCCACATGCTATACCAGTTGACATTCTTGTCCTTCAAGGCTCAGCTTAGGTATCACCTCCTCCATAAAACCATCTCTGATCTCCACTTCCCCAGCCCACTCCCAAGTCTGTATATTACTTTCCTAGTAAAGTAACATAAGCACTCTATACACTGTCACATCACATGTATATATTCCCTTCAGATGTACATATTTTATTTATGTGACTTACCCAAGGTCACACAGCTAGTAAGCAGGGCAGCTAGGAAGTCAGGAAGTCTCATCTTCCTGAGTGCAAATCTAACCTCTGACATTTACTAGCTGTCACTTAATGCTGTTTACATCAGTTTCCTCATCTCTAAAATGAGCTGGAGATAGAAACGGTAAAACACTCTAGTATATTTGCAAAAAAAAATCCTCAAAAAATGGGGTCACAAAGATTCGAACATAACTGAAATGACTGAACAAGAACAAAAAGTCAGGACTTGAACTCAGGTCCTCCTCAGTTTCATCTGATTCATTTCTGTACCCAAACCCATCACTAGGTATACAATAGGTACCCAATAATGGTTTGATGCTGCTAAGAAGGCTGTCAGTACTCCAAGTTCCCCATCACAGCCAGTCTAGCCAGTCCTCTAGGTAGGATATAGGAACTGAAGAGGGGAAGGAGAAGAGGGAACAAGGGGCAAAGGAAACTCCAGGCCAGGTGATGTCCAGAGCCTCCTGGGCCTTGGGGAAGCAGCCTCAGGTACTCATCCCCCTCCCCGTTTTGGTCTCCTCAATACCCCCAGCCCCCATGGCCCAACAGCTCTTCAGTCTCCTCCCCTCTCCCTGCAAACCCCGGGAAGTGGAGGCCACTCACAATCTCACCCTCAGCACCCCCAAAGTCCAGGAAAAGCAGACTGGACCCATCGTCCGAGGACATCTGCAGCTTCTCAAAAGGCTCCTGCAGCAACAGGGCTTTTGCCAGACCCGGCTCCACTGCCCAGAGGGTAAACCCCTTGTCAATGTGCACAGAGAGGCTACAGGCCCGCCCATTCCACGTGCAGGCTGAGGAGGAGGGTAGAGGAGGGCATGAGGTGTAGGCACACTCCAGAGCCCTGCTCTAGCACAGCTCCTACCCTAGCAGCCAGGACAAAGGTCAGGGCATGTTCCTGCGGGCTCCCCTACCCCAGAGGCTGCCCACCCCGTGACTCACCAGAATACACAGCCCTCTCCCTGGGTGCCCTCTCAGATTCTGACCTGTGGACACCTCCTGGACAACCTCTGCAGAATTGTGGCAACCATCCACCAGCAGGCGGGTCCAGGTCGCCAAGTCCCGGGGTGACTCCACACTGAACAGGTGTGTCTCCACACCCTGATGGGTCCCTGAACGCAGCACGAAGGATAGCTCTGAGTCATAGAGAACAGAGCCCTTGGAGGGGCCTGAATGCACCAGCCTGGGAGGGATGAAGATAAGACACCTTAAGAATATGCCCCCCACCTTACTGCCTGCTCTATCTGGGGCAGGTAAAGAGTCCTGCTACACCCAATACAGCTACCAAGGGATCACAGATCTAGGGCTGTAAAGGCCCTCAGAAGCCATCTAGCCCAATACCCTCATTTTACAGATGAGCAAACTGAGGCCCAGGGAGGTGAAGGGATTGGGTAGCAGAAGGATCAGAAGTAAAATTTGAACTCAGATCTTCCTGGCTTTGAGGCTAGCTGTCTTTCCACTTGTGATAGTAATGGAATGTGGAGATTCCCCTGTATTGGGCTTGGTTTTCAAATTGATTGTGTTAAAACCCAGAGCTTGTTAATCCCACCTGTGGGATGGACTTGTTGATGTGAAAAGAAAGTCCTGAACTGGGAGGAGCTGGTGACATAGATTTGGAGAGACAAGAGAGAGGCGGAAGACCTTTCTTGGAAGCAGCACCCACGTGGAGGCAGGGAGAGAGACTAAGAGAATTGCTGGTGGCCACTTTGAATTGCCCTGGACTTTTGAGACCTGCCCCCTGAGCTGCCAAGGACTGAGGAGACATGGCTGTTTTGCTGGTACTTTGTCTGTCTGTTTTGATGTTCTTTTGCCAGATTTGTCCACTGGTGAAAGACAGTCCTGGAACCTGGCTTTTGGTTAAGAAGCCCTGAGACTGTCCTGCAGACAGAGAGTGAATACTGTCCACTGGTGAAGGACAGTGCTGTTGTTGCAGGGGTCTGGAGACTGTCCTGCAGACAGAGTGAATACTGTCCACTGGTGAAGGACAGTGCTGTTGTTGCAGGGGTCTGGGAACCTTTCTGTTGGTTCAGAAGCCCTGAAGAAGGATTTTCTTGTTGTATGTTTACAGAAATCCTACAAGAGGGTTTTGCTAATGTTTTCAGGGGTTCTAGGACTGTTCTACAGACAGAGGATGAATTAATGGAGGGACTGGCAATGTATCTTGTGGCCTTGCTAAGCCTTGTCTCCCCAGGAACTAAGATTGCTGAGAACTTGCCTCATGTCAAGATGAAGAAAAGACCTCCATTTGGGTATTAAGTGCTGTGTTTAAACTTGATGTAACTCTGGGGTAGATTCAATTGTGATCCAGGGGTGGGGAACTTTTGACCTTTTTGTGCTCTGTGATTGACAAATAAAGATATAGCCTAGGGGTGGAGAAGTATTTAAACCAGGGACTTTGTAATTGATTGAATGATTGGAAGGTCCTGGGGTGGGGTAGTCCTTGGAGATTATTTAATCACACTTAGTAAATGCTGTATTTTGGAATGATGTCATGTTTTGATCTTCTCTGTTCTTGGTTGGTCACTGAATAAAATGGAGAGCACCTATGCTGGTATTTTGAACCTTGGGAAGTTGCCTTTCCTTGGCAATTACAGTACACCACTGCACCATGCTACCACTCTGTAGGGGCCTTGAATTGGCTGACCCAGCCTTGTGTCCATTGACTATTAGCCCCACCATGGCCTGTTCCTGCTCTGAAGCCCACTTGCCAGGGGCTGGCTATCTCTATTGTCACTCATGTTTTCTTCCCCTCCTACGATCCTGGACAACCTGACCAGAGACTCCCTAGTCTCTGTCCTGAGGCACCAGCCTCTCAAACACCACGATCCTGGTAGCAATGACCAGCTCCCCTCTTCCATCCTGTCCCCAGGCCCGCTGTGTCTCTGCCCCTCTGCAATGGCCATCACCCACCCCAGGAGTGTATTCCCAACTCTCACCTGCATCTTATTTTCTGCTTAAATAGCACCCACTACATGAAGCCTTTCCTGATCCCTCCAGCTAACAGATTAACCTCATTTCATAAGTACATATTTTGTACACACTTATCAATATTCATGCTGTCTACCCCCAGCAGAACATAAGTTCCTTGAAGGCAAGAACTGGTTCATCTTTGCCTTGTTTGCACAGCGCTTGACACATGGTGGACACTTTGCAAGTGCCAGCTGATTGAATGACTGATTGGAGCTCTAAGCTTAGATGGATAGAGCAGGAGACAGGACAGGGATGGGGCCCCTGGCCTGGGAGCATGAGGTACCTCGTGGCAATGAGTGGAGAGCTGCGGGTGGGTGCGCTGAGGGCATCGCGGTTCTGGGGGAGATGACTATAGAACAGAAGGTCCTTCTCCGTCAGCACGGCCAGAACAGGCTCTGTCCCCCCACCTGGGAGCTACAGAGCAGAGGGAAGAGCTTAGGGTGACTTGGGGGATAGGGGCCAGAAGGAAAAGGACAAGGGAGGGTGGGGAAGCGGAGCAGCAAAGAGGAGAGGACCCAGGATGAGGGGCCCGGGGAAGGGAACGCCCTGCCTGAGCCGGGAGGGGAGAGCCCCCCTGCCCCCAGCCTCATGCAGGCCACCTGCTCCGTTAGCCAGCCTATCCGCTTGATCTCTTTGCTCCCAGAAACACCTCCAGCTCCTGTGAGCAGGGCCTGCAGTTCATCAGTGACCCAGGGCACAAGGACACTGATGTTAGCCTGGATGGCAGCCAGCCATGCCTGAGCACTGGCCTCATCCTTGGCCCTCAGGAAGAGCGTGTCACGACCATCTGCGGAACGCAGCTCCAAATACCTGTGGACAGAGGCTGATTCAGGGACAACCAGGCCGCTCCACGACACCCCAGAAAGCTGGACGTCACTATGTTGCCGAACACGCACTGTGATGCAGATACACAGAGGACAGGCAGAACAAACTAGAGACGAACGCCGGTCACACAGACCACACGTGGACACCACCTCTCACAATCTCAGCCGTGCATGCACACACCTCAGCACCACTCCTGCCTGCAGCTAACATTTATATCGTCCCTACTGGGCGCCAGGCGCTACTCTAAGTACTTTACAAACACCTCATTCTATCTTCACAACAATGGGAGGGAGGTGCTATTATTATCCCTATTTTACAGATGAGGTTAAATGTCTTGCCCAGGGTCACAAAGCTAATAAGTGTCTAAGGCTGGATTTGAACTCAGGTCTTCCTGACTCCAGGCCCAGAACTATGTCCACTGAGCCACCTAGCTGCCCCATGTCTCCAGCATACATGAGCACCAACCTGGGCCTGCCTATTTCTCTCTGAAAGGACTCAAAGGTGCCGCCTCCTTGCTTCCCACTGCCCAACAGGCCATCCTGGGGACCCTTAGCTCTCAGTTCACAGTGCTGGACTCTGCTTGTTTTCCAGTTTATGAAACTAGGCTGGATCTCAGGGCCAGGCTGTGGGTAGGGCAGAATGCAGAAAGATCGGAAACCGTGCTTATGCTGGGCCTGGGGGCCCCAGGCCCAGGCAGGGAAGGTCACATATACAATGTCTGCCTGATCTTTGAAGTAGCTCAGTGTGATATAGGTTCAGGGAAGACAGCAGTTTAGACCAGGAGGACAGTAGCACTGGAAGACAAGATCCCTGCCTGTGGACAAGGTACCAGTTGAAGGGCTTTAATTTCTTTCTGAGCCACTGGATGACCCTTGCCAAGGTCCACCCTCTCTCTAATCCTCGGGACCCTCTTCTTTATGAGGATGGTCCACAGCCTACCTCCCCCTAAGGCCCCAGAGAAGAATAAGACACCAGGTAGAAAGGCACTGAGATGGTCTTCGCAGAGACCACAAAGTCACCATCCCAAACAAGGAACTCTGCTTCTCGGCTCTTAGAATTTTCTCTGGCTGTCTCCAGTGCCTGGAATGCACTCATTCCTCATCGCCACCTCCTGGTTTTTCAAGTCCCAGCTAACACCCGGCCTTCTACAGAAACCCTTTCCCAATCTCTCTAACACCTTCCCTCTGTTGATTATTTCCAGTTTATCCTGTATTTTCCTTCTTTGGATGTAGCTGTTTGCACAGTGTCTGCCTGTTAGATCGTGAGCCCCTCGAGGGCAGGGACAGTCTTCCCCATTTTTTTGTATCATCTCTTCTTAGCACAGTGCCTGACACACAATGTTTATTGACTTACTGACACCCTCCTTAGCTAACACAGTAGCTCAGGACAAAGGCCTGGAGCCATGGAATATCTGGGCTGGAAGGGCCTTAGAGATGATCTCAGAAATTAAGGAACCCAAGCCCAGAGAGGGGATGGGACTTGTTCAAGCTCACACTACTGGTTAGCTGACAGAGTCTACCTTAGAATCCAGCTCCAAGTGCTTTCTGCTTCATCGAGCTAATATTTCTCAGGCCTCGCCTGGTCAGGGGAATGTCAGGTCTCCTGGTCCCCTCCCCCTTGAATCTCCCTAGCCATCTGATAATCCCAAAGGCCAGCCCTAGTGATGGCTCTTTTCTATTCCTTCAGTCCCCACTGCAACCCACAATCATCTGATGTCAACCCCAGGCTCTATGCTGCGAGTGCCCTGGAACCTGTCTTTACCTATACTCAGCACCCACTTCCCACCAGAGCCCAACCACAGTCATCTAGTCTTTCCTGAGGCCCATCCTCCCCCTGCACTCCACATCCACTCCCTGCTGCAGCCCACCCTCTCCTGGGCTCAGGGTTCACTTCCACCCTGGGGCCGGTCCTCACCTGCGCTCTGCATCAGTGGAGAGACACCTTCTCGAGACATAGGCCATCTTCAAGGAGACGTTTTTCCCCTCCTTGAGGTCCCGGGGGCGGAGGGTCGGGGAGGAGGCAGCTGGGGACTCCCAGCTTACAGTAGCCCCTGATGAAGAGTTCTTGAAATAGGGCGAGATCTCCTTCATGTACTTGACTGTCCAGGGAGACAGTGACAAGGAGTCACACTCAGCCAGTGCACCAGCATAAAGCTTCCCCACCTCTGGGTGCCCAGTTTCCTGGGCACCAAGTCTTACTACAGCAGAATCACTCTCAGCTTGACCCAACCCAGTCTCAGCCACCACCCAAGAGCACAAAACTCTGCAGGGAACCAGTCCTACACAAAGGGCAGGGGACAGAGCTCTGGGCTGGGAGCCAGAGGACCTGGGTTCTAGTTCCAGCTCAGATGCTCACTAGCTGTATGACCTTAGACAGGTCACTTCCCTTTTCTGGAACTGCCTCCTCTCTGTAAAATGAGGGGGTTGGAGGTCAAAGATCTCAAAGGTCACACACTTGCAGACACACAGATGTGGACGGACACAGAGACAACTGCATCCTCAGACACTCGCTCAGAGAGATGCAGACTCCCTCCCTCCCTCCTTCCTTCCCTTTGTCTTCCTGACAAGACCAGGGTTCATTTTTAAGACAAGAATCCATACTCCAGGAGACAGAAACATCTTGGTTTTAAGGAGAAAATGTTAAATCCTCGACAATTTCACGTAAGGCTGTCAACAGTAGGAAGAACCCAAGACTGTGAGTCAGCAAGCAAATTCTAATCCCAATTACGCTCCAATTCCATTGCACTTACTGCATATATGACCTTGGGTAAACTACACTAGTCTTCTCCAGGCCTCAGTTTCTCTGCCGGTAAAATGAGGTAACTGGGCACTCTACAATCATACAGATCTCCAGATGAGAAATGAGGCCATTCAGCAGTGTCTGCCCTGAGGGGTGGTGCTTCATAGCACTCGGGCCCCTCTGCTAGGTTTACTGACCTCCTGGCCTAGACTCTGGGGTTGGTGCACAAACTTTCTAACAGGCTGGACTGCTGGTCACTCCTGGCAGGAAGTATCTGGCAGTGCCAATGAACAGGAGGGGAAGGTTCCAAAGATGGGCCATGAGCCCCATTTGCCTTTTCCCTGGGTTTGATCAATAATGGGAAAGGCAAGGCTATGGAAAGTCTGTGTGTACATGTCTGATGCTTGCACAAAACAGGCCTGTATCTTTTCTGCATCTTTCCAAAGTACCTCACACATATTATGCCCATAGGAGATGCCCTAAAGTTATTCTGTTGACTGAGTAACCTTAAAGAGCTGGAGAAAAATAGAAAGCAACTGACCCTGAGCCAGGCCATCCCTTCTCACTTAGTGCTGCGCCCCACACAGCCTTGATAGTGTGGGACAAGCAGAACACACTATAAATGGCTTTCAACCAGTTCCAGAGCTGGGGTCTTGGGTTACACACACGCAGACCCCATGGACACGTGCCCTGGGCCTGAATACCTAGCTATAAAAAGACTTGGCTCTGAGGCTCCCTCCCCTCTCTCATTTCTGCCTGAGTCATCATTCTTGGCAGTGAGGGAGCCCCAGGGGCAGCTGATGGGTCCACCCTCAGGAGGGGCTGTGGCTGAGATCTCTGCTGCCACAGCAGAGACGGTGAGGCTCCTAGGGAGTGACCCCACCCAAAGATACAAGACATATGGCTGCTGGACAATGCTATCACTACTTGACCCTACTGCCAAGCAATATCACCCCTGGTCACCCCCAACACCAAATACTTCTCCAGGGACTTGAGACCTTTGAGGTGGATGGATGGGGCTTCTTCTCCTTTGGTCTACATATGGCACAGCCCAGTGAATGGAGCTTTGAGCCAACTCCATTCCTAAATCACCCCATGAGATCATCATGAGGCCTCACCTAACGAAAAGAAGCTAACCTCAGAGCCTGTAAGATACAAAGTAAAGGATTTCTGCCTTGGGCTTCCTCCTCAGGGGAGACTCAGAGGCATGACCAACCTTAGGATGCTACCCTAGGCCCAACAAGTAGAACACTTAACCCACCAAAAGGTCAGAGTGGGCCCATAACTACAGACCTTCTTACCTTCCTGCCAATTTCAGCCTCCTTCTGTCTCTGGGGACACAGCACATGTTTCCAGGTCAGGGAGCTGCCACCCTGATCCAAGGACAATGAACACAAATCCTAGAAGCTCAAAGCACCTCCAAACCTGGCCCCTTGAGAACCACCTCCTCCAAGAAGCCTCCCCTGACTACTCTGGTCCACACCAATCTCCAATTTCCTCACCTCCTCCGACAAAGCCTATAGCTCACAACTGAATGCACACTCCCCCACCCTGCCTTATGGCTGCTCATGCATGAGTCTGAACTGCATGGTGACACAAAGCCAAGCTGGGAACCTTCTCTTCCACCACGATTGACAGGCTGTGGGTCCAAGGATCCAATCTCCTGAGGTTTGTTTGGCCTTGATCCAGCTCTTCCCATGACTCTGATTGCTGCTCTCTTCCAACCAGGGCTGAGTCTGAAGTAAATTGTGGTATGAATGCTTTCTGGAGAATCAGGCCATTACTAGAAGAGGTGTGGACCCCTTTGCATGCTGGCTGTGGGAGTCAAGAGACGTAGGCACAAGGTCTGTTTCTTGTGCTCTCCCACATCCCTGACTCCACAGAATGCTCTCATGCCACACTATGCCAAGTACCCAGGCAGCTGAAACTTCATGGCAAGTGTCCCCTCCCCAAAGTGACTGAATTAAGGTGCTGGCAGAGAGAACCCAAAATTTTATATTAGAAAACAAAGATAGTATAGAATTCAGGACTAGGCAGGGCCAGACCGGGCAGGGGTCAGGAGTTACTGGCATCCCAGGGCAGGGGGTGGAACAGCTTACGACAGAAGCAAAAGACCTCCTAATGCAGAGTAATAGGGGAGGTTTGAGGGCAGCCAAGATGCGAAGGCAGGAAAACACCTCCTTCTCTATTTGTCCAGTGGTGTCAAGCCATGCTTCCTCGGAAGGGACTGTGCAGCTCGTGCTCCATATCTGCATAACCCAGACCCAGCTCACCTAATGGGGACCAGACTGGGGGAATTAAGATAACAGAATCCTAGAATGTCAAAGCCAAGAGGGACCTTGAAAAGCACCTGATCCAAAAAGAAAAGAAAAGCGTCTGATCCAATCCCTTTGTTTAGATGAGTTAACAGGCTTGGAGAGGTTAAGTGATTTTTCCAAAGTCACAAGGGGCAAGAAAATACCACAGATCTATGCTTGGGGATGCTAGGTACCCAAGAGGTCATGGAAATGCCAGCCACCATGCCCAAAACAGCTCTACCTTGCCTCAGTTGAGTTCTAACCCCATTCCCAGGACAACAGCTCCAATAAGGAGTGGGGGAATAGAACTGGGAGAAAGAATCTCCATCTTGTTTAGGTATGAGTCTTTAGATATGTTTTTGGGGGAGTCGGGGTTTGTTTTTGGTTTTTTTTATTTTTGAAGGGGGGAAGGCAGGGCAATTGGGGTTAAGTGACTTGCCTAAGGTCACACAGCTAGTAAATATCAAGTGTCTGAGGCTAGATTTGAACTTAGGTCCTCAACTCCAGGGCCACTGCTCTCTTCACTGCACCTCCTAGCCACCCCTCTTTAGTATGTTTAGCCTGAGTCTAGGCATAGTTGGCATTCAGTACACTTTTGGACTCTGGAGAGGACTGGCACCTCAATTCTCCAAATAGTGTGAACTCCTAGAGGTCCAGTGTCCAGAACCTGGCCTATCCACAACACAGAGGCTCAAGGCATGTCCTTCCTAGGTCTGAGCCCTGCCCTTCTTCCTCCAAATGTTCTGTTGTTGTAGGTACTGTTCAATGTTCTCTAACTGCCACCTAAAGGTTAGTGGGGCCACAGTGGGGGTAGGTCTCAGGGCACAGAACATTTATAGCTAAGGAATGTTGGCAGCAGTCCAACATGTTGACTCTAAAACCACTAGCCATGGCCTCATTCGCCTAGGCATTTCCTGGTTTTGCCATAGTTTGGGGGCTGCTCTCTGTCTTCCCTGGTGCTAGAAATGGAATGGTATCTTCCTCAAAGTCTGCAACCCCCAGAGGGCTCTCCGGACAAAGAAAGCTCTTTATTTCATCTTTGGACGCAGGACTGGGTCATTTCCCTCCTATTAGGCAGTCACTCACAGCTCCTTCCATACAGTATGCACAGCAACAGAGCCAACAACACAAGGGAACTGGTGTAAGCTGAGAGAGGCCATGAGCTTTGAAGCTCCTTCAGAGGGGCATGGTCTGGCACTCCAGGGTAGTAGAGGGGAGATGTCCATACACGTGTGCACATACACACACACACACACACACACACACACACACACACACCCCTCTTGATGCTCAGCGGATGTCATGTTCACACCACAAACCCATCATCTTGTTGGCCTAAGGATGTTAGATTCAGAGATTTCTGCATACACCACAGTCTGGGCATTCCACACCCTCCTAGGCCTGAATAGAGTGCCAAGCTGCCCACTCCTCCCATCTGCCCTTGTCTTTTGAGAACAGGCACTGGAAAATTCTGGGAGTCAAAGCTGGGGGCCACAGGACAGGCTGACTCACCTGGCAACCTGCCCTGATGGGAGGGATCACTGAGGGCCCATGGAGACAGGGTTGAGCACCAGGGAGGATGAGACAGTAGAGGTGGGGGAGTAGGGCAGGGAGCCTATGTTACTGGATCAGAGGTGCACCCTCCCCGCCATATTAGAATAAAGGCTACCACATTATGGAACAAGGATTGACCAGTCCAGAGCAAGTCCAGGGTCAACAGTCTGCCAGGCAGTACCCCTTCTTCCTCATATTTCCTAAGGGCATACGATATACCCTATAGTTCTCAACAGCCTTTACCCCAGAAGGTCCAACCAAACTTGCTTCTGATCTTGTACACTCTATGGGAAGGAAGAAAACCCAAGGAGACTTGAGCAAAAAGGGATCCATCAGAATGATATGATTCCCTAAGACTGCTCAAACTAGAAGAAGTTTCCAGATTTGAAACATAAGGGCCAAGAAATGGCCAAAACTTCAGACCCTGCCCCAACCAGCCATTTTTTCTATCTGCCAGGGCTCCCCAGAGTCTCCTTCTCTACCTTGGGATATGTTATCAACCCCATGCTGGATCCCTGACAGCACTTGATCCTCTATCTACCCACCCCACAGGCAGACAGTCCTGCTTTCCTTCTCTAAGGGAAGCTAAGAGAGCAGGAATAGGCCTTAGATCAAGCCTTAACTTGTTTGGTCACTTTAGGAAGACTAGAGAGAACAGAGGTAGAAGGCTATAGGTTCCCAATGGGGCTACAGTCTCCGCTATCAGCCCTGGGTACTGCTGAGCAAACCTACCCTTAGCTATACTGCCCCTGACTGATAGGTAAGTCCTAGGAGACATGGGTTATTGTTGTTATTATTTGTCCTTCATTCTCGAAGATCAGGGAGATATGCCATGACATTAAAGTGAATTGAATTTAAGTGAGAGAAGGCCATGCAAAGTCCCCAGCCTCACTTTCATCTCCAGAGCCATCTGGGTCCAGTGGTAATGTATAGATCAGGACTGGAGATGGCCCTGAATGCAGTTAAAGATGCTAAGAACTTTAACAGGTCTCAGTTTGACTGAGACCAGGAGACATGGGGGAGATATACTGGAGTCACAAAACACCTCCCAGCCCTTACCAAGGTGGGAAGTCCCGTGGGCCCAGCTGCCTGCTTCTCCTAAGGGCACTGCTTACACTTCACACTGATTCCTTGGATCAAAGGACTCCTGCTGAACTGCTCCAATACCCATTCCAAGACTTAGAATAATAGAATGCCCCAGCTTGGAGGACCTCAGAGACCACTGAATTCAATCCCTTTATTTTACAGACAGGGAAACTGAGATCCACAGAGAAGAAAGGACTTGCCCAACATCAAACAGCAAGTTGGTTGCAGAGCTGAGACCAGAACCCAAGACCCCAGGCTCCCAGCCAGGGTCTCCAATCTCTTAGTTTCTGGAAACATAAATCAAGGGAAATACTTAAATATGAAAAATACATGGTTTTTTCATGAACAAAAGCAATCAATTCAATGAAAAACCTTGAGATCCTAGGATAACTTTCCCAGGTCCTGGGTAAGGAGGGCATGAGGAATGTCTAATAGTGAGCAATAGGACTGTCTCCTCCATAACCTCCCCTTACCAACCCTGTCGTCCCACCGCTTACCCTCCAGAACCACCTCCTTGCCAGTTTTCTTGAGCACCTGCACAGCCTCATCGTGAGTGGCAGTGGAAAGGTCTCCACCATTCACCGACAGGATAGCATCGCCCACAAACAAAGCCTCCGTCTGGTCAGCGGCCAGTCCCTTAAAGATCTTGGAGATGAGAATGGGCATCTTGTTCTCTCGGCCACCTGAAGATGCACACACACAGACATGTACACATGTAGGCACACACTGGAGATAAGGAAATGGGCACCAAGGTCAGGGAATTGGGGTGACAGATATTAAATAAGTGCCTGCTACCATTGTACTAGGAAGACCATAGGAGGAACAGAGACCATTAGAACTGGAAGAGACATCAGGGGTCATCAGTCCTTTTACACAGGAGGAAGCTGAGGCTAGAGAGGAGGAAAAACCTGCCCAAGGTCACAGTTAGTGGTAGGACTGGGACTAGGATCCTGGTCTCCTGACTCCCAGGTCCAATACTCATTCTGTTTTAACAGTTCTCTCCCCATTTTATGGTTGGACAGGTTGTGGCCTAGGAAGAGGAAGGGATTTATCACAACCCCAGAGAGTACATCAGATTCAAAAGACTTATTTAGGGGAAAGGTGTGTGTGGCTGGGGGGGGGGGGGAAGGGGAGTGGCCTTAGCTCGGAAGCATTATGTCCTTTGGACCCTGAGACTTTGTTGGTAGGAGGAATCCCTCCCAACAGATGCCAGACCTAAAGAGATAGCTCCAAGTTCATGAACTGTTCTCCAAAGCAAAAAGCAGAGAAGAGAAATAAGTAGAACTCTGAGCACAACATTAGCTGAGGCCATCATGATCCTTCAATAGCCAAACATCTAAACCAGGTTCAGGAGAAATTACTTCTCCTGAGGTAACCAGAAGAACTACTCCCTGAATCCAAGAGAGAACTATAGATATTGGGTCCTTCCCACTTGGAAAGGACAGGCCTCTGTTCTCAGTGGAGACCTAGCTGCCCACCTTTGCCAACTCTGTGGAGGAGAAGAGAGGGACATCTTGATCCAGCAGTGAGCAAAGGTAGAGCAGGATTATGGGGTACTAAAGAGAGCTGTGGCTGAGGATATGGAAACCTTGGTCCTAGTCTCTTTGATGCCTATTAATTTCCTGTGTGACCTTCGATAATTCATCTCCTCTCTTTTCATTCTCTATAAAACAATAAAGGAATCAGTGCTAAGGTCCTTGCTGCATCTGATGTTCTACGATGGGAAATTCTATTCTATGACTAGCACAGCATCCTATCCTGCCATTCACATATCAGTTTGGAAGAGGAGATTCCCTACACATACACACATACTCTAACTCTGCCTCTAATGGCTCTTACTGCTGATGCCTGGAAATATTCTCTACCACAGAAACCACCTGCTACCTGAGATGTCCTAGAATGGCACTTGGACCCAGGACAAAGGGGCCTTCAGCCCTCTGGGAATTGCTTCCCTATTCAGACCCATGAGCATACACATAGCTCTGGAGGGAGAGAGAAATTAGGAGAGAGAAGTCAGTGAAAGGAGCGGTTAGAGAAAAAAGAAATAGGAGGACAAGAAAGTGGGGAAAATAAGGGAGGGGGGAGATTAGGGGAGATGAAGAAGCCAGGTGTCTCCAAATAGGAGGGGTCATGGACTAAGACTCCCCCACTTTTATTACAGCCCTGAGATAGCCTAGAAGCCAGACCTTGCCTTTATGGAAAGCTGAAGGACAAGGCAGATTAAGACTACAGCAGTGCTGGTCTTGGAAATGGGAGCCCTGGGTTCCAATTCTGCCTCTGATACTTCCTAGCAAGCCATATAACTTCTCTGGGGTTTCTTTACATGTAAAATGCTGGAGAATCTACTTCACAGGGTGGTTTTAAGATTCCAGTGAGATACCGTAAGGAAAAAAGCTTTGTAAGCTTTAAAGCCTAACATAAGCAGCGCATCAGTGTAAGTTATGAAGGTGGGAGGGTCAAGGAGTGCTATGTACTGGGGAATAGGCTTCTTGGGTAACTCGCACAGCACAGGGCAGAGAGAATCCTGACTCACTTCCAGCCAGGGCCAACAGGCTGGGCTGGAAGTTTAGACCACTGGGGCCAGGCGCTACCCTGTCGGGGCTCCATGGAACTCCCACAGACGCGAACTAGGAAGCAATGAGGCTATTACTGGAGCCAGGCTCCCAGCCAGTCCCCAGACTGGGCAGCCCTCATGGCGGAGGCCCTGCCCACCGGCTCAACCTGCCAGGCCCCGCTGTCCCATGAAGTTTGTAGGGCGAGAAACTGGCTAAGAGCTTGCGTTTGTCTCCATGTGGCCTGATCGTGATCTTCACGGGACGGATCGGTTTCCACCGCGCCCACCCTCCCGCAAACGCTGCGCCTGAGTTCAGGGGACCCCGACAGTCAGACAGTCAGACAGACAGACAGTGCAGTGCCGGGCAAAGCGCCAGGGCGCTCTCTGCGCCCCTCACACCTCTCGTCTCCGTCGCTCTCCCACCCTAGGCTCCTTCACATTCAACCCGGTTAGGCTGCGCTCCCCGTGTCCCGTCGCCGCCCCCGTGCTTCCGCTGTGTCCCCCAGCCCGTGCCCCCGGGGCCGCTACCTTTGATGCTGATGCCCAGTCCGCCCGCCTCCTGCTTCACCACGCGCACCGTCCGCTTCTGGTTGAGCAGTGCGTGGGGCAGTGGCGGAGTTGGGGGCGCCCCGGGGGCTGCGGGCGCCCCGGGATCCGCGCCGTTGAGCTGGGGCAAGGACGTGGACTCAGGCTCCGAGCCAGAGCCCAGCCCCGGCCCCGACTCGCCGCTAGCCGGCGCGGCGCTCACCGTCACCACGTCCGCGGCCAGGCTGACCAAGACCCGCAACCAGGGCCCGGGCCCCGCGCTACCCGGAGCGCGCAGCTCCAGCAGCCCGCTCTTCGGGGAGCGCCTACCCGCCGCCATCTTCGGAGACAGGGAGCCAGTGAGCCAAGGGAGCGAGCGAGCGAGCGAACGAGCAAGCGAGCGGCCAGCGAGCGCTGCGGCCCCTTCCCCCCCCCCCCCCCCCCTTTTCTACCCTCCTTCCCCGCCCCGCCGGCGGCCCGGGGGCACCGTGGGGGAGGCCAAGAGCGCGGGCACCGGGCACCGGGCCCGGCTGCAACTCCGCCCCCCGCCCCTCGTCGGGGAGAGTAAAGGATCCCGGTCACCCCTTTCTCTCCCTTCCACCGGATCTCTGTCCCAGATCCCAGGACTGGACGGGGCGGGTTCTCCTGGCGTTCTTCTGCACGAGACTACGTGTTGGTGCTGGTGGAAGCACTTGGATGCCCCAGCGAAAGGTGGAAAAGGGGAAACCTCCACCCTCAGATAAATGCGGGCAAAACGGGGGCTCCCTTTGGAAGGCCTTCTTCTCAACCTCTTCCCCAATTTTACATATCAAAAGACAGGACCAGAGGGGGAGATGATCTTGGCCAAGGTCACAGAGTGAATGGCAGAACAGGATGATGAATGGAAGGCTAGACTTGACTATGGCCATGGCTATCTCGTGCTCAAGTTTTTCTGCCTCCCTATGGCCTCTAGGAGAAAATAGAAATCCTCTACTTGGCATCTAACGCCCTTCACAACCTGACTCCAACCTATCTTTTTAGATAGGTTATTCCTCACTCCCTCCCACTCTCCCACTCGGACAATACAGCATTTTCAGCCAAAATGGCCTACTTGCTACTACCTAACTAGAGAATATATCAGCATTCCATCTGGCTTCTCTGTGCCTTTTCCCAGACTTTACCCCATGCCCAGATTCTCTGTCCTCCCTTTCTTGATTCCAAATTCAGGGCTCTTTCCACCTTGACCTCCATCAGTCTGGTCCCTCTGGAAGGAGGTTGATGGCCTAGATGTTTGTCATAGTGAAAGGGTGCTCAGTCTACCCTAGAGTTGGATTCAGCAAGTAAAGGGTTAACCCAAGAGTTAGCTAGTCTGACAGTCTTGATATGAATCCTCTTTTAGAAACCTGCCCAGCACTCCCTTAGACTTGTCAAACTCACATAGAAATAGGAGCCACTAATAATCCATATATAAGGAACCCCCAGGGATATATATTGGCTTAGTTTTAAAATGTAATAAATTTATATTTTATTGTATTTTAATGTTTCTGTTAAATTGTACTCAATTACATTTTAATCTGGTTCTGGCCACTTGGGAATGTACTATCTGCCTCCAACATGTGTTTGATACCTCTGTCCTGGACCATGGGGCTTCAAGGAAAGATTTTGAGTTAGAAGGTACCTTAGAGAGGTCATCTAATCTGCCCCCTTCTTTTTACTAATAATGAAACTAAGACACACAGGTTAAGTGATTCACCCAAGGTCATGCAGGTAGCATGTACCAGACTGTGACAGAATCACTGGGCAGATGGGGGTGATCTGATTAAGCCACAGGTCACAGCTTTATGTGTCATCAACAGCCTTGACAAGCCTTATTGGGGGGAAGGGTGGCTGGTCCTCTGTCTTAACTGGGGGCTTCCCTGCTACCTCCTGTTCTTACCAATTCCCACCTAGACCTTTGGGTTTTTAGCCTTTCTCCCTTCGGTCAGAGGCAATAACTTTCCCAGGCAAAGGCTAAACCAACTCCTGCTGAAAAGATTTAAGTACAGCACCACCATCCTCTCCACTGAGAGATTCTGCTGTTGTTCTAATGTCTTTTCTATCCTGGTATCCTGGGCGGGGGTAGATACAGTCCCCAGGAAATTTAGAATCATAGATGTCCAAAAGCCTTTCAGACATCTCAGATTGAATTTCCAGTAGACATAGTCAAAATGTCCAAAACAAAACTCATTATTTTTCCCTCTAAACCTTCTCCCCCTCCTACCTTCCATTTTAACGTCAAGGGTAACACCATCCTCCCAGTCCCTCGGGCTCACAATCTAGGAGTCATCCTGGGTCCCTCACTGTCTTGCCCTCTGTCCCCTCTCCCATACCCAAGCTGTTGCCAAGATCTGTTGATTTCACCTTTGCAATATCTCTCTAATGAGCTCCCTTCTCTCCCCCGCCATCACTCTAGCACAGGCCCCTTTACCTCATGTCTGGACTATTGCTGTAGCCTACTGGTTGGTCTGCCTTCCTCAAGTCTTCCCACTCCAATCCATCTTCCATTCAACCATGAAAACGATTTTCCTAAAGTGAAGGTCTAATCATGCTACCCTCATACTCAATAAACTCCATTGGCTCCCTATTACCTCCAGGATCAAATGCAAAATGCTGTGTTTGGTATGCAAAGTCCTTCATAACCTAGGTCCCTCCTAATTTTCTAGTCTTCTCAAACCGTAAATTCTGCCTTGTATGCTCTGGTCCAATGATGCTGGGCTCCTGGCTGTTCCACAAACAAGACATCTCTGGCTTGTCCCCCTTGCCTGGAATGCTCTACCTCCTTCTCTCCAACTACTGACCTCCCTGACTTTTAAGTCCAAACTAACATCTCACTTTCTACAGGAAGCCTTCCCCAACCTCTCAATTCTAGTGCCTTCCCTCTGTCCATTATGTCCTATTTATATATGTATGTACCATATATATTTCTTTGTAGGTTGGCTCCCCCATTAGATTGTGAATTCCCTGAGGTCAAGGACTGTCTTTTGCCTCTTTTTTGTATCCCCAGCATACCCCAGCCTAGCACATAGTAGACAGACCTAAACAAATGTTTATTGAATGAATAAATGAATGAATGTAGAGCTAGAAGGGCCCTCAGAGATATCATTTAGTCTAACCTCCTTTTACGTATGAGAAAACAGGCTGAAGGAAGTTGTGACTTGCCCAAAGTCTGCCAGACAACAAACATTTTTTGGATTCCTTACTATGTGCCAAGCACTGTGCTAAGGGGATATACAAGGAGAGGTAAAGTAAAACATGTCCTTGTCCGTAAGGAACATAACAATATGTTATAATGTATGTCCACAGATCCATCCAAGGATGGATGATGGATGAATCCAGTTTCTCCCCACCAGTAACCTGGTAGAATCCATATTCTCCCCCAAGTCCCTCTCCTTTTGCTTTTCTTGCAGGAGAATAAGGCCTCCTCACTCCATTTCCTAGGCTGCTCCATGTCATGTTCCCAAGCATACATCCCCCTACTCCCCAGCTTCCTTTATGTGCCCTCTCTGCTATTAGAATATAAAATCCTTGGGGTAGCTAGGTGGCACAGTGAATAGAGCACTGACCCTGCAGTCAGAAGGACCTGAATTCAACTCCACTCTCAGACACTTGACACACTAGTTGTGTGACCTTGAGCAAGTCACTTAACCCCAATTGCCTTGCCTTCCCCCCTCCAAAACAAAAAAGAATATAAGATCCTTATGGACAAGTAGATAGCAGAGGGGCACAGAGCCTGGCCCACAATACAGCTAACAGAATTTCACAGCAGGCAGGTAGTCAAGGCTGAGTTAGGATTTGAACCTGGATCTTCTGAAGCCAAGTCCGTTCTTCTCCACTGCGTAGGCAGCATGGTACACCAAAAAGCACATTGTCGTAGGAACCTGGGTTCAAACCCGCAACTGAGGATACTACCAGGAGACTTTGGGGAATAATTTGACTTCTCTAGACCTCAATTGCCTTATCTGTAAGATGAGGTTGGAGTAGGTGGTCTGTGGGGTATCCTGTCTGGCTCTCTCAGTCTTTTTTTTTTTTTAATTCTAGCCTTTCTGTCCTTATGTGCAGCTGTAATCACATTGTTTCTCTGCTCAAAACCATGCTGTGTACCCCATTGCTTACTGAATGAAGTCCAAGCTCCTTATTGTTGCACTCAATCACCCACCTCTGTACTTGTCAGCCTCATTTCCCACTCACCTTCTCCATTCATTCTACACTATATGACTCACTGTGCTTTGTACATGTCTCATCCTTTCCTGTCTCTTTGTCTTTGCTCATTCTCCTCCCTCTCCACCTGTTGAATTCCTACCCTTCTCCCTGAAGCATCCCTTGATGCCCCTGGCTGAAAGTTATTTCTCCCTCACCTGATCTCACAGCATTTTATACTTCTATGCACTTGGGATCATAGAGTTTGTTTCCTTCTAATCTGTTTTATAATTATCCCTGGCTATGTCTTCTTTCTCCTGTGTGAGATCCTTGCCCCTGGAAGGGCTTTGGCATTCATTTTAAAAAGCTGGCTCAGCTTCAGTAGGAATCCAGAGGCTACTGTGACAGGTGGCCACTGATCTCTGAGGCAGCTCAGGCAGGGCCTGTCCAAGCCCAAATGGAGAAACACTTGAGCAACTGGAATGATATGGAGAGAACATGGAGAGAGCTAGAAAACACCATCCCTCCTTGTCTCTAGTCACACATATATTGAAGGGGGTGTCTTCTGGAGACAGTCAAACACCTTTTTGGGAGGACTCTAGGGTAGGACTTTCAGGCCCCATAGAAGGGGTCCAGCACTTCTTGGCAAGCCTATGGGGGTGATACCAGTCCCTCCCACAGCAGATAGGCCCCAAATTTAGACAGGCTTGGTTCTGAGAGACAGTACCTCAGCACTTCTGCCACCATAAATCAACAAGGCCTGACCTGAGTCAAGCAGAAGGGTTGGCGTGCTCATGGTACCAGCTGTCATGGCCACCTGTGCTGCGTCCCTTGGTTACATCTTGGTGCAATGGTGAGAACTCTGGACTAAGAATGCAGGGATGAGGGCTCAAGCCCTCTCTCACTTGCTAACAGGGGATCTGGGTGCCTCTGAACCTCAGCAGCGCCCAAATGGAAATGATTGTTATAGAAGGGCTTGGGGGTGGGGATGAGTCAGGGGAATGAGTCCTGAAAGGGATGGGTCAGGACCAGGGCTCATACTCCCCTCCCCTTTTGCTTTCTGGCCAAAGTCACTGCCTCCCCTGCAGCCAATCCAACTGTTTTCCCAGGCCCCAAACTCAAGAGCTGAGTCCTTGAAAGTCTCCCCACGTTCCCACAAGGAAAGGACTTAATTAGAATCTGGGCACCAAGTACAGCCTTTGAGCCCCTTCTCTCCCTGAGGACCCATTGTCTTTCTATTAGCAGAGCGGAGAAGAAAAGTGAGAGAACCTCCTGGAAAATAGACAGTAGTCTGAAAGGGACCATGTCAGAGACACAGAGCAAGGTTGTCAGAATGAGTGTAGGTGTGAAAGGATGTGTGGGTATGTTTCTGTGTGTGTGTGTGTGTGTGTGTGTGTGTGTTCACGAATGAGTGTGTGTGTGTGTGATTGCTCTGTAAGTTCTAGAATGTATATGTGGCCTTGTGTTTCCTTGAGCCTTTATATACCTAAATCAGGAAATCATGTGGGTTCTGGGATGGGCAAGCCTGAATTTCTTTTCTGTAACCTAGGGCTGCCCAGCCCTGGTCTGCCAGCTCCCAGAAAAATAAAGCAGTCTTCACTAATACTCAGCAGCCCCTATCTTGCCCTACTGGGTCATTTGATTCCAATAAATTTGCCAATGTCCAGATTTTTTCCCCTTACCAATAAGGGGGTACTATGAAGAGACCAGATTCTCTCTAACCAAATGAAGGAACTCTTCAAATCCAGCATCCACAAATTTCCATATGAAAAGTAAAGGGCCTTAAAACTCTTTAAATCAGGGATTCTTAAAATCTTTACTGCTCAGGGACCCACAATTAAGATTTTAAGGGATCTAAAAAACTTGGATGGGAAAAATACATCTTTATTTTCACTAGCCTTTAACTGAAACTCAATTATTTAAAAATATTTTTCTGAAAAGGGTATGTATAAGCATCAGCTTGCTGAAGGGATCTGATACCAAAAAAAAAAAAAAGTTAAGAACTCCAGCTTAAAACAAATAAGGCTTATTGTGTTTTTCCCTCTCTCCCTACCTGACAAAGGCCAAGCAAATGTTCCTTCTCTTTGTCCATGAACAGAGAAAACAGTTCAGCTATAATGCTTAAAGCCACAACTAGAAAAGGACTGGTCAGAAGCACCAGTGCCAGGCCTGCCCCTGTGCCAGATGACACAGGACAAGACATCCTGGTGGAACAAATGTTTAGACTGCATATGGTCATAGCAAGGATGTGTGTAGGACACTCCACACCAGCCAGCAGCCATGAAGGCTCTGAACTGCCTGGCCCAAAGTCGCTATGATTCCCTATGAGGATGGATGTTTCTGTCTGATTTGTTCCCTTGCCTAATGGATCAGGGCAGAGCTTCATAATGGATAATGAATGGTCTGAGCTGGTGGTAACTGGAGTGGTTTGTTGCTTAGCAACAATGAACATTTCCTGAGTGAGAATAACTTCAGGACTCAAGATGGGGCTAGGGTTTAATTGTGGATAAATGAGGGATCCCTATCTTTCTTTTCTATGCAGTGACTGTAGCCACAAGACTACTCAGCCTTTGGAAGAGGCTCCTCCAGCGTCCTCCACTACAGGAATAAGGAATGACTCAACAAAATCATGGGCTCAGCTAAAAAAAAAAAAAAAGAGGAGGATGCCCCTCCCCCCCTTACCCCAAAACAGAAGCAGATTCTCTTGGAGTGGGAGCATACCCATAAATGGAAGGAAGGCAAGATCTGCAAGAGACTCGCAGAATCACAGAAATTGAGAGTTGGAAGCAATCTATGTCAGAGGCCATCTAGTCCAGGAATAAAGTCAAGGAATCCCTCCTGTGCTGTACCTGACAATGTTCATCTAGCTTCCACTTGAAGACCTCCAGGGAGGGGGAACCCACCAGCTTCCAGGGCAGGCAGGACATTACTGTGGAGCAGCTCTAATGGTTAGGGCGTCTTTCCAAACATCAAGTCCAAATCTGCCTCTTTCAGCTTCAACCCCTTTTCAACCCTCGGTTTGACCCTTGGAGGCTAAACAGCACCAATCTAAGCCCTCCTTCCTGACAGCCCTGCTCTGCCACAAGAGCCTGTGCCCATAGCTGCTGCTCTTCTCCAGGCGAAACATACCCATTGCCGTCAGTTGATCCCCATAAGTGAAGGACTCACAGTCCTTCACCATCCTGGTTGTGTTCCTCTGACAACTCTTTGGTTTATCAGAGACCATCTTTAGCAGTTACCCCCAAACCAAGCCCAATACCCCGACAAATGAGGCCAACTAAGGGCTGAGGACAGTGAGACTATCACTTCCTCCCTGCTACGTTCCTCTTAATATTCTTTATTTTGGGGGGGGGGCAGGGCAATTGGGATTAAGTGATTTACCCACGGTCACAAGGCTAGTTTTGTGTTAAGTGTCTGAGGCTGGATTTGAACCCAAGTCCTCCTGACTCCAGGGCCGGTGTTCTGTTCACTTTGCCACCTAGCTGCCCCTCTATGCCCCTCTTAAAGCAACCCAAAATCACGTTAGCTTTTTTGACTGCCTGCTGCACTACTGACTCATTTTGAGCTTGTAGTCCATTAAGACCCTCAGATCCTTTTTCAGAGCAATCACTTTCTAAACATGCCTCTCAGATTTTACATGTGTGAAGTTGATTTTTTTTTTACCCAATGCAAGAGGTTATATTTATCTCACTAAATTCCACGCATGCTGGCTTCATTTAACATACTTACTAGCTGTGTGACCTTGGACAACTCACTTAACCCCAATTGCCCTGCCTTCCCCCCTCCAAAAAAAAAACAAACCAGACAAACAAAAAAACAATAAATTCCACCCATGATCCAGTCTATCAAAATCCTTTTGGATCTAGCCTCTGTTATCCTGTGTGTTAGCTATCCCTCCCAGCTTTGTGTCATCTGCAAATGTGATGAGAATACCATCTATCTCCTTCCTTATCCAAGTCATTGATGAAAATATTAAACAGCAAAGAGACGAGTCTCTGGGGTACTTCACCAGAGATCTTCTGCCACATTAACATCCAGTAAGTACTCTTTGAGTCTAGTCATCCAACCTGTTTTGAATTTGTCTGATTATTACTTTCTGGTCTATATTTCTCCATCCTCTCCACAATAGTAGTATGAAATACTTTCTCAAAAGCTTTACTTACACTGAGAATGATGGAAGAACTAGATAGAGCCCAATCCTAGAGCATGTCTAATATGCTCTTCCTTGTACTATATGACATGGAGACTTGGTTTGTTTACTTCTCGAAATGTGTGTCGGAGGGTTCCTTCTGTTCCATTTCAGAGCACCAACAAGCATTACTTAACCTCTGCCTCAGCTTCCTCAACTGTAAAATGGGGGTATTAATAGCACTTACCTCCCAGGGTTCTTGTGAGATAATATTTGTAAAGCTCTTAGCACAGTGCCTACAATATAGTATCATGTTAGCTATCCTCCCCAGCTTTGTGTCATCTGCAAATTTGGGCATAATAAATAAAAATTAAGCGTAATAAATGCTTGTTCCCCTCCACCCTACAATTGGCTTACTATGTAATGAAAAGTTCCCTAACTGGCTGCTGAACTGGAATTGTAAAAGATGTAAAAGACCCAAGTGTAGGAATGCTTGTTCTCTCTGGTGGCTTTCTGTTGAGGAGGAAGAAATTCTGAGAGCCTTTGGTTGAGGGGAGAGGTGGCAGTAGGCTATGACCACAGGAGTTTCAAAAAAAGATTGGAAGAACCATCAAAGGTGAGCCCTTAGGAATCAGAGCCTGTAGCGACAGCCAAGTGCAGGGAGGAACAGCCCTGAGGAGCAAGCTGTTTCACCCAGCCCAGTATTTAATCAACCTATCAGCTGAGACACCATGTACTGGCATTAGCAGGGAGCAACTGGTCTTTTGAGTACGATGTGTTTTCTTCATCCATAAATGAACTTGGTGGGGACTTCCCAGGGCCATGAAGTACCCACCCCTTGGGTTGAAGGGAGAAGGAATGTTTTGTAGCAACTGCTTTAAGTCTTCTCCCCCCCAGGGACCAAGTGGGTTTGTAGAGGGGGAGAATGTGCCTTCATTTGGGGAGGACAACATACCTTCTTAGTCTTTGTAAAAGTTAATCTATGTTAATTTATTAATTGATACTAACATAACTCAACCTTAGTAAATAAACTTCACTGTGTAACTTTGAAAACTTAGTAACATTATTCATTGTGTTATTATTCATAATCAATTCATTATTACTTATAATTAATTCAGTAATCCATTAATTGATATTGGGGTGACTTTAGGTAGCTAAATGATATTGGGGAACACAGCTGATGGGGACTCATGAGTAACAACACTAGAACCCCCAGTCCCTCGGTGTTACTTCTAAAACCCTGAAGGTAGAAGGCTGGACCTGAGGTCCACCCTCTGGTTATAATGCTTATGGAAGTTGGTATAACAACTCCAGAGTACACACAAATTAAATAATATCCATAGCCTTCCTCCAAATATGGAGTAAAGAAGACTCATCTTCCTGGGTTCAAATCTAGCCTCAGATACTCACTACCTATGTGACCCTGGGCAAGTCACTCAACCCTGTTTGCCTCAGTTTCCTCATCTGTAAAATGAGCTGGAGTAGGAAAGGCAAATCACTCCAACATCTCTGGCCAAGAAAACCCCCAATGAGGTGATGAAGTTGGATATGACTAAAAAAAAAAGGACTGAACAACAAATAGCCTTCCCTCATCTACTAGGTTAGTAACCTGTGAAAAAAGGAAATGAGGTTAGTTTGGCCTGATCTCTTCCAGATGAGCTCTTTATAATCACCACTTCTCTTTCTAGATGCTGAGCAACCAACTCTTTAGTTTTCTGTTATAGAATTTGTCCACATCGAAGCCACTGGTCTATAATTTGCAGCCTCTATTCCCTTTCTGAAATACAATAACATTTTCCCTTCTCCAAATTGGTGCCACCTCGCCTGTTTTCCAGTCTTTCAAATATCACTGGAGGGGCTCAGCAATCACATCGACCAGTTCCTTCAGGACCCTGAGGATGTCATGAGAAGGGGGCAAGTTCCTTGATTTCACCCTAGGCAGCTAGGTACACATTAACTACCTGCTTACTTATCTTGGGGGATCTACTTCCTGTCCTCCATATTTATTCTGTCACACACCCCATATAAAGATTATCTTTTTTTTTCTTTTTGGAGGGGGGTGGGCAGGGCAATTGGGGTTAAGTGACTTGCCCAAGGTCACACAGCTAGTAAGTGTTAAGTGTCTGAGGCTGGATTTTAATTCAGGTCCTTCTGACTCCAGGGCCAATGCGCTATTCACTGCACCACCTAGCCACCCCCAAGGTTATCTTTTTTTTAAGCAATTGGGGTTGTCACTTGCTCAAGGCACAGCCAGGTGTTTCTGGGTGGGTGCTAAGTGTCTGAGCCCAGATTCGATCCCAGGTCATCCCGAAATGGGGCCAGTGTTCTTACTTGATGTGCTACCTGGCCTCCCCAAGGTTATCTTTTTTGTAAGAGAAAACAGAAAGAGTAAGAAATCAATAATTCTGCATCTACCTGGTGTCATTTGTCATCCCATCCTCCCAAAACAGAATCCCTAGCCTTTCTTTGAGCCTTCTTTTGGTCCTTCTTTTCCTCCATTATAGCTTTAAACAAGCAAACAAATAATTCTCCTTAGTTTCCTTCATCAGCCTTAGCTTATTACAAACTTTAGCATTCCTGAGCAAGGACCATGTATTTAGGTCTTGCATTTATGCATTTTCTGGTCTTGCTTCCATCTTCTATATATTTCTTTTAAAAATCTAAGTGGGTTGGTGAATTACTTGGGTATCTACTTCTACCTTTGTGAACAAATTCCATTTTCCCTCCTCATTGGAATTCTTTCTTTTTATGTCTTCAGAATTTTATTCTCGAGCATCTCCCAACCCTCATGGATTGATGCTTCCCAAAACACTTTAGTCCAGAGGATCCTACCTACCACTCCTCTGAACCCTTTGAAATCTGCTTTCCCAAACATTAGGAGGCATGTTGGGCTGGTCAGATTCCTTCCTGAATGACCAGCTCAAGGCCCACCAGCCCATAGCTAAGGGACACAGAGAAGCATTAGGAGCATCCACAGGCTAAAAAAGAAGAAATCTTTAAGACTGACCAAGAGAAAGAGACCAAAAATTTAATCTTCTGTTAGCTCCTATGTATACAATAGTATCCATCAGAACTATTACTAGATCAAGGCAAACAGAGTTCTGCCCAAGATACAAACTTGGTGGGGGAGAGATATAAGATCTTCCCCACCTCTTAACAGGCCTCAGGTGGAGCCCATTAAGGGAAACTTGCTTAGGGGAGGCTTGCTTATAGGAAAGCTTTCATACCTTTTGTTAATTTCTAATTAAGCACTGAGTCACGAGGGTTGTGATGCCCTCTGGTATATATACTCTGAGGTTAGCATTTTGCTTTGGGGCTCACTCATTGGAAGAGTGTTCTTGTGATTTGACGAGATGAGACTTGGTAGAAGTTAAGGAGCCCCCTGGCTTTGAAAAATCCAAATGTTGGTGCTTCTCTCTCTCTGGTAACTATGTATGTATTGCCTTGGTCAGACAATTGGATCTCTTTGTTGATCTGTGCTAATTTCTCAGACAGAAGCCCTGTCTGTTGGTCTTTATTTTTCTGCTTGTATTTTCTTTGAAGTTCAGAGTGCTGACTTTTCCCCCTAAACTAATGCATGTAATTAAAAAAAAATTGCTGACCCCTTAAACAGCTATCTTTCCTAGTAAAGCAGATCTAAGAACCTGTGCTAGCAGCCATCCTGTGTATGCCAGTGTGGTTGCTGCAATAGAAGGGGGTAGATTCCTTTCGATGGCCTTTGAGCATGTGACAAGAAGTACCATGAGAGTCCCACTCAAGGATATGCTGGTAAATGTTTAACAATTGGCTGTCCAGAAAATGTACACATAACACAACTTTAATTTTAATCTGTATTAACATTTCCTCCATCTCTTTATTTTTTAATCTAATATTTTATTTTTCCCAATTACCTGTAAAAACAATTACCATTCTTTTTTTAATTTTGAGTTATAAATTCTTTCCCTCTGTCCTTCCCCTCTCCCCTCCTTAAGAACTCAAGCAGTTTGATGTAGGTTATACATGGGCAATTATGCAAAACATATTTCCATATTAGTCATGTTGTGAAAGGAAACACAAACCAAAAAGAAAAAGAAAGCTTTAGAAAAAAGTATTCTTCAATCTGCATTCAGATTTATCAATTCTTTCTCTGGATGTGGATAGCATTTTTCATCACAAAGGCTTTGGAACTATCTTCGATCATTGTATTGCTGAGAATAGCTAAATCATTCACAGTTGATCATTGTACAATATTGCCATTATTGTGTACAATGTTCTCTTGGTTCTGCTCCTCTCACTTTGTATCAGTTCATGTAAGTCTTTTCAGGTTTTTCCGAGAGCATCCTGCTCTCATTTCTTATAGCACAATAATATTCCATCACAATCATATACCACAACTTGTTCATCCATTCCCCAATTAATGGACATCCCCTCAATTTCCAATTCTTTGCAACCACTAAAAGAGTTGCTATAAATATTTTTGTACATATAGGTCCTTTTTCTTTTCATCTCTCTGGGATATAGACCTAGTTGTATATTGCTGGGTCAAAGGATATGCAGGGTTTTATAGCCCCTTGGGAAAAGATCCAAATTATTCTCCAGAATAGTTCAATCAGTTCACAATTCTACCAACAATGCATTATTGTCTCAATTTTCTCACATCCCCTCCAATATTAGTCACTTCCCTTTTCTATCAGCCAATCTGACAGGTGTGGGTTAGTACCTCAGAATTGTTTTAAGTTACATTTCTCTAATCAATAATGATTTAGAGCATTTTTTCATACAACTATGGATAACTTTGACTACTTTATCTGAAAGCTGCCTGTTCATATCTTTTATCCATTTATCAATTGGGGAATGACTTGTATTTTCACAAATTTAACTCAGTTCTCTTTATAATTAAGAAACAGGCCTTTATCAGAGAAACTTGCTACAGCAATTTTTTCACAGCTACAATTACTAAATGTATATTTCAATCTATCCTATTCCCCACCCCACTTCACCTCACCCCCATTTATTCTGCTCTCTTTCTTCTTTCACCTCATTCATCCTCAAAAGTGTTTTGCTTCAGACTACCCGTTTCTCCCAAATCGACCTTCCTTCTATCATTTCCCTCTTCCTTCTTTTATATCTTTCCCTTCCTACTTTCCTATAGGATAAACTATATTTCTATACCCAACCGAGTGTGCATGTTATTCCTACTTGGAGCCAATTCTACTGAGAGTAATGTTCAAGTTCTCCTCTCCCATCTTCCCCTTCATTGTAAAAGCTCTTTTGTTCCTCTTTTATGTGAGATAATTTATCCTGTTCTACCTCTACCTTCCCCCTTCTCCTAATGCACTCCTCTTTCTCACTCATTAATTTTATTCTTTTTAACAGATCATTCCATCATATTCAACTTGCATCCATGCCTTCTGTCTATGTAGACTCCTTCTAACTACCTATTAGTGAGAACGTTCTTAGGAGTTACAAGTATCATCTTCTCATGTGTTATTTTTTTTAAGCAATTGGGGTTAAGTAACTTGCTCAAGGTTACACAGCCAGTTGTTTCTGGGTGTGGTGCTAAGTGTAAGAGCCCAGATTTGATCCCCAGGTCATCCCGACACTGGGGCCGGTGCTCTTACTCACTGAGCCACCTGGCCGCCCCTTTCTCATGTATTATTGTAAACAGTTTAACCTTACTGAAACCTTTATGATTTTTCTTCCTTGTTTACCTTTTTATGCTCCTCTTGAGTCTTATATTTGAAAGTTAAATTTTCTATTCAGCTCTGGTCTTTTCATCAGGAATGCTTGAGATTCCTCTATTTCACTGAATACTCATTTTTCCCCCCTCAAGGATTATACTCAGTTTTGCTGGGTAGGTGATTCTGGGCTGTAATCTTAGCTCCTTTGTCCTCTGGAATATCATATTCCAAGTCCTCTGATCCTTTAATGTAGAAGCCACTAAATCTTATGTGATCTTGCTTGTGGCTCCATTATATTTGAATTGTTTCTTTCTGGCTGCTTGCAATATTTTCTCCTTGACCTGGGAACTCTGGAATTTAGCTATAGTATTCCTGGGGGTATTCTTTTTGGGATCACTTTCAGGAGGTGATCTGTGGATTCTTTTAATTTCTATTTGACCCTCTGGTTCTAGAATATCAGAGCAGTTTTCCTTGATAATTTCTTGAAAGATGATGTCTAGGCTTTTTTTTTATCATGGCTTTCAGATAGTATAATAATTCTTAAATTATCTCTTCTGGATCTCTTTTCCAGGTCAGTCATTTTTCCAATGAGATATTTCACATTTCCTTCTATTTCTTCATTATTTTGATTTGATATGATCATTTCTTGATGTCTTAAGGAGTCATTACCTTCTACTTGTCCAATTCTAATTTTAAGGAATTATTTTCTTCATTGAGCTTTTGTATCTCCTTTTCCATTTGAACATTGACTTTTTAAGAAGGTCTTTTCTGCAGTGAATTTTTGTACCTCTTTTTTCACACGGTCAATTATGCTTTTTAAGGAATTCTCTTCAGTGGATTTTTTTTTTGCCTCTTTCAACATTTGGCCTATTCTATTTTTTAAAGTATTATTTTCTTTAGGTTTTTTTTTGTGCTTCCTTTACCAAGCTGTTCAGTCTTTTTCATCATTTTCCTGCATCACTATCATTTCTTTTCACAATTTTTCCTCTACCTTTCTTATTTGATTTTTAAAGTGGTTTGGTTTGTCTGTTTGTTTTTTTATCGTCCAAGAATTCTTTTGGGGAGCCTGAGACCAATTCACATTTTTCTTTGAGTCTTTGAATGTAGCAGTTTTGATTTTTTTGTCTTCTTCTGAGTTTGTGTTTTGATCTTATCTTTCACACCTATACACCTTTGCAGCATCGCTATGTATAGATATACTCACATTCACACTCACATAGTAACTTTCTATGGCCAGATTCTTTTTCTGTTCTTGTTCCCTTATTTCCTAATCTATTTCTTGACTTTTAACTTTATGTTAATGTTGGGTTCTGCTCCTAGGGTGAAGGGTTACTGTCCCAGATTTCAGGGGTTTTGTGTAACTGTTTTCAGAGCTAGTTCTGGAGGTTTATAAGTTTTCATTTCTTTTAAGGTTGTATGATCTAAGGAGAAGTATGTTTTCTGCTCTCCTGGCCTGTGCTCTGATCTATGAGAGACTACATGGACTCTTTTCTTCCCTGGAACTGGGACTAGGGTCCCTACTCCCCTGCAGCTCCCCTGTGCTAATGCTTTTCCTTGCCCTAGGACTTCAACCTGGATCCATGTATGAGCAATACAATAGAGTACTGCACCAAGTGCCAACAAAGAGACCCCTATAATCTCCTTCTGATCAGTTGTCCAGCCTCTTTGCCATCTGTGGGCTGAAAGCTCAGGAAGCTACTGCTGCTAATTCAGTTGCTCCCAAGACCTGCTGCTATACTCCCAGGCAGTTACTCTGGACTGAGCTCCACTCTCACCCTGGTGTGGCAGACCTTTCCTGCCAACCTTCTAGGCTGTCTTGTGCTAGAAAATTGTTTCACCCCCATCCTTTCATGGGTTCTGCCTCACCAGGTAAGTCTTTGCCTTTTCTCTGCCATTTTGGCTCTGTCCTTTCCCTACTAATATCTTAAGCCTATACAACCAACAAAACAATAAATTAAGCCCTGATTTGTAACATTCACCAATTTCTGAAGTATATTTCTCACATTGAAAATATGATAGTTCTTGCTGTCTCTAGCATACCTCTGCTCCCACTTATCTCCTACCTCAAGGATTTGTCTCTCTCTTTCACAATCACTGCTGTAATCCCCAGCCTACTGTCTCCTCCCTTTCCATATCCTTGGGGCCTTGTCCATGGACTCCAGTGGGGAGAACTGCCTCCTGTGTCACTCTTCTCTACTTCCCTCAACATCTCATTTTTGCCCCAGCTGCCATAATTCTTAGTGATGGCTCTGGTATCCCATTTTCAAAACTCATTCAATAAAATTTACCAAGCTACCAAAAATAGAAAGAACAAGAGAAATGAATGAGACCTAACTCTGTCCTCCAGCAAGTCACACTTTGGTTTGTCTGTGAGGCCAACCCCTTCCTTCTCTAGCCAAAACTAAGACCTGTCTGGGGCTGGGTAGAGTACATCTATAGTCACTGCTACTGGGGAGGCTAAAGCTAGTGGTCTCTTGACCTTGATCATTCTGAGCTTTGGAGGGCTAAATCAATCAGGTATCCTCACTAAGTCTGGTGCCAGTATGGTAAACCCTGGGTGTACAGGGCTGTGAAGCCTTCTAAGGAGGTGGGGATCTGGTCTAGGTGGAAAACAGAGTCAGTAAAAGTTCCTGCGGCCATCACTAGTGGGTTGGGGTCTGTGAGTGTCTATTGTACTTCCAGCCTCTGTGAGAGAAGGAGCTCTAGTCTCAAAAACCTAAACAAAATAAAAAAGAGACCTAGGGATACTCACACACAAAATCACAGATACACACATATAAATAGATAGATAGTCATATAATATACATACATAGACTTACATATACATATTCTATACATTGAAAATCTCACACACACTGAGAGACTGTAACAATCAGACATTGACCGGGCCCAGAGAACCAGGAGGAGTTGTGGTCCAGAGACCAATACCCATATACCTTTGTGACATTGCTATGTATAGACATACTCAGATTCACACTCACAAAGCCATTAATGGTCAGTCTCATGTATACAGATGATCACACAAACATATTTACCTTCACATACATAAATAGACACACATTCATATTTATCCACATATATTTAGAAACATAGATGTCCCATACATTTATGCTGACACATGGGCACATGCTGACACATGTGTACACTCTCAGATTCATGCACATTCACACTCATCTGCAGACTAATACACACTAATTAAAAAAAAAACAACCTTTGTTCATTTCCAAACAGATGCTTTCTTTGCCCTCTGCTCCTTGTATTACCTCAAAAGCTCTTCTCTCGTAATTTTTCCAAATCACAGTAATTACCTCATTACTTTGATACTAATAGAATTCACATGGTACAAAGGAGCTAATTGAAATTAGCCTATATCTTTTGTGTTTAAGAGGAATCCGTGGAGATGACAATCACATGGGGTTACTGGGTGAGGTGGGGGGAAGGGTAAATACCCCTGTTTCCTCCAGGTTCCCCCTGTCCCTACTCTATCCTCCTCTTCTTTCTCTTACCTCTCTCCCTGTTCCCATCAGACTATAGTCCCTGGGTCCAGTGGGCCTGGAAGACAGAGGAAGGAAAGGGTTTTGCTAGGCCGTCCACACCATTGCCAGGTTGTGCCGAGGGCTGAGATCTGGACTCCTAGGGCAGGGACCTACCTGCCTCCTGATATCTCCTGGTGCTTACAGATGGCCAGGAGGAGTCTGTGGTACCATAATCTCTGGAATTTCATTCCTCTGTTGCAGGGCCAGTTCCTGTACTTGGTTTTCTTTAACAATGACATATGTAGACTCCCACTCCCAACCTGCACACCCTGAAGGAGGCTGGTTCAGGTGTCCCACCAAAGTATTCCCACAAACTCCAGTCTCAAGATCTAGGAAACCCACTGGGGCAGGAGTTTAAGCCTTTTTTGAGTCTTGTATCCCTTTGGCAATCTGGTAAAGCCCATGGATCCCTTCTTGGAATACCATTTTTGATACATAAAATAAAATACATAGGAATACAAAAGAAACCAACACATTAAAATATAATTATGAAAAGATGTGGGAAAACTGGAATATCAATCAATGCATTGTTGGTGAAGTTGTGAACTGATCCAACCATTCTGTAGAGCAATTTAGAACTATACCCAAAGGGTTATAAAAATGTGTCATACCCTTTGACCCAGCAATACAATTTCTAGGTCTATATCCCAAAAAAATCATAAAAATGGGAAGGGGCCCACATGTACAAAAGTATTTATAGCAGCTCTTTTTGTGGTGGCGAAGAATTAGAAATTGAGGGGATGCCATCAATTGGGGAATGACTAAACAAGTTGTGGTATATGAATGTAATAGAATATTATTGTGCTATAAGAAATGATGAGCAGGTGGATTTCAGAAAAACCTGGAAAGATCTTGCTGAACTGAGGTTGAGTGAAGTGAACAGAACCATGAGAACATTGTACACAGTAACAGTGACACTATGGGAGGATCAATCTTGATAGACTTAGGTCGTCTCAGAAATGCGAGAATCTAAGACAACTCTGAAAGACTAATGATAGAGAATGCTATCCACATCCAGAAAAAGAATTATGAAGTCAGAATGCAGGTTGAAGCATGCTATTTGCCCTCTTTCTTTTTTGTTTCTTTCTTCTTTTTTGGGTTCCTCCCATTGGTTCTAATCGTTCTTTACAACATGACTAGTGTGAAAATATGTTCAATATGAATGTATATGTAGAGCCTGTATCAGATTACATGATGTTTTGGAGGGGAGGGGAATGTTGAAGACTAAATATAAATTAATTAATAATTTAAAAATCTAGTTATAAAAACATCAATAAAGTTTATGGACTCCAGGTTAGGAACCTCTGTGCCTAGGAGAAGGAGTGGTACAAGTGTTAGGCTTGATAACTTGAGCTTTCAGAATTCTTTCTGCTGATGTCTGGATTTGAATTCTGACTCCACTGCTCCCTAGCTACAAGTCACTTCATTTCCCTGGTCTGTAGTTTCTTAATTGGTAAAGTGAAGGAGCTATACTAAATGATCTGTAAAATATCCCTCCAGATCTACATCTAGGAACCTTCAACCCCTGACAAATGTGCCTGACAGGTGCTCATCTCCAATTAACTCAAGGCATGAAACCAGCCTCAAGTAGGATAGCTCTAGGCCAGTCTAGCTAAAGCAAAAGTCAGAACTCCACCTTGTCTTCCCACCTCTAGCCAGTGAAATCTGTCTCTTCCTTCAAGGCCTCAAAGCACCACCCTCTCCTTCCTCCTCTTCTTTTTCCTCCTCCTCCCCTCCTCCTCCTTCTCCTTTTCCCCTTCCTCCCCCTCTTCTTCCTTCTCTTCCTCCTCTTTTTCTCCTCCTCCTCTTTTTCCCCCTCCTCCCCTTCTTCCTCCTTCTCCTCCTCCTCCTCCTGGAACACTTCCCAGGTATTTTGCCCTGTTCTCTCTTTCAACCTTATCTCATTCTTCTTTGCATCATTTAGTTACCTGTATACTTGTTTTTCTGCCATTAGATTATAAATTCTAGGTTCATCTCAATTTTTCTATCCCTGGCATTTGGCACAAGGCCCTGCACACAGTGGGTGCTTAATAAATATTTGTTTAATTGAACTGAAATAATCCAATGACAAAGTCACCTAAAATTCATGTTCCTCCAGGTGTGGTGTACCCCTGCTGTTGGGGAGGCTGAGGAGACTGATGAGCCTCTAGGGTTCAGAGCTACAGCAGCCAATCAGATGTCCTCACTAAGAGAGGCACCAGTATGGTGAACCCTCAAGAGCATGGGGCCACTGAGCTACCAAGAGGCAGGAGAGCAGGTCAAAGCTCCCATGCTCATCAGCCATGGGATTGGGTCACCAGTGGCTGCTGCATTTCTGGCCTGGGCAAGATAGGGAGGCCCAGTCTCAAAAAACAATTTTTAAAAAATTCATGTTCTTGATTGTACATGTCTAACCTATGTCAGACTGCTTGCTCTCTTGGAGAGGGGGGAGGGAAGGAAGGGAGAAATGACAATTTGAAACTCAGAATCTTTATGGGAATGGATATTAAAGACCCTCTTTGCATGTAATTGGGAAAAAATAAAATACTATAAAAGTGCAAAAAAATTAAAATAAAGAAGTCTGAAGTGGTGATTTAAGTAAAAAAAAAATATCCACGTTTCTAAAAAGCCATATTCATCAAATTTCTAGAATTTCATGTATGAGAGGATAGTTTCAGATCCCACAAAGCATTCTGGCTTCATTGGTAGTATTCTTTATTTTACCTGCTTTAGGAAATGTAAAGTTTGGGTTTTGTTTTTGTTTTTTGCTTTTTGGAGGGCAGTTGGGGTTAAGTGACTTGCCCGAGGTCACACGGCTAGTTTTTGTGTTAAGTGTCTGAGGCTGGATTTGAACTCAGGTACTCCTGACTCCAGGGCGGGTGCTTTATTCACAAGTTGGGGTTTTTTTAGCTTTAATAATTTTATGTATAATTTAATTTTATATAGATATATAACCTATCAAATTTCTTGCATCTTAGGGAGAGGGAAAGTTGGGGAGGGAGGAAGGGAGAAAATTTGGAACTCAAAAAATTTTTTTAAATGAATATTAAAATTTGTGTTTATATGTAATTGGAAAAAATACTATTTAAAAATAAAAACAAAAAGCTTATGGATTAAGCTAATGCCTAACCTGGAATCTCTTAAGAGACAGTCAAGACCAAGATAACCCTTAGAGATTCTTCAAGGAGCACCAACTTGGAAGGCAATATGGACCACAGAAAGATCCCTAAATTGAGAGGGAAAGAACTTGGGTATAAATCCTAGTTCTTTATTTAACTACCTGTGTGACCTTGGCCAAGTCACTCAGCTTCAAATCTGCTTCCTCATCTGCAAAATGAGGGGACCAGATGGCCTTCCAAAGACCCTCCTCGTACCACTGGTGGTGTCAGCAGACACATCAGGGTGGGAGCACAGAGACTCCTGGGGTCATCAGGGAATCAGCCTTGAAGTAAAAGGAGGGGAGGTGGGGGTATGGAAGTTGTTTGTAAAAAGTTCATCTCGGGATCCTGTCACTATCCTGGATCACTTTGTGATATTCCTTCATTTCCTGTAATGAACAGAAAAGTGTCCCTGGCCAGGTGGACAGTTCAGAACTTGGGCAGCCAGTGCTGGTGTCCAGGGAAAGGGGAATGTTAGTGGAAAGACATGCTGAGTGTCTGTGGCTCCTACTGCCAGGTAGAACCCTGAGCAGAGCAGGGGTTTTGGGGACCACCAGAGCCCAGGTTGGGGGCATGGAGGAGTGTTTGCTATACCTGAGCACCTTCCAGGGGTGAGGGACCTTGGCTATTCTGCTTGAACCTTCTAGCCTCCTCCCTACTGCTGGACTCAGTGAGGAAGGGAGAAAATTTGGAACTCAAAAATTTTTTTAAATGAATGTTAAAATTTGTATTTATATGTAATTGGAAAAAATAAAATACTATTTAAAAATTAAAATTAAAAGCTTATAGATTACACTAATGCCTTACCTGAACTTACACTGCTGGACTCAGTGAGAAACCTAGGACCCTGAGAGAAGCTCAGGGAGGAGATGCTGAGTCTCCTGGCTGGGCCCTGTGCCATCCTGCTCCATTTCACAGCCCAGCTGTTGAGCCTGAGTGCCAGGGGCCTGGGGAGGGCAAGGGGCACGGGGAGCTGTGACTTCCTGGCCCTGGGCTCTATAAACTCACTAAAAAAAACCCTTCCCTATTTCAAGTCAAAACGCTGTGGCAGCGTTTTTCCTGATTCCCTGCTACCTCCAGCATCACCTACCCCTCTGTTTTTCCCCAGGCTGCTCCTGCACCCACCCTCTTCTCTCACTGCCCTGGGCCCACTGCCAGGTGGGGGCTGGCGGGGCCACTCTGAAACCAGCTGCTCAGCCCCCAGCCACTCTCCTCACCTCATGCTAAGTCCCAAATCTAGGGGGGAAGAAGAAAGAAAGGGAGAAGTCAGGGCTCTGTCTCTGGTATAATAGAAAGAGCCCTGGCTCTGAGGTGAGAGGCCCTAAGTCTAAATCCCGCTTCTGAGTCTTAATGCTTACATGACCTTAAACCTTAACTTTGCCTTGCTTGGCCTCAGTTTCTTCATCTGTAAAATATGGGGTGGACCAGATGGTGTTGGAGGTCCCTTGCATGCAGCTCCATTTCTGTGATCCCTCAGAGAAGCTCCTAGGTCACTTATCATACTCAAGGTCATTTCAAAAGGCAGGGAAGGGGGAGTCGAAGGAGCAGGGTGCTGTGGCCAAGAGAGTCCTGGGCTAAAAGCAGGGAGACCGGGCTTCTAGCACCAGCTCACACCTCAACTTGTGGTGTGATCTTGGGCAGGTCCCCTGACTTCTCTGGGGATCAATTTCCTAATCCTTGGAAAGGAATTGATGATCTCTGCCCAACCTTCTTCCCTGCTGATTTTCGGTCCAAAAAGAGTCTGGGGTGTTCAAAAATGTCTGTGAGAAGTGATTATGATGCAAAATAGATGCAAATCAGAAACTAGAGAGCTCAGTTTTGTTATACATACACATTTATTTTTGCTTGTTTGTCTGGAGGGGAAAAGAGGAGGGGGCCTGGGAAGTGCTGGGGGAGGGGCAGACACATGGGGCTTAAAGCAGTGTTCCAAGGTGGGGGGGGGAGGGTCTCCCACAGCTCCTGGGCTTCTGTTTTTATTTTAAGCCAGATTTATGAAAGCTGATTGACAAGATGGCCTTGGCCACCAGGACTCCCTGTGGTGGGCAGTCTGGCTGGAGCTGGAGTCGAGCGGCAGCTGGATCAGACAAAGGGCAGCTGATGGGATGGTCATGGAGCCCAGCTGACAAAGGTCACTTGCAAATGCACTCATGCATTGACCTTCAAATGCAAGCTGTGTACTTTCTCCTATCCCCACACACACTTACACACTCATACATGTGCACATCATTCTCATGAAGACACAATCACACTCAAGCAGAACTGCCTGATGACTCCAAATGCTCAATCCCTCTGCTTTCTATTGACACTGGATCCCTGGGGCCAGGAATGAGGCCATTGGCCACTGTCCTATTCTGTCCTGCCTTCTTGGAGCTGCCCAGCAGGTTCCTGGAGCCTGTCAGAATACTGTGGGGTGGGGGTGGGGGTGGAAGGAAATGAGATGGTGAGTTCCATTACCCCCATCCATGCAGGTCCAAAGCAAAACACTCAAGACTTCGAAACAAGGGCCTTCCAGTCCCCAGACCCCTCTGCCCTGCGTTCCCTAAACCTGAAGCTTAGGTTAGGGCTAGTGGGAACATCCCAGGAAATGTTTCCTGAGCCAGTGCCCAGCCCTAACCATAAATTCATGGCTGACTATGTGAAGGAGCCTGAGGCCTGCACCCTTGAGGCTTGGGCCCTGAGGCTGGAGCCTGGGTCCTGGAAGGTAGAAACTGGGGCCAGGAGCCTGGAACCTGGCTTAGCTCCACTGTGGTAGGAGGAGACCAGAGGGTGCTTTGTTCTCCCTAGACCTTTGAAGAAAGAAGAGCCAAATAACAAATGAAAGAAACAGGCTGTTCCTGCTGCTGGAGGCAGGAGTTCTGGTTGTTGCCCTTCTGTGGCCCCTACCCCAACCCTGGCCCAGATTCCTGAACTGTCAGCAGCTCTGGCTGATGGTCCTGGCCTCTATAGGACCATCAGAGTTGTTATCCCAGACCCTAGAGCACCCCGAGGCAGGATTGGCACCCCACAAGGGTGATTCTTGCCTTTCTTTAATTCCCCCCCCACAACAACCCTGTGCCCACAGTATATAGAGTAGACTCCAGCATCAGGGTGCTCCCCTCTACTGTCCTTCCCAATCTATGGGAAAGAGGCAAGGAAGTCAGGGGGAAGACAGAACTCCTGGTTCTTATCTGTAGCACAGGCCCTGACTCACGGGTGGGAGTGGGGCTCCCCATAAACCAAAGGTTCATAGGACCATCTGTAATGTAATGCCAAGGAAAGGCAACTTCCCAAGGTTCAGAATACCAGCATAGGTGCTCTCCATTTTATTCAGTGACAAATTAAGAACAGAGAAGGTCAAAACATGACATCATTCAAAATACAGCATTTACTAAGTGTGATTAAATAATCTCCAAGTCCATCCCACAGGTGGGATTAACAAGCTCTGGGTTTTAACACAATCAATTTGAAAACCAAGCCAATACAGGGGGATCTTTATATTCCATTACTATCACATTATCATAGGTCTGAACTGGAAGAGACCTTAAAATCCATCTAATCCAATGCTCTGATTTTTAGGAGAAGAAACTAAGTCCCAGGAAAGTTAAGTGACTCACCCAGGTAATAAATGATTGAATCAGAACTTGAGCCAGGTCCACTGATACAAATCCAGTATCTTCACCCCACTGCATTGCCACCTCCAACTATTTGTCCCTCACATAGCAGACGGAGGTCTGTCACTCCCCAGTGAAATCATTGCCTCCAAGATAACCGATCATCCCTTCTTTCTCTTTTCTTTTTTTTTTTCAGTGTAAACTTAACAGGTACCAACAAACACAAACATTTCAGCAGATAAAGAAGAAAAAGAAAGAGGACTTTATGAGTGTAATACATATTAGCCAACAAGAATCTGGCCCTTACAAGCATACCCGGCTGGGCTTGAGGTTTCCTATATGGACACACACAGGCATTTTGTGACTATTTCCAGTCTGCTAACCATGTGGTGAAGAAATTGACATTTTTTCCCCACTTACTTTTATTTTAAAAAATTTATTTATTTTTAGCTTTCAACATTCACTTTTATAAAATTTTGAATTCTAAATTCTACCCCCTTCCTCTTCCCCCTCCCCAAGACGGCATGCAATCTGATATAGGCTCTACATATACATTCATATTAAACATATTTCCACATTAGTCATGTTGTAAAGAAGAATTAGAACCAAAGAGAAAGAAAAAAACAACAAAAAAAAAAGAGAAAATATTATGTTTCATTCTGCATTCAGACTCCATAGTTCTTTCTCTGGATGTGGATGGCATTTTCCATCATTAGTCTTTTGGAATTGTTTGAGATCATTGCACTGCTGAGAACTAAATCTATCAAAGCTGGTCATCACACAATGTTGCTATTACTGTTTATAATGTTCTCCTGGTTCTGCTCACTTCACTCAGCATCAGTTCATGTAAGTCTTTCCAGGTTTTTCTGAAATCTGCCTTCACATCATTTCCTATAGAATAATAGTATTCCATTACATTCATATACCACAACTTGTTCAGACATTTCCCAATTGATGGACTTCCCCTCAATTTCCAATCCTTTTCCATCACAAAAAGAGCTGCTGTAAATATTTTTGTACATGTGTGTGTGTGATCTCTTTGGGATACAGACCTAGTATTGTCAGTTCAAAGGGTATACAGAGTTTTATAGCCCTTTGGTCATAGTTGCAAATTGTTCTCCAGAATGGTTGGATCAACTCACAACTGCACCAACAATGCAGTAGTGTTCCAATTTTCCTACATCTTTCCCAACATTTATCATTTACCTGTTTTGTCATGTTAGTCAATCTGATAGGTGTGATGTGGTACCTCAAAGTTGTTTTAATTTGCATTTCTCTCATCAATAGTGATTTAGAGCATTTAGAAATTGACTTTTGATTCATTGCTAAGCCAGAATTAGGTTAGGAACTACTGAGCCAAAACGAATTCCTTTTTATGTTTTTTTTCCTGCCTGTCTGTGTTTGAGTGAGGAAGCAAGGACTGCTGTAAGTCTTGGGTGGTGAAAGAAAACTAGCACTGGCAGCCTACTATCCCCACCTGGATCTACCCGAAACCATGAACACGTGGCCCTGATGCCACTTCTGTCTCTTTTGTATCTATTCTTTCCTGTCTTAGGTGAAGGAATACTGGAGAAGGAATAGATGAGGATAGGAACTTGTGAGTTTTGAAAGGACAGGTGAGCCACTTGGCACAAGAACCAATGTCCAGGTCAGAGTTTTAGAGCAGCTGAAACTGTTCCTCCAGCATAGTCCAAGGAGTGACCAGGGCCCATCCCAGGAATGATTGAACCCTATATTCAAGATTCTAGGTCCTACAAACAAGAGAGTAATTCTGTCCATCTGCTAGGATATATTTGGAAGTGAACTTGAAGGGACAAATATCTATAGCAGCCTATATTAAGTTTGAGTCCACTTTTGAGTCTGCCATTTTACAGAAAGGTAAGTGATTCTCTTATAGTCACACAGTAAATGTCAGAGGCAGGTTTTGAATCGTGACCTTCCTAATTCCAACTTCAGAACTCCATCTACTGCTATTACACTGCGTTGTCTCTCCAAAATAACAAAAGCAAACCAGTCTGAACAAAGTTGTTCTCAGCTGAATTATTTGTAATAGTAAAACAAAAATTAAAAAAGGACATAATTTATAGACCTAGTAGTTGAGAAATGGCTGAATCAATCATGGTATATCATGGTAACAGAATGATGCTAACTTTGTTATTATTATGAATAATAAGTAGTAGTATTTATGTAGTGTTTTAAAGGTTAACAAATTTTTTCTTATTTGTTACCTAAGGAAAGTGAAAAGTCATGTGGTGGGCTAGAATATGAAGTCGGGTTCAAGTTCCTCTCTGCTATTTGTTAACTGTATAGTCTTTGGCAAACCATAAGATCACAGACCTAGAGCTCCAAAGGCTGTCAGAGGTCACTTGAGGCAGTGTTGAGTGCTATTGTCTATATACTTTTAAAATTATACACCTCTATCAGTAAAAGATTTTGTAGTGTATCCCATCATATAGGTATATTTTCTGATTTGTAAATTACATACATGTAGAATACTGCACTAATAATTATGTAAATGATAAAGTATACACAATAATAATAAATTACATTATTATTATATTTATATTTGTTTATATAATTTAGTAGGAATTTATTTAGTGCCTACTATGTGTCAGGTCGTGTGCTAAGTGCTTTACAAATATTATCTCATTTTATCCCCACAACAATCCTGGAAAGTAGGTCCTATTATTATCCCTCCTTTTACAGTTGAGGAAACTGAGGCAAGCAGAGATTAAGTGGTTTAACTAGTAAAAATGTCTGAGACTGAATTTAAACTCAAGTCTTCCTAATTCTAGATCCAGGGCTCTATTCTCAGTACCACCCAGCTGCTTATAAAGATCATTTTAAGAGGAAGAGCTGGGGGCGGCCAGGTAGAACAGCGAGTAAGAGCACTGGCCCCAGAGTCAGGATGACCTGGGATCGAATCCGGGCTCAGATACTTAGCACCCACCCAGAAACACCTGGCCATGTAACCTTGAGCAAGTTACTTAACCCTAATTGCTTAGGGGCGTCCAGGTGGCTCAGCAAGTAAGAGCACCAGCTCCAGTGTCAGGATGACCTGGGGATCAAATCCTGGCTCAGATACTTAGCACCACACCCAGAAATAACTGGCCGTGTAACCTTGAGCAAGTTACTTAACCCCGATTGCTTTAAAAAAAAAAAAAAAGAGGAAGAGCTTAGGATGGAATAATCATAGGTCTTAAATTCAATAAGGAGTCACAGGAATTTATTGAGTATTACAGTGACATGGTCAGATCTGGATTTTTAGGAAAGCTAATTTGGAAACTGTGCAGAGGATGGATTGGAAGGGAGAGAAGCTTGAGGCAGGGAGGCAAATTAGGAGACTACTACAATAGTCCAGGTGAGAGAGGAGGAAGGCCTGAATACGGGTGGTGACCATGGGAGTGGATGAACGGGACAGATGCAAGGGATTGTGTAGAGGTAGGAAAGACAAGATTTGGAAACATATTGGCTAAGTGGGATGACGGAGAGTGCGAGAAGTCACAGATAAACACTGATGTTATGAACCTCAGTGACATTTCTCAGCCATTTTCCAATTATTAGGTCTATAAGTTTTGTCCTTTTTTTAATATTTGTTTTACTATTACAAATAACTCAGCTGAGAACAACTTTGTTCAGATTGGTTTGGTTTGGTCTGGTTTGATTTTATGAAGACAGCATGGTGTCATGGTAGTGGACAGAGTTCTAATTTGGAGTTAGGAAGATGTGGTGTTCTTGACCAGAGAAGAGTAGGCTTGTGGGGAAAGATGAGAAATATAATGCAGATATCAACCCATTCATACCTGCTCACCCTGGGAAATTCATTCAATGCTATGAAAAATAAGAATGGCTGGGGGGGTGGGGCAGGCTCTTATTGGTCACTGCCCCAGAACGAAGAGTCTCGTGCCCAGCCCAGACATGAGGTGATCTGGCAGACAGGGTTTAGGGAAGCTAGGGGCTGGGGTACAGGAATTTTGCCTGCACAACCTCTGCAGGTGCCTGGGTCACAGTGAAATTATAACCAGCCCTAAGGCCAATAAGTGTCCAGGTGAAGTCAAAGGAGGCCAGAGGAGGGAGGAGGAGAAGTAAGGGAGTGTTTAGCAATCATGGGTGAAGGCATGGTTTAGTTGTATTAGAGACAAGCTCTTGATTGTCTATCATGGGGAAGGTAGGATGATACACTAAAATTGGTTGACCACACACTTCTTTGGCTCCTCACACAGTTCACTTGGGATCCATCCACAATTTCACGGGGTACAAGACACCTCTATTTTAGAAGCCACTGGTGAGCACTAGATCTGGAGCCTAAAAGGCCAGGATTAGAATTCCACAATTAGACATTTCCTAGATGTGTGAGCCTTAGTCACTTGCATTGTGCATGCTTCCGTTTCCTTGTCTGTGTAAAGTGAGTGGGCTGGACTTCATAGTTCCAGTTCTCATTATTTGATCTAATCTATTTTTCTCATTTTATAGATGATAAAACTAAGTCCCATAGAGTTTCATTAACTGACTTGCCCAGGTCACAGAGGCAATAATAACAATAATAATAATTTGTTTTCCTATATATTTCATTTTATGCATATAAAAATGATTCTGAGAAGGACATCTACAGGCTTCACCAGACAGCCAAAGGTCCATGACACAAGAAAGGTTCAGAACCCTGGTCTTAGTAAGTAACCTAGAGCAGAGTTGTCAAACAGGGTGCAGTTTCCCTGTGCTCCTAACCAGATTAAAATGTAATCAGGAAATAATTTTAAAAATAAATAAAAATACAACAAACATAAATAACATCAACATATAATTTTCTGAGTCAATATTCAGCTTCAGGGATTCTTATATATGGTTTAGTGTCCCCCATTTCTATTTGAGTTTGACATCATTGACCTAGAACACTCAGAGGTTAAGTGACAGTGCCCAAAGTCACATGGCCTATACATATGTCACATTCGGGACTTGAACCCAGGCCTTCTGGGTTTCCAGGTGGGGGTGTCTGTTTGCTATTAAAAGTTCTTTAATTGCTGTATAGACCTTGAATCCCCCTTCTCAGTGCTCATTTCTTGCATTAGGCTAATTGTCTTTTAATTACCGAGAAGGCCTTGCAGCTTGGAGCCCTTCCCTAGAGCCCCTGAGCAAAGCCTGCAGCCAAATCCTGACAGCCTCAACATCTTCAGGGAGTTTAGATCAGCAAAAAGTCAGAATCAGCTAGAAACAGCAAGCACAATTTCTCCCCATGCCTCTGAGTTTTTATGGGGAAACTAAGACCCAAAAGAGGGGAAAAGACTGACCCAAAGTCACAGGGCTGATAAGGGCTAATATGATGGAATACCATCCCTCTCTCCACTCCCCAACCCCTCATCCCACAATCTAGACCAGGCTCCCATCTACTAGTCCAGGTTTTATTTTTTTTACTCCCTTGTCAGGTAATCTAACCTTTACCCAAAAATGTATTTTTTATGTTTAGAAAAATTAGCACATAAATTTAGAGCTGGAAATCACTTTAGAAATCAGTTGCTTCAACCGCCTTGTATTACATAAGAGAAAACTGAAGCCCAGAGAGGAGAAGGGACTTATCTAAAATTTCAGGACTAATTTATGACAAAGCCAAGACCAGAACCCAGAACTCCTAATTATTATTATTAGTAGTAAGAGTAATAGCAAGAATAAAATTAATATTAACAATCATTGGTATTTATATAATACTTTAAAATGTGCAAATCCAGAGGTTTGTTGTTGTTTTTTTAAACCATGCCATTCAGGAAAACTGTCCTCTCAAATTTCTCAATGCAGTCTGATCTTTTTCTTGTAAGGACTCCAGTTTCCCCTCTTCCTTTTTTCAGAACTCCTTCAGAATATTCTTCTTCAAATTGGAAACTGTGGGGATGTCCATCAATTGGGGAATGACTGGACCAGTATATGATCGTGATGGAATACTATTGTGCTATAAGAAATGATGATAACAGCAATATTATTTCAGAATGACTTTGAGTGAATAGGTTATTTTGTTTATTATAAATACCCAAAGTAACAATGAAAGACATATGAAGAAAGATGTTATCTGCATCCAGAGAAAGAATTGGTAGATACAAGTGTGTATAGGATAATTTTACATATGTACACATATATGTATATATCTGTGTCTAATGGTAACCATCTCTAAGGTAGGGGTGGGGAGGGAAGAAAAAAAGGAAAAGAAGAAATTTACATGGTAATTTTGTTGTATACGTGAAAGGAAAAGTAAGTTGTACATAGTAGATTTGCAGTTTCATGTACAATCATCTTTTTTATTGTACCATATTATGGAAATGCTTGTTTTATTCCATAAATTAAAGATAAATTTTTTTTTAAAAAGAAGTGATAAGCAGAATAGTTTCAGAAAACTGGGGAAGACGTATGAATTGATGCAAAGTAAAGTGAGCAGAACCAGAACTCTGTACACAGTAACAGCAATATTGTAATGACAATCAAGTTTGAAAGTCTTAGCTATGCAATGATCCAAGACAATTCTAAAGGACTCATGATGAAAAAGCTATTCACCTCTAGAGAGAGAACTGATGAACTCTGAGTACGGACAGAAGCATACGGTTAACTTTATTTTTCTTGTTTGTTTGTTTTTTGTAATATAACTAATATGGAAATATGTTTTGCATGAATTCAAGCATATAATGGGTATCCTATTGTTTGCTTTCTCAATGGAGGGGGGAGGGACTAAAGGAGAGGGAATATGGAACTCAAAATTTTTTTAAATTAATATTAAAAATAAATTTAAAGGGGTGTCCAGGTAGCACAGTGAGTAAGAGCACCGGCCCCAGAGTCGGGATGACCTGGGATTGAATCTGGGCTCAGACACTTAGCACCACACCCAGAGATAACTGGCCATGTGACCTTGAGCAAGTTGCTTAACCCCAATTGCTTTAAAAAAAATTTTAAAAAATAAGAAATTTAAGAAACAGAATATTCTTTGAAATATGACTTGAGAATTCCTTCAGAAGAATCTTCTTCTTCAATCCTCTTCTGTAGTTCCACAAATTACTTCCCCATCTTCACACCATCCCTGAGAGGCAGTTGGGAGTACCCAACATAACCTCTGAGGAGGTCCCTAGGAAGACAGGATTCCATTTGCACATCATTCAGGAAAAGTTGGGGTGGGGGTTGCTGAGCTTTCAGGACCTTCTTAGTCAAGGAATTGGATCTGGATCATAGGATCATGCAATTATAAATTTAGAAATAGAAGAGACCTTTAGAGGCCACCTAGTTCAACTTTCATTTTACAGGTGAGGAAGCTAAGTCCCAGAAAGGTGGCATGATTCATACCAGGGTAAACAGGTAGTAAGGAGCAGGACCCAGATTCTCCCACTCCAGATCCAGCACTATCTTTCTCCCTTGAACCATGATGCTGAATGCACAGAACTCAGAGGCCTCTGGAGGACAGTGTGGGCCCAAAAATGTCCAATCTGCAAGAAAAACTACTGAGGCTGAGCTCTGAGCCAATAACCATTAATTAAAGGGACCTGGTGCCCTTAATGAATAGGACCTCAGACCTTATTATCTAAGATGCCCCCTTTCTCCAGGGCCTTGGTTTTATAGTATTTAACAGAATGATACATGGGCAGCTGGGTGGCACAGTGAATAGAGCACTAGCCCTGGAGTCAGGAGAACCTGAGTTCAAATCCAGCCTCAGACACTCAACACTTACTAGCTGTATGACCTTAGGCAAGTCACTTAACCCCAACTGCCCTGCTTTCCCCCCTCCAAAAACAAACAAGCAAAAAAAAACCCCCAAAAACAAAACAAAACCCAAGATGATAGAGAAACTATAGATGATGCAGAATAAAATATAGGATCTCATTGATTGACAGCCTATACCTTAACCCTCCAGGAGAACCTACAGTATAGTCCAGTCTAAGACTGATGAGGGCCAGGGCCAGAAAATAGTCATAGGATGGGCAAGGCAAGGGTCACCTGTTGGCCAAATAATTGTGGCTGTTTCCCCATGTTGGGTAATAGAGAGGGCTGATAAAGGGAGGCTTTCCATATCGTTAGGTAATCTCTACCACTTTGGACTTGGTCACAGACTCATCAGAAAAAAAGAGTGAAGGTTCTCTAGTCAGCTTCCTGTGGTTAAATAAGTGAACTTAAAAATTTGTAGTTTAAAGTTCTGGGGTCTAACATAAGAAAGAATTTGTCTAACCGTATCTAATTATTCCTAAATATAAGATACATAAAACATGTATTGGGGTGGTTAGGTGGTGTAGTGAATAGAGCACTGGCCCTGGAGTCAGGAGGACCTGAGTTCAAATCTGACCTCAGACACTTAACACTTACTAGCTGTGTGACCTTGGGCAAGTCTTTTAACCCCAATTGCCCTGCCTTCCCCCCTCCAAAAAGAAGCAAAAAATAAAATAAAAAATAAAACATGTACTGATATTAATTGACTCTACTGACTAAATATCTATTAATAGATTAGTATAACAGAAATAATCACTAACCCTATAGAATCACATTAAACTGAATAATACCGATTGGAATAAAATAGAGGCTGAATTGCTCATTTGACACAAGGGTGAGGAGGCAGGAGCACACAATAAGACTTGCTCACCTTGCTCATGTCCTTGCAGAGGTTCTCTTTGCCAGAAATGCTCTGAAATGTGTTGACATAGAAACCAACTTGGGTCTTGCTGGTTCTCTGGCAGAGATATAGATGGAAGTCTGAAAAGGAAGATTATTCTGAATGGTGCCATGGGATGCTATCAACAGTTCAAAGTTACACTGTGCTCTACACTCCTGTCCCTCGTCCCCTGGTCCTACCAGATATCATGCCTTCTCGGGCCCCAGGCTTGGGTTACTCCCACCACCCACTTCCTTCACTCCTATCATGCAGGACTGAACAAAGCTGGAGAAAATCACAAAACCATGCGATCTGGATCCACTACAAATTTATGCTCCACATAAACTCAACCAGGCCCTCACCATAGCAAGGCAATCCTTTTGCCCTCTCTAATCAGTTCACTATCCCACTTTTCACAGAGGCTATTCTAAACTTTCTCATACCTCAAGTATACCATAGCTCCACCTCCCCCTACTCTCTTAGCTGAGGACCATGATATATGCTTTGTGAAAAAAAATATATTGAAGCCAATTGCTGAAAAGCCCCCTCTTCTTCCCTCTTCCTCACCTCTCTTCACTCAGATGCCTTCCCCCACTATCTCTTCCTTCCACAATTCTTCTCCAGCAGATTGCCTCACTCACTAATCTCCAGTCTCTTCCTATCTACTGTCTAATTTCCTACCATACTATCTACTTTCTGGCATCCTCAAAAAGTCTTCCTTTGATCTTTCCATCCACAGTAGCTATGGTCCTTTATCTCTCCTCTCTTACTGGTTAAATTTTTTTTAACAAGGTTCACTTCAATGGGCTCCTCTATTTCCTTTCTCTTAGTCTCTTCTTAACTCTGCATTCTGACTTCTGACCTCATCATTCAACTGAAACTTCAAGGTTATGTGACCTTCTAATTGCCAAATCGAATGGCCTTTTATTACACCTCATCCTTCTTGACTTCCCTGCAGTTTTTCACACTGTCAATCATCTTCTTTATGATACTTTCTCCTCTCTAAATTTTCATGCTCTCTCCAGGTTCTACTTCTACCTATCTGTCTGATAGTTTTCAGTCTCCTTTGTTGGATCTTCCTCTAGATAAGGCCCACAAACCCTGGGTATCTTCAAAGACTCTGCCCTGGATCTTTTTCTTTCTTAGGTAATCAAGGTTAATTGTCTTGCTCAGGGTCACACAGTTAGTAAGTGTCTGAGAGTGGATTTGAACTCCGGTCCTCCTGTCTCCAGAGTCAGTGCTCTGTCCACTGCACCTTTGACTTGGTGGTCTCATCAGCTCTCATAGATTCAATCATCATCTCTATGCCAATGATTCCAGATTGATTTTTCTTTCCAGATCTATTTATCGAGGTCTGATGTCTGTCCTGAGCTCCAGTTTTGTATTATCAATTGCCTTTTGGATTTCTTGAACTGGATGTCCAGAAATCCACATAAACTCAACATGTCCAAAACATAACTCCTTGTCTGTTCCCCCAAACCTTCATCTCTTCTCAACTTCTTCATTACTGTCAAGGACATCACCACCCTCCCAGACATCTGGGCTTGCCACCTCACTGTCACCCTCAAGTCCTCATCTGCATTCACCCCCTACATCCAACCAGTTGCCAAATATTGTCATATCTATTTCCAAAACATCTCTTACGTATGATCCCTTTTCTCTACTAACACAACCACCACCCCAGGATAGGTCCTCATCACTTCATTCCTGGGTTATTACAATAGTCTTCTGGTAGCTCTCCCTGTCTCAAGTCTCTTCCTATATCAATCCATCTTCCATTTAACTGCCAAAGTAATCTTCCTAGAATGCAGGTGTGCTCTCATGGCATGTCCCTACTCCATGTGACATATAGACTCCAGTGACTCCCTATTACTGTCAAGATTAAATATAAAATCCTTGGTTTGGCTTTGAAAGCCCTTCACAACCTGGCATATTCCTATCATCCTGGTCTTTTTACACACTCTACAATTCAGCCATATTGTTTTTCTGCTGTTCCTCGAGCACACAATACTCCATCTCCTTACTCTCTGCCTCTGTGTTGCCTGTCTGCAATGGACAGTTCAGAGAAGACTGGGGTCCTCTCTCTTCTCACCTACACCTCCTGGCCTCCCTTAGACTCAGCCCAAATCCCTCCTTCTACAAGCTGCTTTTCTGGGCTCCCTACTTCTCCAGTGGTTTCCTTCTGAGATTACACTCCATCTACTTTGTTTATATCTTGTATGCACATAGTTGTTTGCATATTGTTTGCCCCATTAAACTCTAAGCTCCTTGAGAAAAGGGATTTTGTTCTTGTATTTCTTTGAATGACCAGTGGTCAGTATAGTATCTGGGATGTAGTAGGTGCTTAATAAATGCTTGTTGTTGTTGATGATGATAGCATTTATATTTAACCTTTTTTTAAACATTGCTATCACTTCTCAATGCTCCAGGCATTCCCAATAAAATCTTTTCTTAGAACAAAGAAGTTTAGTTAAACCAAACAAATGAAACATTGTCTGTCCATGTCTGACTGAGTATGCCCCACTCTAGACCTATACTGCAGCACCTTTCTTTCACGAAGAGGGAGGTCAATTTCACTCTCAGTCCTCTGGAGTCAAAACTGATTACTACATTGATCAGAATTCTGATGTCTTTCAGTGGTACTTACCTTTACAATATTGTGGTCATTATAGAAATTGTTCTTTTAGTTCTGCTTACCTTACTGCATCAGTTGATATGAGTCTTCCTAAGTTTCTTTAAATTCTTTATATATTTATACATTTTTATATAATTATATTATACATAATATAATTATAATATGTTATATATATGTATACATATTTAAATATTTATATATTTTCCCACAGTATATTCACAAACCTCACTTTGGCCAGCCATTCCCTAACTGGTGGGTATTTACATGGTTTCCATTTTATTTTGTATGGCAAAAAGTATTGCTATGTATGTTTTCCTACCTATGGAACTTTTCCCTCTGTTTTTTACTTTCTTGTGGGTAATGGTATCACTGGGTTAAAGGGTACATAGTTTAGTGACTTTTCTAGCAACCAAACAATTTTGTAGAATATTTGGGCCAAATCATAGTTCTGCCAGCAGTGCATTAATGTGCCTGTCTTCCCATAGCCTTTCCAGCATTTACCAATGTTTTGTTGTACTCATTTTTGCTGGATCTTACAACGTGAAGTTTTCACTCACTGCCCTAAGCAAACATAAAGAGCAATAATGGAATGAGTTGGGATCTCTACCTTTGAATCTTAGCTTTGACCCTCCTGTCTGACCCTGGTCAAGTCATACCCCCCCTGAGCCCCAGTCTCCTCATTTACAAAATGGAGAGGGTTATATTACATGGTAATAATAACTTGGAATACTTACCTCATAGGGTTCTGGTGAAGAAAGTGCTTTATAAACTTTAAAGTGCTGTAGAAATGAGGACTCTTCTTAGATGTAGGTGGGGGTGAAGAAGAAAGAGAGTTAAGCTTGAAGAAAGGAAGCCTGGGTTTGTGCACAGCTAGATCCCCATTATTGAGAAAAAATAATCCTGTGAAATGGAATTATTATTCAAATTGATATTGCATATGTTGGTGGCAGCTAAGTGGCAGAGCAGATAGAGTACCAGGCCTAAAGTTAGGGAAACAAATTCAAATCCAGTTTGAGACACTTACCAGCTGTGTGATCCTAAGTAAGTCACTTAACCTCTGTTTGTCTCAATTTTCTCATCTATAAAATGGGGATAATAATAGCACCTAGCACCTACCTCCCAGGGCTGGTATAAGCATCAAATAAAATAATAATTGTAAAGCCCTTAACACAATGCCTGGCACATAGTAAGTCCTATGTAAATGTTAGCTATGATTATTATTGCTATATGTGTATTGGGCTGGCACCAATTACTATATTTATGCATATGTACATATATATTAATAACTTTGAATAGTGTGACTGACTAATGAGACTACTTCACGTGGTTCGTTATTCTCACTAATTGGGACCTGGCTGTACATCCTAGCTCTGACCCTGAACAAGTCATATGTCTTCTTTAGCCTTCAGTTTCCTCTTCTGTGAAATGAAGATAATGGTCCTTGCACCATTTGCCTGGATTCTTGGGGGGAAGACACAGTACATGTGTGAGCAGTTAGTATTCTCTGCTTCACGGATCTTGTTTGAATTCTTGTTGAGAGCCATCTTTACTATGGGAACATACTCACTCTTAGCTCAGTAAGAAATTCGCTTTCTTCTCAGTGTCCTCACCTGGGAACCATTATCCTTTCCTTGGCCTCCCCACTCACCAGCATCTGCTAAGCAGAGGAGAAGCCACCCCCACCCCCCTAGCCCAAATATCGGGCTGGCACGAACGTTAGCTTTCCAAAAGTCCTTATGAATGTCAATCCCCTGTTTACATAACAGGGACCATATACCTTTAAGTCATTTCCTCCTACTAGCTGTCATATGGCATTTCTGTGTTTCACATTCATTGTGCTGAAGGTGCATTTGCTCTAGGCAGATGGCAAGCAGTCTGGGAGGCTTGCCACCCATCGTGATTAGTGACACTTTGCAAGTAAAATAATCCACTGGCTTGGGAAGGAGGCAGCAGGCAGCCCAAAGCTGTTTTCTTGTTCCTCCCTGAGCACAGCTTAAGGACGAGACCCGCCACCTCAGCTTGGCATCATTGGTTGGAACCCAGTGCCATTGGGGGCCCATGACACCTTGTCCCAGCTGGGCATGGGCTTCCTCTTTAAGATGGTTCTTGTCCCCTACCCTGAGCAAGACCAAGATAATGGCAAGGATGATGATGATGAAGATGAAGGCTCACATTTCAAAAGTGCTTTATAATTTTAACAAGAACGTACTTCATAAAAGGACTAGAAGGAAGTGACTATTCACCCCATTAAGGAAGTTGAGGCCCAGAAAGGGGATTTGCCCAGGATTATATATCTCCAATGAAGTTGTCCTTTTAATGTGTCTCAGGGAACCTGCTACTGCCTCCTCTTCCCACAGCAATAGCAGCAAAGTCTGATCTGTAGCCTTGAAGAGATTCGGCTCATTAAATGGAAAAAGCTTGGACATCAGAATACCTCTATTTGAATCCTTACTCTGCTGCCTAATAGCTCTGTGACTCTTAGAGCCTCAGCTTCCTTATCTGTCACTATATGAACTAGATGATTTCTTAAGCCCCTCCCAGCTCTAGCATTCTGTAATTTCCACATTCTAAAAAGGAGCAAGGCTTTAATAACTTTGGCCAGGCCCCATGAGAGCCCAAGATTACAAGCCTAAGAGAACAGGTCAGATCCCTGCTCTTCCTCAGGACGCTTAGAGAAACCCCTAGAAGCTGAATTGTTGAGACAAGCTCTATGCATATAAAATAGGACAGAAGTCATTTGATCTGCACCATATAAGGAAAAGCTTCTTAGACTGAACCCAATACAATTCTACTGGCAAAACTATTTTCACTAGCAAAATGCATACAACCATGAAAATGGTGCAGGAGGGTGGGTTGGAACAAAGCCTGCCTTATTTTATGGGCTCCCTTAACACAGAATCACAGTTAGAAGAAAGCTCAGAGACTATTTAATCCAATGACCTGATTTTACAGCTGAGGAAATTCTGGTTCAGAGAGGGAAAGAAGTGACTTGCCCAAGGTCACAAAGAAAATTAATTTCAATATATGAATGTAATGGAATATTAATGTACTGTAAGAAATGGTAGAAATGATGGATACAGAGTAACCTGGGGAGACTCAGTGTGAACTGAATAAAGTAAAGTGAGCAGAACCTGGAGAACAATTTATAACATATATAACTATGGTAATTAAGATAAACAACTTTGAAGGACTTAGGAATTCTGGTCACTGCAGTGACAGTCATGACTTCAGAAGACTGAGGCTGAAGCAGGATTCCCACTTCATGGCAGAGAAGGGACAGACCAAAGGGACAGAATGGAATATATATTCTAAGACCTGACAAATGTGTGAAATGGTTTTTCTTGACTGTATTTCATGTTACAAGGGAAGGTTTCTTTTGTGGTGAGGGAGGGATAGAAGTTGGGGGAGTTTCAAAGAAGGGTTGGTGGCTATTGCTGGTGAAACAAATAAAATAGCATTAATGAAACATTTTAAAAATCCACTGAAGAAAATGGAAGGAAATTCAGATGATACAGATAATAAGGAAGGTAGCATTGTTACTAATGCATTAAATTTAATACCTATCTTAAAAACACAACTTTATGTAATAGTTCACAGATTTCTCTGTTTTTGTTCCTTGTATATTGAAATGTTCATTTTAATGATGTTTGACAAGTTCAGATTTTTTGTTTGTTTTTGGAGGGGGAAAGGCAGGGCACTTGGGGTTAAGTGACTTGCCCAAGATCACATGGCTAGTTTTGTGTTAAGTGTCTGAGTTCGGATTTGAACTCAGGTCCCCCTGACTCCAGGGCTGGTGCTCTATTCACTGCACCACCTAGCCACCCTGACAAGTTCAAAATTTTTAAAATTGTGCAATCCTATGAGATGGATACTATAAGCGGTATGAGTGAGTATGCATGATCCAATGGGGGGCGGGGGTTAGTGCAGATCCAAAATTAGGAACCTGGATTAAAATCTGACAAAACTAGGGGGTGAAAACTAGATGATTTCAGGTGTCTAGCTTTATACCTTTTGATTCTCTGTGCTTTTTTTAGTTTTATTGATGTTTTGTTTAACATTACATTTGTAGATAGCCTCCACTCTATAAAAAGTCTCTTGTGAAAAAGTAAAACAGTTAAATCTCATCTGAAAGTACATGCAATATTTCATATCTGTACCTGTTTTTTTCAAATTAACAGAAATCTTTTTTTACTCACATCCCGTTAAAAATAAAAATAAATTTAAATTCCATATACCATGGTGCATACTTAAGCAAAACAAATAGCCTTTAATAGCTATATGCAAAAATATATATCTCATTGGTATCCTAACTCTACCACCTCCCTGTCATGGACAGCACACTTCATCATCATTTCTCTGGAATCACAAATGGTCAGTGTTAAGTGTATTTTTATCCTCATTACACAGATGGGGAAATTGAGGCTATGTGAAGTCAATATCTTACCCAGTTACTAGTTAGCAGAGGCAAAATAAAAGTTTAATTTGTCTATCTATACCTCTAATCATCTAAGCAGGACAATGATTCTCAGATTGGAAAACACAGAATAAAAATAGGTATTAGGAAATTGAAACTCAAGCAAAAGTGAAGACATGGTGAAATAGATATGAGCAGCACACAAGGAGGTCAAATCACCAAGCCTGGAGGAACCAGAGTCCTGAGAGGGCCCATATGTTGTATTGCTGAAGTCTTATCATTGATCTTTGAAAGATTATGGGAACAAAAGAGTCCTTCAAGGTGCAGAATGAGACATCTAGAGCTTTGCACAATGACTGGCACATAAGTAGGCATTTAATAAATGTTTATTGATTGATTTTTATTTGGGATATGACCAATGTAGAGATTTGTTTTGCATATGTGGCACAGGAGTTTTGTGTTTCTTTCAATTTGTCAGGGCAAAGTGGGGGGTGTGGGGGGGGAGTGGTAGAGTTAATGATAGGATTTCCAAAATGAAAAAAATGAGAAAAGGAATCTTCAAAAATTAACAAAATTTCTATATAATAATAGCAAAACACAAGAACCAGTAATAGAAATCCCATTCTAAATAATTACAAAATGCATAAAATATCTTAGGATCAGCCTCCCAAAGCACAAAAAAAAACTTATATAGATTAAATTACAATGCACTCTTTAAAAAACTGAAGAACAATTTAAATAGCTGGAGGAATAATTACTGCTCATGGCTAGACTGTGCCAATATGATAGAAATGAATCACCAAATTGTACTTATTTTACCAAAATGTATTTATACTTTTAATTCTATCCGAAACAAATTGCCAAGACATTACTTTACAGAGCTTGATAAAATAACAAAATTCATTTGAAAAATAAAAGATCTAGAATATCAAGGGAAAAGAAGAAAAGAAGTGAGGACAAAGGGGGAGTAGCACTTCCAGACCTCAAACTACATTAATAAAGCAACAGTCATAAAAAACACCTGGTATTGGTTAAAGACTAGAGAGATGGATCAATGAAACTGGCTGGACAAGGGAGGTTCAGAAACAATAGAACTCAATAGCCCAGTGTTTGATAAAGTGGAAAACATAAGTTACCTAGGAAAAAACTCCCTATTTGATAAAACCTGCAGAGGAAACTGGAAAGTAATCTAGCAGAAATTAGGCTTAGTTTGATGCTTCATATCATACTATAAATGCATTCTAAAAATACATTCTAAATGCACTCTAAATACTTTCTAAATGGCTACTCGACCTTAATATAAAGGAGCATATGATAAAAAAAAAACCAGGTCATGTACTTCTCACAGCTATGGGTAAGAGATATATTTTTAAAGAGGTGTATTCTTTTTTTTTTTTAAGCAATTGTGGTTAAGTAACTTGCTCAAGGTTACATGGCCAGTTATTTCTGGGTGTGGTGCTAAGTATCAGAGCCTGGATTCGATCCCAGGTTATCCCGACTCTGGGGCCGGTGCTCTTACTAACCACGCCACCTGGCCACCCCTAAGCAATTGAAGTTAAGTAGCTTTCTCAAGGTTACACGGCCAGGTGTTTCTGGGTGGGTGCTAAGTGTCTGAGCCTGGATTCGATCCCAGGTCATCCCAACTCTGGGGCCAGTGCTCTTACTCTCTCTGCTACCTGGCTGCCCCAAGAGGTGTATTCTTAACTAATTGAGATAGAAGCAATTATTTTATTTTAAAGCTTCTGCACAAACAACATTAATGTATGAAAGATAAGTGGTTGAATGGGGAAGAAAATCTTTGTATCAAACTTCTCTATTAAGTCTATTCAAATTACATAAATAATTAATAAACATATATAAGACTAGTAGCTATTCCCTAATAGATAAATGGTCAACAGATATGAACAGTTCTTAAAAGAAGTGCAAAATTACAACCACCTGAAAAAAGTTCCAAATAGCTAATAATAACAGAAATACAAATCAAAAACACCTTGATGTTTAACTTCACACTCTGCAAATTAACAAAAATGACCAAAAATAGTAACAATCAGTGTTGGAGGGGGAGTGAAAGATAGGCACACTAATACCTTGTTAGTGGAACTGTTAAATGGTACAGCCATTCTGGAAAGCAATTTGCAATTATGCAAATAAAGTGACTAAAATGTCTATACCCTTTGAAACAGAGACTCCATTACTGTCCTTGTACCCCAACCAAGCCACTGATAAGAAAAAAGTTCCCATATACTCCAAAATACTCATAGCAGCACTTTCTGTTACAGTTAAGAATTGGAACCAAAGTACATGTTCATCGATTGGGGAATGGCTAAACAAATTGTGTTATATGAATGTAATGGAGTTTTATTGTGCTATAAAAAATTATATGAGTGATGAATTCAGAGAGTCATGGAACTATCTATATGAACTGATGCAGAGTGAAGTAAACAGAGACAAGAAAACAGTATATCCAGTAAATGTGAATGGAAAGGACAATGACACACAGAAAAATTAAAAGTAAATATAACAAAATTATAAAGATCAAATGGGACTCAAATGAAGAGATATGAAAACATATCCCCAACCTACCCCTTTGTGGAGGGGGGAGTTCCACAGGTGTCAAACATTCTGCATGTTTTCAGACTTTCTCAATATATTGGTAAGTTGTGCTTTTTGTCCTCCTCTTAAAAAAATAACTATTTTTCATACAGGATAACTCTTGGGGAGTGGCAGAGGGAGAAATAGCATGAGATACCATGATGATATAAGAAACAAAAAACATCAGTTAAGAAAATAAGAAAAAAAAGCCACTGAGGCATTTTGAAAACACAAAAGAGAACAGAAGGAAAGTCAGTAGGAAACAAAGAAGCAGCATAGTTTTGAAAATAACATGTCTTCACTGCATACTTAGAAGACAGAAGTTGTGTTAGGTGCAGAGTTGTGGCTGCTTATATGTCCTTCTGCTTTGTAGATGGATATAATTTGGGGAGGGGGTTGTCTGGAATTTTCTTTTTGCTTTTTGGAGGTGAGAGGGCAGGGCAATTGGGGTTAAGTGACTTATCCAAGGTCACACAGCTAGTAAGTGTTAAGTGTATGAGGTTGTATTTGAACTCAGGTCCTCCTGACTCCAGGGCCAGTGCTCTGTTTACTAGACACCCCTGGAATTTTTAAAAAAAGGGGAAAAGAGAGTAGGAAAGTTCTGAAGAGAGCAAATATTAGCTTGCTTTTCAAAAGGGAAAAACCTATTACAAACAATAGGCCCATGAACTCAATGTTGGTTCCTGCCAAAATTCTGAACTGGGTTATTATTAAAATATTATTTTATTTTATTAAAATATTAAAAGAAGGTTTATAAACATTTAGAAAGAGAAGCAATGATTACAAAGAACTGCCATGTTTTTCATCAAAACCAAGTTGTATCATGTTGTACCTCATTTTTTTTTTTGACAAGTTTATTAGTCTGGGAGATCAGAGATCTGGATTTGGGGAAGTATCATTTGACAAAGTATCAAGCTAATCATTGTGGGTTTTATTTAATGGACTGATGTCAGTCTCTAGTGGAGCATCTGAGGGAACTGTCCTTAGCCCTTTGCTGTTCCAAATTTTTAGCAGGGACCTGTATAAAGGCATATAAAGGCAATCTCTTTCCTCTCTAGCCTTCTCCACAATCTTAATTACTACACCTGAGACCATGTCCATCTCTTCTACAATCTGTTCCTGGATGGGATGTTTCAATTTACGTCTCTATGGCCCCACTCACCATTCCTGTAATGGTTGCCGGGCTCCCAGAAGTGAGTTGTTTCCCCATTAGAATATAAATTCCTTGAGAGAAGAGGTTGTCTTTCCTTCTGTTCTGGAGCAGAGGGACAGTGTTTGGCATATAGTAAGTGCTTAATAATTTTTTTCATTCATTAATGTTTATTAAATTTGCAAATGACACAAAGCTAGAAGGGTTAGCTAACACATTGGCTAATAACAACAGAATCCAAAAAGATCTCAACAGTCTAGAAAGATTGGTCAAATAGAGCTACACTGAGGTCAAACAAATCAATCATACAAATTCAGGATGAAGGAGTTATGGCTAAAAAACAACTATTTCTGTGAAAAGGATCTGAGAGTTTTAGTACACTACAAGTAAATTATGTTCTACTCTATCTGACCACTCATTCTTGGTTTCCTTTGCTGGTTCTTCATCTAGGTCATGCCCACTACCTGCGGTGTCTGCCAAGGTTCTGTCCTGGGCCATTTTCTTTTCTCCCTCTTAGTGATCTCATCAGTTTCCACAGATTCAATGATCATTTCTACATAGATAATTCCCAGATATATTTGCCCCTGACCCTAACCTCTCTCCTTCTTGCCAATTTCACATTATCAGCTATAGACATCTTAAACTCAGTAGAAAGCATTATTTTCTCTCTGCCTCCCTCTCTCCACTGTCTCCTCTTCCAACCATCCCTATCATTGTCAAGGGTGTTATCACCATCCCTGTCACACAAGCCTAGAAGAACCTCAACTCTCTTTTCACATTCGCTCCATATATGCAGTCTGCTGCCAAGCACTGTCATTTCTGCCTTCATAAATATTTATATTTATTTATTCATATTTACATCTATTTATTCATAAATATTTATATTTATTCCCTCCTGTCTGCTCATATAGCCACCACCTCAGGCAGGCTCTTACCTCAGGCTTAGACCATGACAGCAGCCTTCTGGGTGGTCTCCCTAACTCATCTATCCCCATGGCAATCCATCTTCTACACAGCTGGCCAACTGACCCCCCCTAAAGTGCTATTCATCCTTCTATTACCTCTAAGACCAAACATCTTTTACAACTAACCCTTCACAACTTGGCCCCTTCCTACCTTTCCCATCCTTTCAACTTTTCCCTTCTGCACACTGTATGACCAAAGGGCAATGTCTTCTTGCAGTTTTTCTCTCCCTGGCCTTTTCAATGTCTGTCTCCCATACATGGAACATTCTGCCTCTTTTCTTTCACTTCCTGGATTTCTTTTCAGCTTAAACCCCACCTTCAACAAGAGACTTCTTTGGGTCCTATCCCTTATCCCTGGGACTTCCCCATGGGATTACCTCTTCTAAACAAGGCATTTTTCAGCAGGTATGTAGGTATTTGAATATTGTCTTCACCTTCTTTAGGAATCAATTCCTTGCGGACAGGGATCCTATTTTTGCCTTTCTTTAGATCCCCCCCACCCCCAGCTAGACCCTAGCCAACCACTTAACAAAGCTTGTTGGGTGATCATAGACTGTGACTTGTCAGCCTAAAACTCACTGGCAACCACAGAGAACAATCATATTAATACAACTCAATTCAATATTTATTTTTTTAAAATTGTTACTCTGAATTTAATGAGCATAAAAAATGAGCATTTTTATATACCAAGTAAGACAGAAAAAGTGGATTATATGTGAAATCATATATTTATCCATCTTATGTGTATAAATTGTATTCTAAATTCAACATGTTATTATTTTTTTTTTTTTTGCCTTTTGGAGGGCAATTGGGGTTAAGTAACTTGCCCAAGTTTACACGGCTAGTTTTGTGTGGGGGGGGTGTGTGTGGGGGTGTTAAGTGTCTGAGGCCGGAACCAAACTCAGAATGGAACTCCCGTCCTCCTGACTCTGGGCCGGCGCTTTACTCACTGAACCACCTAGCCGCCCCTAACATGTTATTTTCAAAGCTGTCCTGTTTCAACAAGCAGTATGCAAGGCTCTGGGCTAGGCATTGTGGCTGACTTATGCTTTGCATAAGCAAAAACTTTTTTAAAATGTTTGTTCTTAACACCAAATAAAACAGGCATTTCCATATATACATATATAACACATACATATACATATATGCATACATACATACACACATATATTAGGACAGAAAAAAAGAATATTGTACACTAAACAACTGATCTCATTTATGGCTTGCTTTTCTTTTTATGTATACAATATATGCTATAAGAAATTAGAAAGTGATGAATACAGAATAAGTATGACTCTAAAGAAGAGGTAATAGAAGACCCTTGAAAGGTGGGAGGTCCACAACAGTGCATTGCACATATTTTCAGACTTTTTTAATGTATTGATCCATTATTCTAGTTTTTCTCATTTTTTATATTTAAAAACATATAATTTGTCACAGGAGGTAGCTCCTTAGGAGGGAAAGAAGAGGAAAAAGGGAGAAACTTACTATGATCATGTAAAAAACCAATATATCAATAAAAATTTATTTTTAAAAATATGTAATGAATTCAACCTGTAGCTTTTGTAGACCCCCAAAACACACAAACTGAATTAGGTCATGTGTGTCTCCACATTTTTATTTTTCTCAAAAAATGGCTTGACATGCATTGTAGAGTCTAGAACTGCCCCCCCTCCCCAAGAGGATCAGTCCAGAACTGGCTCAATTTGGGATTTGGGGGTATAGTTATATGCCCTTCAAAGAGTAGGTATTCCCAAGGGATGCCAATCAACTCTGGTCCATACAATGGACATGGGCTATATCTTGAGTATGTGACTTAGGTCACTTAATCCTGGTCAGGTGATAAAGAGGGACGAAGTGCCCAGTTTATTTCAGATCACACCCCCTACCACACCAGACCACTCCCAGCCTTGGACCATCTAGGCAGAAGAATCTATCTCCATCCAAGCAGTTTCCAATGCAGTCTCGTTAGCCAGTAATGTCCTTTAGAGCAGGAGACTGGCTTAGGGTGGGGGGAGCTCTGAGAATAATTTTTCACACTTTCAATGCTGACCTGTTTGCTTGTGCTTCCTTCTGACCTTCCTTCTTTCTCTGAATTATTTTTAAAGGGGACACAGTGCCCCTCTTTTCTTTCTTACCATACTATCCCTTTCCCCCCTTACCTTCTCTGCCCCACCTATTGGAAAAGAAAAAAGAAAAACATAGCCCTTGGAACAGAAGACTCTTTTCATAATCAGAGCATTCCCAGAATAGAAGGGGGTTGCCTTTTGGAGCAGGGTGAGAAAGGGAGAGTGGTGTGTTCTCTCTCTCTCTTCAAGGATCTTTTAATGAAGGATCTTTTATCAGGAAGGTGTAGAAGGAATTCTTCTTCAAGGACCAACTGGTTGAGATGCCCTCTGAGAGCCTTTCTAGCTCTGGGATTCTGTATTTCTAACTTATCCTCCTCTTACTTGGAAATCAGTATTAGCAGGATCTCTGGGTCCTGATCTTTCTGAATGATTCATCACAGCGGTCCTCTAACCCCCAACCAGGCCACGCAGAATGACTGAAGCCCAGCATTCAGGGCTTCCAGAGTATCCATCTGGTTTTCTGGAGCTGATTGTTCCCATTCAGACCTTTGTACCCCAAAGCCCTCAGGTCTGTTGGGTTTTTGAGGACATAACACAAAGGTACTGTTGTTGTTGTTATGCCCCTTTATTTGTCTGTTCCCTTTCCTCAACTAGGTTAACCCTTCTCCCCTTTACCCCGCCAAGCTGAGCAGCATTGCTTGATATACATTTATATGCCTCCTGGCAGACTCTTGATCTCAAACTTTGGTTCTGTGGTCTTCCCAGGGCCCTGCTCAATTTGTGCTGACATATCCCAAGGCTGTGCTCCATCTAGCATGCCAGCCAGCCCAGCCAAAGCAGTGAGACCAAAAGGAGGTAGCAGTTGCCAGTTAAGTCAAACCATCACCATAACCTCCAGTCCCTTCCTTTGACCCCAATGGAGGTAGCCAGGGACCTTGGGAATAGTAGTTTTCTCTAAATATTGGTGCTATTCCCAGTTTAGGCCCTGAAGTCACATCCTTTATTGTGGATAAGGGACCCACCTGCCTCTATACCAGTTGACAACCAATTGCCAACAACAGGCATATAACCAAGAGTCCTGGGAGTGGCAGTGTTGCCCAGATCATCAGGCCTCCCTGCTTCCATCTAACTCTCCCAGCTAGCACCCTGGGATATGAAAATGTGGCCTGACAACCTCTTTTGTGATTTCTGCAATGACAGCTGTAAAAGACCTAGGAATGAACATTTTTGCTGCCAAAGTCCTTGATACTATCCAATGGTTCAGTCTCAGAGAATTATACAATAAGATGAAGTGTCACCCACTTGCCCTCTAAGGACCTTTCCATGGGACTTGGGGCTGAATCTTTTCTATGTCTTTGTCTTCTCTAGGCCTCCCATTGTATCCTGGGCCATCTCCAGTCATTTGGATCCAGATTGTGCAGGAGGAAAAAGTGAGGCTGGTGACTTTGCACAGCCCTCCCTCACTTAAATCCAATTCACTTGCAAGTCATGGCATCATCTCCCTGAAGTCAAGGTCCTCTTCCAGAACAAAACAACTACAATTAAAATAAGCTCCTTAAGAGCTGGGACTGTCTTTCTGTTTGTATTTGCATATTCTAAGTACTTAATGACTGTTCTTTCATTTACTCCTCTTTCCTTCTCCAGACCTTGCTCTGTTCCCTTCCATGTTTTACCTCCTACATGTGTCCAGCCCCTTGCTGGCACTATAAGGCTTCCCAGCTCTTGGTTTCAGCAGTCTTTCCCCCAGATAATATTCCCCAGTCTCCAAGTCCACAGCATCATAGAACCATAGAATCTTAGAGTTGGAAGGACTTTGTCTACTCAAACTCTACATAAGAAAGTAATCCCCCCCCAAAAAAAAACCAACCCCAACAATTGTCAGCCAGTCACTACTTGAAGCTTTTTAGTGATGGAGAGCTCACGACTAATCAAAGGGGTTCCCTGAACTTTGGGGCCACTTATTGGTTAAGTATCCTATGATATTACTAGGAATCTAGGGTCATCTAGCCACCTTGCCCTCTGCCCTTTCAGATAGGTACTAAATTACCTTCTCTTCTAGTTTAAAAATTTTCCCTTTACCTATTCTTGAAATTTTTAAAATAATTATTCTTTATTTTAACAATTGTTTTTTAGGATTTTGAGTTCCAAATTCTCCCTCTCTCTAGCCCTTCCCCCCACCCACTGAGAAGGCAAGCAATACGATATCAATTATATATGTGAAGTCATGTAAAACATTTCCATATTAGACATATTGCAAAAAAAAAAGGCAAAAAAAATAAAGTGAAAAAGTATGCTTCAATCCTTATTCCAAGTTCATCAGTACTCTCTCTGGAGGTGGATAACATTTTTCATCATGAGTCTCTTGGATCATTTTATTCATTAGAGTGGCTAAGTCTTTCACAGTTGATCGTCATTACTGTTACTGTGTACAATGATCTCCTGATTCTGCTCATTTTATCAATTCATATGTCTTTCCAGGTTTTTCTGAAACCATCCTGTTGGTCATTTCTTATAGCACAATAGTATTCCACCATAATCATATTTCATCACTTGTTCAGTCATTCCCCAACTGACGGGCATCCCCTGGATTTCTAATTCTTTGCTACCACAGCAAGATCTGCTATAAATATTTCCTTTTCTTTTTCCTAATCTCTTTGGGATACAGACCTAAGTAGTGGTATTGCAACTACCTTCTCTTAGAAAGGTGATGGTCTATCTCATTTTCAAATGTTTGGGAAAGGAAATTAAACCTCCATCGGAATGCATTCCTAGGTTAAACCACCATAGCTACAGGGAAATTCTGTAGGTTCTCTCCTCCCTTGAAGCCATTCATTCCAAAGAAAGGGACGAGCAAGAGAAGGAGGTCCAGAGAAGCATAACAGGTTCAGGATGGGGGAGAGAAGGTGGCCAAGGTCCGGAGTCCAGAAGCCCAGTTACTATAAGGAGATGCTCCAGTGACGTCCGGGTAGGCGGTGCCCTGTTTGCAGCCCAGGAGGGGAGGGGACGTGATGCATAGGCAGGGGCCGGACCTGTAGCAGAGGGGCGGGACCAAAACGATGTCGGGCCAGTCCAGGGATGGGGCAGTTCGGGGAGGGGCGGGATCAGATTGCGTATGGGCCAGTTCAGGGATGGAGCCAGGTGGGGGAGGGGCGGGGCAGTCCAGGGGTGGGGGGGGGCCAGTGTAGAGGTGGGGCCAGTAGGGGGCGGGGCTGCGGCCTAACTGAGCGAGGTCCGGCTCGGCCTCGGCTGTCGGCGCTGGCTCGGAGCTCCTGGGGCCGCGGCTGCACCACAAGCGATGGTGGGCATCCCGGGAGCGGCTGCCTTCCAGCGTAAGCGGGGTCGGGGCTGGGAGGATGTGACGAATAGGTCCCGAGCCGTGGTGGCCCCAGGGCCGGCGGGAGGAGGGCTGTATGTATGTGTGTGTGTGTGTGTGTGTGTGTGTGTGTGTGTGTCTGTCCATCTAGTGCTTGGAGGGTTGCGGGGAGGTGCTCCCTCCACGCTGACTCCTGGGGTCTCCCGCGGTGGTAGTTGGGCCAGAGGTGGAGGTATCCATCACTGGCCCAAGAGTGGAACACGAACCAGACCGTGGACTGAGACCCAGAGAGGGGGAGTCACATGCCCAAGGTCATACAGCTCGAGTCTAAGGTAGAGGCCAGGTTGGCCCACCCCCTCCGCCCCCCAGGTGTCCTGACGCCCAGCCAGGCTGCCTCCCACGGAGCCTCGCCTCCTTCTCGGCCACCCAGGACCGACCCATGGAGCAAAGCCTTTCTCGCTATCCGCGCGTTCGGGCGCACTCCAAGGGCCAAGAGGCCCCAGGTTTGGGGGGTCGTGTTTCCGGGCGCGCAGAGAGTGCTTGCCTTTGTGGAGGGCAGAGACACCCTTTCTCCCCTCCTTTCCTCTTCCCTTCCCAGCCCCAACCAGCCATGGGTCCAACTAGACCCTTATGGTGATGAAGGCTCCAATGGAAAATGAAAAACTCACCTTTTGGCAGAGACGCAGTGGAAAAGGACCAAAAGTGGTTTTGGGAAAGTCCTGCTTCCCCCTCTCCTAATAAACGCAGTTGACTGACTGACTGATCACTGGAGACCCGGCTCCACAGCCCAGTCTACTTCTTTCTTGTCTGGCCTTGGGACACTTACAGAGGCTAATCTTTTCGTAATCAGCCCTTGTTTATTACCCTTGGGCTCTTTTCAAAAAGTTGCTGCTCTGCACCTGAGCTGGCTCAGAAAGGGCATGATGGGGGAGGAAGCTTGGACAATGAAACCTGCTCAAGTGGTACCTTCCTAACTCAACCATGCCTGAGCCTGAGCATTCGTTGACCTTTTCTAGACAGGACCACCTACAGAGTTTGGTTTTCTCTTGATACTTTATGCCTAGAACACAGTTTTTAATTGAAAAAATTAATACATATTACTATACTTGCTTGTGGTGGTGAAAAAGACTCCAGATTTGGGATAGGTGGATCGTAGTCAGTAAGCATTTATGAAACACCTACTATGTGCCTGGCAGTGTGCTATACAAAGAAAGATCAAAGATCCCCAATCTCTGGGGAGTCTGATTCGAAGATTTAAAGCTGATCCAGCAATCTCCTTTTACATAGTGAAACTGAGGCCCGGAGGGGTTTAAATGCAGGCCCCCAGGTTTCAAATCCTGAGCTTTCCATTGTACAGAGCTGCCCCTTTACCTAGTTTCAAAGCTCTCCTTTGCTGCCTATTGCCTGTGTGACCTCAAAATAGCTTCCCTTTTCAGACTCAGTTTCCCCATTTGCAGAATGAAGGGGTTGGATTTGATGAGCTCCTGAGGGTTCCTTTCAGTCTCTAAAAGTAGTGAAATAGGATCTCCTTTGAAGATTCAATTCCTGGGTTGTTGGGGGAGGGGAATGATCTCAAGTGAATGAATTCCGGAAGTTTCCTAAGGCTGAATGGATGAGGCCAACCAAGGTGTTTATTTGGGAGTGGAACTCTTCAAACTGGAATTTTGAATTAGAACATTTTGGATTTTGCTTTAATCTTAATTTTAGTTATGTTGGGAAGGGTTCTCTTTATAAATTAAGGTGAGGAAGGAAATTGAGAAAAAAATTTTAAGACCAGCACAGTAACCTTTCATATATTTTGGTGCCTAAGTAATTATTCAGAACATCCAGCAGGCAAAAAGTTTGACTCTTGGTCCACCATAAATTATGGATTAATTTTGGGGGAAGGAAGCTAGATTTGTGATTTCTTCTGTGCGTGGATCTTCCTGTGTGAACTTGGTCTCTTCAGAAGAAGGGTGGTTTCTACAACTCAGGAAGTTGTTGGTAGCAGTGAGAAGTTAAGTGACTTGCTCATGGTCACTCAGCCAGAATTGATCCCAGGTAGAATTTGAACTCAGGTCTTCCTGACTACAAGACCCATCCTTTCTTCATCCATACATGCTGCCTCTCAGTGTTTCACTCAGCAAATGTGTACAGTGCTTCATATGAGAAATGATTTACTCAACTGGTGCTTGACTTCAATGTTTTCCTTTCAGATAAATTTATAATATATACTACATAAGACTTTTAAAAATGATATTCAGCTTAAAAACATTGAATAGAAAAAAATTGTGGATTCTCCTCGTGTTTATCAGGCATAGACCTTATAGAAATTAATATGTCACAGTCTCTGCCTTGAAGAACTTAGTATCTGAAGCTATGGTAGGTATGCAGAAAAGTGATATTAGTAAAGAACAGTGTTAGATTAGGTAACCATGCAGAATACTCTAGGAAAATCTGAGTAATAAGGGAGAGATTACTCTTAGCTGGGGATGGAGAGAAGAGGTGAGAAAAAGGATTTCATGGAGAAGGCTGGACCTGAGCCTGGATAGGAAGGAAAATAATGATTTCAGAACACAGAGATGTGGAAGGAGATATCTATAGTGTGTGTGTGTATGCATACATGTATGTGTACACATATATATTCCACAATATACATATTCATATATACACTAACATACACATACATGCATACACACAATTATATGTGTGTGTATTTCTATCTATACACATACACATAAACCCATCTAAATGCACTGAGGCAGGAGAGGGCAGGATGATGAGTTTCCAACTAATCTAGTTGGACAGGAATATCATATAATACATGGAAGGATTTAGGATAAAATATGGCTGAAAAGGTAGCTAGTTTGTATCTTTAATGGCTAGGCCATGGGAAACCACTGGAAATTTTTGAGCAGGATAGAAACATGATCAAACCTTCACTTTAGGAAAATTATTTTGGCAGCCGTTTGGAGAGAATGGCTTGGAGAGAGAAAAGATGGGAAGCAAGAAGATCCAGGAGAAAGCTATTACAGTAGTCCAATCAAGAGATGTAATGTGGGTTTGAAGAGGAAGCCACATGTTTGAGGGGAGGTTGTGGTGGTGCAGTTGACAAGGGTTAGCTACTCATTGGGTGTGAAGGGGTGAGGAAAAGAGTCACAGATTTATAGTGGACTCAGTGGAGTCTGACCAAAAGTGGTTTTGGGAAAGTTCTGCTTCCCCCTCTCCTAATAAACTCTTGTTGATTGACTGACTGAACACTGGAGCCTCGGGCTCCACAGCCCAGTGTACTTCTTTCTTGTCTGGCCTTGGGACACTTAGAAAGGCTAATCTTTTCGTAATTCGCCCCTGTTTACCCTTGGGCTCTTTCCAAAAAGTTGCTGCTCTGCATCTGAACTGGCTAAGAAAGGGCAAGATGGGGGAGGAAGCTCAGACTATGAAACCTGCTCAAGTGGTACCTTCCTAACTCAACCAAGCCTGAGCCTGAGCATTCGTTGACCTTTTCTAGACAGGACCACCTACAGAGTTTGGTTTTCTGGATTTTCTGGACCCAGGTGACTGGGAGGAGGAGGATAGTGCCATCAATTGAAATAGGAAAATTAGGAGGAAAGGAAGGTTTAAGAGGAAAGATCATGAATTAAGTTTTGTAAGGGATGAGTATGAAATGCCATCCAGACATTCAGGTGTAGATGTAGAGCATAGATTGTCACTGCCGAAAAGGGCTTTAGAACATGCAGTTTTAGAGTTGGAAGGAACCTTGGAATAATAATAATAGATTATAATAATAATAATAATAATTGTTCAATTGTGTCTGACTCTTCATGACCCCATTTAAGGTTCTCTTGGCAAAGATACTAGAGTGGTTCTCCAGCTCATTTTACAGATAAGGAAACTGAGGCAAACAGGGTTAAGTGACTTTCTCAGTCATACAGCTAGTATATATCTGGGGCCAGATCTGAACTCAAGGAAATGAGTTCCTGATTTCAGGCCCAGCTCTCTAGCCACTGTACCACCTAGCCCTCTCCAGTAGCCCAGGACCTGCCAGTATAACTCACAAGCATGGGAATGCTTGAGAAGGCCATCACTTTCCACCTAGGGGAAGGAGTGAAGACTCTGAAGAAAAAGAGTGTCAGGATATCACTGGCACTGGTGATGGCCTATTGCGGCTCCACTGCTCTAATAATATCCAGCATTTATATAGTGCTGTAAGGTTTAGAAAGAGTTTTATAAATATTGTACCGATGGGTCTTTATAATAACCCTGGGAAGTATAGGCTATTATATTTATATTATTATATTACATTATATCATATCATATTATACTATATTATATATAATTATGTTATGTATAATATATAACATATTATAATAATATAATTATAACAATATGATATATTATATATAATATAGTATATGTTATAATACATATTATAAATAAAATTATATCATGTTATTTATTTATAATAGATATTTATTTATTATATTATAATAGCCTATTCTACTCATTTAACCAAGAGGGAAACTGAGGCAGACAGCAGTTAAGTGAGTTGTCCAGGGACACATAGCTAGTAAGTGTCTGAGGCTCAAATATAGTATCAGAGCTATAAGAGAACTTAGAATGAACCTGTAGCACCTAGATTGCCAGAAATGAAAGGGATTTTGGAATACAGAGAATAAAATAACTGAACTGGAAAGGACCTTTAGGGACCATCCAGTGCAGCCCCTTCATTTTGCAGAAAGGCCTGGAGAGGGTCAGGGCCTTTCCCACCTGTCCCTAGCCTGTTAGTGGCAGAGCCAAGATTAGAAGCAGCTCTCTGGATTCCAAGGTCCGGGGATACCCGTCATCTGCCGCCTCTCTGGATAGCAGAATGCTTAAACCAGGTCACCTTCCAAGTGACTGGAAGCATTTAGAAAGAAAAATGATGGACATTCAGTGTCTAAAGTAGTTCACAAATCCCAGTGACTGGAAGGAAGATTGGACGACCCTTACACTTTCCCTAGAAAAAGATGGGAAGACCCAATAGATCTCTGAAATAGAAATAAGAAAAAGAAATAGATCTCTGTAGCAGCACTTTCAGTCTTCAGTTACTTCTGATGATGACTGCTAATAATAACAGCTAATATTTATATCTCACAGAAAGGTTTGCAAAAACACTTTACAGGGTGTCCCAAGTGCCTTAGTGTGGTTTTAAACTTTAACAACTTAAAACTTCACTAAGGCTTTTTGGATACCCTTAAGAACTCTGTGAAGTTCGTCTCCATTTTACAGATGAAGAAATTGAGGCTGAAAGGGTTGAAGTGACTTGGCTGATGGTCATATAGCTAGAAAGAATATTGACTCTTAATCTAAAGCCAGAAGGAACCTCAGTGGCTATCTGGTCTTCTTCCCAAGAGAGATTCAAATCGAGATTTTCCTGGTTCTAAGTTTATTCTTCCTTATACTATAAACCTTGACTGTTTTGAAGTTTATATGAGAAGGGGTGATGTGAAGAAATTCACTTACTCTTTCATCACATATATATTAGTCTCCTAAAAAATTTTCATTACTCTAAAATATTTGAAGCCAATAAAAATGGGTTTTCATAGAAGTGAAAGTGGAAACACTAGAATTCAATTATCCACAAGTGTTTTATCATAGCATCATAGCTGGAGACCTCAAAGAAGTCTGGCATTTTATAAATCAATCAATAAACATAATATAAGCACCTACTATTTGCCAGGCATTGTGCTAAGTGCTGGGGGTACAAAAAGAAGCAAAAGACAGTCCCAGCTCTCAAAGGACTCACAATCTAATTGGGGAAACAGCATGCAAACAGATATATAAAAAGCAAGCTTTTGTATCCTTTCTTTCCCAAAGCAAGGATAAATAGGAAATACTGAGCAAAGGGAAGGTACTGGGATTAAGAGGGACTAGGGAAGACTTCCTGTAGATGGTGGGATTTTAGTTGGAATTTAGAGGAAGCCAGGGAGGTCAGTAGTCAGAGCAGTCAGAGCCAAGGAGTGAGAGTATTCCAGGCAGAGAGAATGGCCCGAGTGAGAAATGGCGGGTCAGGAAGTGTCAGAATGTCAGGAAGGAGGTCAGTGTCTTTGGAATGAAGAGTATAGTTGAGAAAACTGAGACCCAGAAATGCGAAGCCATGTGCAAGGTCACATACACTGTATATTTTTTAATGAAGGGAGCATCTTCAACTTAAATTCAACAAACACTTATTCAGTGTCACAAAGAATTGAATTCTTACCCTATGCCCAGCACCATGCTGGGTCCTGAAGATACAAAAGCAAAAAGAAACTTGTTCTCTTGGATTATATATGCCTCAGGCTTTTGCTCAGACCTGGGGGTCAGGACAAAGATGAAACAAGTCCTGGCCTCTCTTCCCAGGTAGCTTAAGACAGTGCCTTCTCTCTTTTTGTTATCTCCAATTTACATAGCTGTTTAAATGTTGTCTCTTCCATTAGACTGTGAGCTCTTTGGGAGCAAGAAATGTCTTTTGCCTCTCTTTATGTCCCAGTGCTTAGGCCCATAATAGACTTAGGCCCATAGTTGGCTTTATTGACTGACTGAGGCAATCAGACATGTACACATAGAGGTACACTTTATAGGAAACAATAAGACATCCAGAGGGAATCCCAGAGGAAAGAGGGAGGAGCTGAGCTCCTGTTTACCTGGACTGAGGAAGTGGGGATTCAGGGAATATTTTATGGAGAAAATGGCACTGGAGCTATGCCTTGGCGAAAGAAGACTTTGAACAGGTGGAGTTAAGGAGGGAATGTCTTCTTGGCATTGCGAATAGCCTGCAAACATGTACAGACGTGGGGGAGCCAGAGGAGACCTGGGAATGCCTAGCAGTCCTATCTGTTGGGAACATGGGGTGTGGAGTAGTAAGGCTGAAAATGTAGGTCTGAGTTAGATGGAAGTATGAGCTTAACATTTTATCTTATAGGGCCGTGGTCTCCAGACCTTTTTTTTAAATCAGTTACCCCTTTAATGAAAAATTTTTGAGGACAAACCCCCTAATATGTATATTTTTATTTATTAGAGTAGCCACTGAGCCAAGAAGAGCTAGTTTCAGGTCCAAGGTCTTGACACCTCTTATGTGACCTAGACCAGTCACTTAACCTTGGTGTCCCCTCTTCTTTCCTAACAATTCTCTGACTATAAATTACCAGGTTGATGTGCAGACCTAAGATGATAGAGTTGTGTGTATCATTAAAAGCACAAGTCTGATCCCCAACCCCTCTCTGTACTATTGTACTAATGGTTATGTACATTATAAAAGTTACATGAAAATAGAATTTTTTTTTTTAAAAAGATAAGCTTAGATCAGGCCTGCACAACCTGTGGCCTATTTCTTGTAGCCCGAAGCTGTTTGGAGGGCACTAAAGGATTTCCTCTACATACAAAGGATGTTTTCCTGCACATTTTTTGCAGGTTGCCTGAAATCCTTTGGCAGGTCACAGGTTGTACAGGTCTGGCTTAGATGAATTAATATTTGCTCCAAATCAAGGGTTCTCAATCTTTTTTTGAGTTCTGGACCCCTTTGTCAGTCTGGTGAAGCCTGCGAGCCTTGTTTCAGAGTCATGTTTTAAAATAATTGAAGGACAAACTAGATTTCAATTAGAGGTTAAGGAAAATAAAGATATAACATTTTTCATCCCTGAAATCTTTGCACTGACCTCTCAGCCCCTGGTTCAGAACCCTTGTCATAGGGAGCTACTGGAGTTTATTCAATGGACAGTCCTATCTGCACTTTAGGAAAATCACTTTGGCAGCTATAGGAAGGATGCATTGGAATGGGGACAGACTAGAAACAGGGGGACCAAGTGTGAAAGGCTTTTACAACAGTACGCCAAGGGGAAGGTGGGGACACTGAACCTATGTGATGCCTGTGAGTAGAGAAGTACATAGATGAGGTATGGTGTGAAAAGAGAAACAAGATGGGGAACTGATTGGTCAAGTTGAGAGTGAGGAGTTGAGGTTCCAAACCTGGGTGATAAGAAGGATGGTGGCCTCAGCTGAAATGGGAAGTTTGGACAAAAGATAATGGAAAGATGCAGATTGTAACCTGTTCAAGTCTCTTTAGCCGGTACCACTTACTGTGTCCTACTGAAAACCCAAAGTGGGAAGTGGGGAGGTTTGACCCGGCCGCAGCACCCTAGAGCACAGAACCAGCCAAGGGCTTGGCAGCCATGAGGTGCCTTGGGAGGCTGAATATGGACATGCTGGGGTATGTGTGGGGGAGTTTTCCTTATAGCCCTTGGCTTAACTGCTGGTTTCCTGGTTAAGGGTTAGGTTTTAACTGCCTGAGGGGACCCATCCTAGGAAGTGGAGAGTTTGGATGTTTACTCTCTGGGAAGGGAGTAGAATAGGGTAATGCTTAGTGAATGGGGGTGAAGAGGTAGTGTGGTTGTGTTGGAGAGGAGCCCATCATCCCACCCTTTGATTGACTGATCCCTCACTCCTTGGGGTCCTTTAGAGATCTCTGCTCTAAGAAATGAGCAGTCACTAAAAGTTTTTGTAGAGGGAAATGATGATGTCAGAATTGGGCTTTAAGAAGATTTTGGAGGCTTTGTGAAGGAGACTGGGAAAGGAAAACTCAGGATCACAATAAATAGTCCAGGCAAAAGCAGAGCTGTAGAGCCAGAAAGGACCTTGGAGGCCATCTAGTCCAATTCCTTCATTTTACAGATGAGTAAACTGAGGCCCAGGGAGGTTATACAACTTGTCCAAGTTCCACAGGTGGTCAGCAGTAGAAGCAGGATCTGAACCTTCTCCCTTGACCCTAGACTTCATGTTCTTTCCACCGTAGCTTACCCAAGAGGTATCGAGTGCCTAATGTAGCCTGCTATCCTGATGAGCCAAGAAGCTGGGAAAAAAGAAAGATATAGGGGGACTGTGGCAGTAGAATGGACAAGATTATTTGAAGCTTCATTTATGATCAAGTATTATTGAATTTATCTCCCCCTACTACCCTGTTTCTGTGTGGTCTGGGAGTACAGAATAATTTTAAATATTAACTTGAGCAAATCATAATTAGGAAGATAAATCTGTTGGGAGAAAAATCCCATGCAAGGGGAGAAAATTCGTCCAGAATATATATGCCTTTGGAATTATCCATGCTCCCAGTCAGTGCCTGGCTATTTTTAGGGGGAATGAGGCACCTTTAACCCACAGTATTTGCAAGTACACGTACTTCTCCAGGCAGCATGAATTCAGTAACTGAGTTTGGGCAATAAGATGGGTGTTGGGTGTTGCAGTAATCCAAGCCTGGATTTGGTGTTTGGTGTATTTGTGAATGTGCTGGCATCCATTCAGAGACACTTAGTCTCTGGGGCTACCACCCTCTAGCTCAGCAGATTAGGGCTCTCCCTACATTCAGGATGCCAAGGGCCTTCCATCCTGTATTTAAGTCACACGTGGGTAGGGTAGCTCTACTCTGGGTTCCATCATGGAAGAGTATACCCCACCATACCCCTCCTCCTCCCGGTCAGCTGTCTTTCAACTATGTGCCCTTTAACACAAGAAGAGCTGGTAGAGGGAGTGGGTGGCTCAGAACATGGGTATCTCATGTGTCCCACTTACTTGAAAAAAAAATTCCAAGACCTTTTCCTCAGCTGGGGATCAGCTTTGGACACTACTGCACATGATGATGATAAGTATTTTGAATACACATAGGGCTTGGCAATTTCACAGACATTCTTTTACAGGTGAGGAAACTGAGGCATAAAGGGATGGAAGTGATTTACTCCAGGTCATCTCTACTAGTAGCAGGCCCAGCAGTTTTAGCCCAGATCTCCTGCTGCCTGATAGTGCTTTTCCCCCTGCTGTTTGACAGAACATCTTTCATGGATTCATTGAAATGGTACAGCAAGTCAAAATATCCTCTTGTGTAAATTTGATAGATGATAATGTGATAAACCCCAATGAAGATATATATATATATATACATATATATATATATATATGAAAAAAGAAAAGGGACCCTTCTTGACCTCCATGTACATTTATATAGCATTTTGTTTATTTTTTAAAAAAAGGAAAGAAAGTGAAAAAAAGGAAGGACAGATCAATATGAAAGGAGAGAAAAAGAGAGAAAGGAAGGAAAGAAGTTAACAGTTAGTTATCCAAAAGAAGCAAGAAGGAGGTGGTGAGGCAGTCCTCAGGAAGCAGGTAGGCCAGGGATTCTTAAACTGAAGTTCCCAAGGGGTCTGTGGATAGATTTCAGGGGATCCCTGAACTCAGATAAGGAGGAAAAATTACATCTATATTTTCATTACAATTGGTTTCCATTGTAATAATCCTATGTATTTTATTTTATGCATTTAAAACATTCTGAGAAAGCGTCTGTAGGCTCCTCTCCCCTTCCTTTCCCTCATTTCTGTCCTTTCCTTTTCTTTGTGTCCTTTTCTTTCCTTTCTTTCTTTATTAAGATAAACAAAATGCTATCTAAATTTACATTGAGAAGTGTAGTGACCAAGAAAAGCAATCTTTTCTCAGGAGGGAAAATTCCTTGGGAAACCCAATTAAGATTGGAATATTGCTAGATAAATATAGACTCTTAAGGTGTTCAGGGAGATTGTGAGCAGTGGAGCAGGCATTGGGAGGCAGTTAGTGTCAGCTCTTTTAGAACTCTCTGGCTGTAAGCCACTTCCCAACCTTGTCTTCTCTTCCAGCCCACTGACACTGCTCCCTGCTCCATGCCAGACCTCTGCTAGCATACCTTGGAGGGCTGTGCCCTTTGGGCTCTTCTGCCCTCCTTGCCCCGCTTTGCCTCTCTAGCTCATAATAATGTCTTGATAGCACTTTAAATTTTACAAAGGGCTTTGATGGACATGATCTCATTTTATCCTCACCACAACCCGGCAGGTAGGTAATGAAAGATGATGGATGAGGAAACTGAGACCTCAGATACTTTAAGCAAGCAGTCATTGATCAGGGAAGTCAAGTGTCATTGAGACCACAGGATCATGGAGGTTTAGAGCTGGAAAGAGCTTTAGTCTAAACTCATTATGCAGATGAGAAAACAGGCATGTTTATAGAAACATGGTGTGCCTTTTCCAAGGTCACAAGGGTCTCTCTACTAAATGGTAGAGTCATAATTCGAACTCAAACCCTCTGATTCCAAATCCAAAAACTTCTCCTGTACTGAGAGCTGGAAATGAGGGCTCTTCTGGATTCTAAGATTCTCTCCCCTACATCCTTTAAAGCTTTTCTCAGATGCTGTGCCCTGCATGAAGCCCACATTCTCCACAATCAGTAAGGACCTTCTTTGGACCTCATGTACCTCTCTTGAGTTTGGTTGCTTTTTGTTTTTGTTCCTAGCACTGTTCCTAAATCTCTTTAACAAAAAAAAAAAAGTCTTAGGGTGGCTAGGTGGTACAGTGAATAGAGGACCGGCCCTGGAGTCAGGAGGACCTTAGTTCAAATCCAGCCTCAGACACATAATGCAAAAAAGTTCAAATCCAGTCTCAGACACATAATGCAAAAACTGCAAAAACTAGCCGTGTGACCTTGGACAAGCCACTTAACCCCAATTGCCCTCTAAAAAGAAAAAATGTCTTGAGAAACTTCACATGCGTTTATATTCCCTCAAACTGAAACATAAAAAATGAAAACATGAAACATGAAAAAACCAAACTGTTCTTTCCCCCTTCCACACAAATTATTCCACAAGGCGGAACAGCTCTTTGGGGGTAAAGCCCCGTTACCCCCAGTTTAACTACCTATAGAGATACAGTAGAGTTATACCTGAAGATTTCGAAATCCACCTCCCTCCCCCAAGTCATTCCTCCTGATCCATCAGGTTATAATGGTATCAGATTTACATTACATTTGACTCCCTAAAGCTTAAAGCAGTTTCTTTATCTTCGAGGAGTCTTCCTATCTCATCTTGGTGATCTTTAGCAATACAAAGTCAACTGGTCTCACTCAGTCTTCTGCATTTGCCTTTTTCTTCTGGGAAGGAAAAACCCCATGCTTCCATTCTCCAAAATTCATTCCCTCCCTGATAAGTTTTAAGATAGAGTGAGTTGAGGAAATGAACTTGGAAATTTAAATGACCAATCTATCTCTTAAATGCTGTTGGGAGTCCTGGGAGGAGTCACCTTCCTGGAGAGCACCTACCCCCCTCAGCTATTTCTTTTAAACTTCTTTAAATTTTTTTAGTTTTTTTTCTCAATTACATGTAAGCAACAATTTCTAATATCTGTTTTTTTTTTAAATTTGAGTTCCAAATTCTCTCCTTCCTTTCTCTCCCCCCTCCTTGAGAAGGCAAGCAATTTGATATAAATTATACATGTGCAGTCATGCAAAACATGTCCATATTAACCATGTTGCAAAAGAAAACACAAACCAAAAAACCCAAGAATAATAAAATAAAAAAGTATGCTTCTATCTTCATTCAGGTTCCGTGCATTCTTTCACTGGAATTGGGATAGTGTCATTCATAAGTACTTTGATAATATCTTGGATCGTTGTATTACTGATCATAGTTAAGTCATTCACAGTTGATCATCATTCACTATTGCTGTCATTGTACAATCTTCTGGTTCTGCTTACTTCACTTTGCATTAGTTCAAGTAAGTCTTCCTAGGTTTTTCTGAAAGCATCCTGCTCACCATTTCTTATAGCACAGTAGCATTCCATCACAATTACACATCTTATACATCACAACTTGTTCAGCCATCCCCAACAGACGGGAATCCCCTTCCCCCAACCACTCTTGATGACCCCTTATTCTTCTCACCACAGCAACTCCCAAAAGGGGATCAAAGGGGGGATCAAACTGAGGGACTGATCCCTTTGTCACTTTGTACTTCTTTTTTTTTTTTTTATTAAGCAATCGGGGTTAAGTAACTTGCTCAAGGTTACAAGGCCAGTTATTTCTGGGTGTGGTGCTGAGTGTCTGAGCCCGGGATTCGATCTCCAGGTCGTCCCAACACTGGAGCCAGTACTCTTACTTGCTTGAGCCACCTGGCCGCCCCTCACTTTGTACTTCTACTGAATGAATACATGCGGAAAGACCTCTCCAGTTGAAACTGCTCTTTCACAGACTGTAATACTGTGTTCATGAGTGCCATTTGTAGGGTTACAAGCAAAGCCTTATCTAGGAAAGGCAGATATTGAGGTCTGTAGGGCATCAGGACCTTGGGCTCTGAAGAGGGCGTTCTTCCCACAGTAAACTTTTTGAGAGAACAGTGAAGAGCTTGCTGCTGTTAGCAAGCATCATACCAAAGTGACTGGACTGGAGGGAGCAGCAGAAAGAATACAATCAGGAAATTCCACTGGAAGCCTCTAGCAAGAAGACCCTTTGGAGGCCAAGACAGAATAATAACCTAGTTTTCCTGAGGCCAGTCTTTAGTGTACTGTGCTTCATCAGCTTGAATGGAAGGAGTCCTCATATAGCTCTCTCTGGTACTTTTCACAGAATAAGTATTTGTGGTAAATATGGAGCTTCTTCAGATCAGTCTAAAGAAGACATTACATCCTCCCCGAGCCTAGCATCCCTTCCCCTGTCTCCCACACCCTTTCTGGATCTTGTGCATCTGGTTGGTCCTTAATATTTCTTGAACTGAATTTGCTTCATCTCCAAGGTAAAGGCCTAGGCTTTGACTCTTTGCCTGTCTACTCTTACTTTATACACAATTATAACAGGTTTTTCTTTCTTTGTTTTTTACTTAGTTTCCCTATCCTGAATTTAGAAAGTTGGAAGAAAGATGCAGCAGTCAAATGAAGGCCTTGATAGCAAGGAGAGAGAAAAATTTGATTTTTCTCCCTTAGTAGGCCAAGCCAGTTTGTTTAGGATGTTTCAGCAGCTCTGAAACTTTTCTTTGTCCAGGACATTCACTGATGTTCATAACCATCCCCTGATTCCTAGAGAAAAGGCATGAATGATTTTCAGTGTCTCTAGTAAGAAGCCCAGGACATATGTGAAACATTGAGGTTTCCATACCAAAAGGTCAATCTTTGGTTAAAAAATCAAAACCATAACAAAGACTTTAGAAAAAAAAAATCCAACCTTGTTGCTTCAAAGGGATAAATGTCAATCCTTTGGAAAATTCAACAATTTCTGTAGAAAATTTCATTATTTGGGGGGGAAAAGAATGAGAACAATATTTGAGGAAAAGAAAGAATCTGAGAGGATCTGGAAACGTCTGTGTTGGAGACTTGGAGATGGAGCCTTTGTTGGGGAGGGGAGGAGCAAATCTAAGCCAGGGCCACATAACTGAGACCCAAATTGCCACTGGGGAGCCTTAGAATGGGTGAGAGGAGGTGGAGCTGAAGGTTTTTAGATTTTTGCCTTCTCCGGGGGCATATCTCGTTCTCAGCACCTGGGGAAGAATGAGCAACTTCAAGTTAATGACATATGTGTTTGCCTTCAGCTCTTTTAATGCATACTGTAGAATTTTTCTTTTCTCATTTTTTTTTTTGGAGGGGGGAGGTACTTGAGAAGGGAGAATGGGTTGAGGTTCCAGCATTTGGAATTTATTGATTTATTGAATCAGTCAGAATTTATTAAAGGCCTACTCTTATTGGACACTGTGCTAGATTTTAGGGATCACAGATTTTGAGTTAGAAGGGACCTATGAGACCATCTCATCCAACATTCTCATTTTGCAGATGAAGGATACTGAGGCTCTGAGAGATTAAAGTGACTTAACCAAGGTTAACATAGTAAGAGTAGAGGGGAGATTTGAACCCAGCTTCTTTTACTCTTAATACCTTTACCCTTGGTACTGTATCACATTGATTCCCAATTCAGAGTCAAAACTGAAACTGTTCCTTCTCTGCTAATTGAACTGCTTCATGATTTGAATTCTTGGGTTGATTCTACCACTGTTTGATCCTGTACAGATTTATTCTGGATGGAAAGCCTGTGAAAAGATAGACTTGCAGACTCTCAGAGGCAGAACGGGTCTTGATTGATATAAGGGATCATACTGCTGTTGTAGAGTATAGATTTTTTTTTAATTAATGCCTTTTGTTTTAATATCACATTTATTTCCAAATTCATTCCTTTCCTCCCCTCCTTAGTCATCCCTCATAGTAGAGATTTAAAAGGAAAAGCAAGCAAAAACAGTTTGGCAAATTCAAACCAGTGCATCTATAGGGGCTGATGGGATATACAGTATTCAACATCCATAGTCCCCCATCTACCCAGTGAAGGGAAGAAGGTGAATTTTATCATTTGCATATTAATTTTTCAATAGCTGTTAATAAATATGTGACCCTAGATATTATTTATGTTCAGTTTCTTGAATCAAATGTGTATTTAACCTGAAAAGGTAAGACAAAAGACCAGGAGTTTAAAATTTTTACTATTTTCTAGGGGAAGATCAAAGAAGCTGGTATAATTGGTGAATTGTTTACCAACCATGAGTCCTGGGATATGCACCTAAGTATATAGGAAGAACTCATTTATGACATTTGTAGGGCTGCTAAGCAGCCAGTTGAGCATCCCCTGGCCCTATCTAGGTACTTTGATAACTTTGTGCCACCCCTAATTTCCTTTTTTTTTGAGGGCAGTTGGGGTTAAGTGACTTGCCCAAGGTCACATGGCTAGTTTTTGTGTTTAGTGTCTGAGGCCGGATTTGAACTCAGGTCCTCCTGACTTCAGGGCCAGTGCTCTATATACTGCAACACCTAGCTGCCCCCCACACCTCTAATTTCAAGATCAAAATTAAGTACTAATATAATAACTCCACCAGGGGTGGGGAACCTGCAGCCTCCCGACCACATGTGGCCCTCTAGGTACTCAAGTTCAGCCCTTTGACTGAATTCAGTTCCCTACCCCTGCAAGCATTTTAACCTATATCCAGTAATAATCCTAACTCCATTTATGTATTTTTCAGCTTACATATCTCTTTCCTTATAACAGTACTATAAAGTAGTAGCACAGTTATTGTTTTTTCTCTTCTCTATGTAGCACCTCTCCACCCCCTTCATTCTCCCAGTCCCCACTGGAATTGGCAGGTTGGGTCCCCAGAGGGTGGTTGTCTACTCCCCCTGGAGTTTTCTGATACAACATGTTGTTTTGTGAGCCCCCATCTGGTGTGTTCCCTACTGATTATCTATTACCAAGTCCAAGTTAATTAGCTTTTAGAAACAGGTATTTACTAAGGTGTAATTAATAGTAAGAATAGTTGGTATAAAAATATTATCCCCAAACTGAGGCATCCTAGCCTAACACACAAATTCCCTGGGGATACTGGGCTCAAGCTTAGCACATGTGGCCAAGGTATGTAACTCTGTTTCTGGTTACTGGAAATCCTTTGCTCCCTTGATGGAATCCTCATAAAATTTCCTTTGAATGTATCTCCCTGCTAGGGTCTGATAATCTGTCCCTGTTGAGTTTGTTTTCATTGTGTCCAGTTTGGCCTTAGCTTTGGTGTGTTTCTCAACCCCTAAATTGATGATAGCACTGGCATCAGCCACTGTTGATCCAGGGACACAGCTACCAAAAAATGAAAAGTTCCTATCTTTCAAAGTTTATGAGATAATCCCCTGGGGGAGGGACAGAAATTCAATCTTCCTAGTCAAGACAGTTCTCTTAACACTACTAGATTGGCTTGTAGCTAAAATCCTCATATCTATCTATCTGTCTATATCTATCTATCTGTCTGTCTGTCTGCCTGTCTATTGATATAGATATATACATGTATTTTATCTATGCATATAGCAATATCATCTCTATATATAGATATTGATAAATTATATGTAGATAATAACTATATATATCTATATCCATGTCTGTCTATTTAATATCTATCTGTCCAGAAGTATGTGATTCTTTTTTTTTTTTGGTCTTTTTGGAGGGGGGAAGGCAGGGTAATCGGGGTTAAGTGACTCGCCCAAGGTCACACCGCTAATTTTTGTGTTAAGTGTCTCAGGTTGTATTTGAACTCAGGTCGTCTTGACTCCAGGGCCAGTGCTCTATTCACTGCATCACCTAATTGCCTCAGTGTGTGATTCTTTAAACTCAAATTAATATGGCATCATCTCGGTTCATTCAATTATCCAAGTATTGCATGCCTCCCAAATTTATGAAAAACTTGTTCATACCTAATTCACACCTTTGATTGATTTATTCAATTAAGAAATCTGTGCTCTCTGTGTCCACATTAAGTGGAAATATTAACCCAAACATACAGAAGAAGAAATTGCCACTCAGGTAGGTGATAGATTTGCTCAGAGTCCCATATATAGTAAGGGACTGATAAGTCTTCTCCACACCAGTGCCCTGTTTCTTGACTGAACCAATGTTCCATAGTTCTTAGGTTTCCTTAACCAAAAACATAGCCATGGTAGGGTCATTTCTTGGTGATTCCAATCCTTCCTTCCTTAATAATAGTAATAATTAACATGTGCTAAATACTTTACAGTTGTTGTATTTGCTTTTACAATAACCCTGGAAGGTAGGTGCTCTTATTATTCCCATTTTACAGATAGGGAAACTGAGGCAGACTTGTCCAGGGTCACCAGTAAGCATCTGAGGTCAAATCTGAACTCAGGTCTTTCCTGATTTCTTCACCCAAATCAAACAAGGATGCCCCAGCAGTAGAGTACTAGTAATGAACAAATAATGATGGTGGTAATTGCTGGAGTGCTTTCCTTGTAGCAATTCTCTGAGGTCCCTAGCACAGCCATTATTATCCCCATTTCACAGATGAGAAAACTACAGGTTCCAGACGCTAAATGGACATCCAGTTTGTTAGTAGTGTTAGAAACTGAGACTGAACTCAGGGTTTGACTCCCAAGTCAAACCCACATTCTGCTGCTGCATACACCAAGGTTCTCTGAAGTTTGGAGAACATTGCTTCAGTTCAAGCCAGCAACCCTCCCTCGGGCCAGCTGTCACTAGAATTTGAAGAAGAAACCTCACTAGGCTCTCAACCAGGTCTGCCCTTGATTCATGAGTCACGTCATACTGGGGACTTGGAAAGGCAGAACCTCACCAGGGCCAGGAACCTGAGTGCAAGGGATTGACCTGGCTTTTGAGTGTAACTGGGGAACATCAGATACATCTTTCTTCACTCATTGATTCATCACACATTTTTTAAATGTCTTAGTGCTGGGTGTTGTGTTACTATTACATGGTGGTTGGGGAAGAGGAAAATGTCCACAGATAAGTCAATACGGAGCAGCTCTGGGAGTGGGGAAGGGTTAGGGGTGGATGAGGGAAAGAGTGTAGTTTGGGTAGCTAGGGGATATGGTGGATAGGGTAGAGTGCTGGTCTTGGAATCAGTAGGATGAGTTCATATGCTGCCTCAGAACGTATTAGCAGTATGACCCTGGGCAAGTCATTTAACCACAGTCAACCCCAGTGTTTGCCTCTGTAAAATGGGAGTAACAAAAACACCTACTTTGCAGGGTTGTTGTAAGGCAATAATATAGCTAAAATGCTTTGCAAACCTTAAAAATGCCATCTGAATGTTAGCTATTATTGTTCTAGACGTGGAGGCAACCACAGATGGGGAAGAGTAAATAAACCATTTTGACTGGAAAACTGATAAACAAGGGGGTCAGTGTGAAATAATGCTGGATAGGTAGGGTGGAGTCAGATGATGAAGGTTTTCAGTGATCATCAGAGGCGTTTATACTGAAACTGCTCGCCCCAAAGTTTCCCATGATTTCTTAATTGCCAAATCAAATGGCCTTTTGCTCAGTTCTCCTTCCTGAGCTCTGAACACTTTGGCACAGCCGACAGCTCTCTTCTCCTTGTTACTCTGTTGACAGCCCCCTCCTCTGGTTCTCCTCCTACCTCCCTGACCGATTTCCAGCCTCCTTTGCTTATCCAGGTTTCTTCCCCATCCCCGACCATGGGTGTCCTAGGGTCCCCTTTCCTGTTGCCTTTATATTTTGCTTTGTGATCGATCTCCTTAGCTCCTTCGGCTCCTTATGTTGTATTTTCTTCATCCAGGATGTCTCACTAACCACAAGTGTCCCCCAAGGCTCTTCCCTGGGCTCCCTCCTCTTCTCCCTCTGCCCTTGTACTCCGAGATCTCCTTAGCTCGCATGTAGTCCGTCATGTCTGTGCCAATGATGTCCACACCTGCTTATTGAACCTTACCCTCTAAGTCTCACATCCCTGGCTGCCAAGTGGATTTGTGGGACTGGATGTTCATGAACATCTGAAACTCAGCATCTCCCAAACTAAACTCATTATCTTTCTCTCCAAGCCCTCCCCTCTTCCTAATTTTCTCTATTAATGTGACAGGTACCACTATCCTCCCTATAACCCATGCTTGCAACCTAGGTGTCAACATCCTCCCCTGTCTTACCTCCCCCCACCCCATATCCAATCTGTTGCCACAGCCTGTCATTTCTGTCTTTTGCAGTATGCACCCTTTTCTCTTTTGACATGGCTACCACCCTGATGCAGGCTCTCATTGCCTTAAGCAATTTTGGGATTAGGATCATCTTCCCAGGGGATTTCAGCCACTGTGGTACCTGAATTAGGCAGAGGGTTGTGTGGGCATGACCTTCTCAGGTAGCTGGATGGAAGAAGTTTGGAGTAATGACTTAACCAGTGTACCTCATCTCCCTGGCAGCTGTCTTCCCTTCCCCCCAAAGAAACCCCAATATCCTCTCCAAAAGGCCCCCAGTCTCTCTCCACTCCGGTTCATCCCACACTCAGACTTTCAAAGTGATCTCCCTAAAGCACAGATCTTCTCATGTCACTCCCCCTCCCCATTTATGAAAATCTGTTTGGCCCTTAAACAGCTTTTCACAACCCTTCCCCTTCCTGCATTTTCAGTCTTACATCTTTCTCCCCTGGCAGGTACTTTAGGACCTGTGACACTGGCCCCCTTGCTTTTCCTTGCACAGGCCTCCTGACTACTTGCCTTTGCCACCCCCCCCCCCCCCCCCCGTCGATCCCCCCCGCCGCAATGACTCCCCCCCCTCTTCCCCCCCCCCCCCCCCCCCGCGAGCCCCTCCCCCCATGTCTCCTATACCTGGAATTTTTTTCCTCTACTTCCTGGCTTCCTTTGAGTGCTAGCTCAGATCTCACCTTCTAGGGTAAGCCTTTCTGGATCCTCCCCTTTATTCTAGTGCTTTTCCTCTGTTGATTATATACAATTTATCCCATTCATATTTTGTTTGAACGGAATTATTTTTGTAAGTTACCCCTGTCCCCTCCCATCCCCCATTATATTGTGAGCTCCTTGAGGGCACAGACTAGAAAGGAGTTTTTTGTTTTTGCCCTTTCCTGAGTACTTAATCACGGTGCCTGGTACATAGTAGGTGCTTAATAAATGCTTCTTCACATTATATATTTGACATAACGGGGAGCCCCTGAAATTTTCTCAGTTGGCTAGTGACTTGGTCAAACCTATTCTTTAGGAATATAAAAATTTGGTAGTTTAGGTGTAGTTAGGCAAGACGCCTTCTCTTTGGAGTCTACTGTAATTGTAGATTCAGTAACTGACTTGCATTGATTGAATTCAAGAGTTCTTAACCTTTTCTGTGCAGTGAACCCCTTTGGCAGTCTGGTGAAACCTATGGACTCCTCCTTAAAATAATCTTTGTTGGCTACATTCATAATTGAAGGAACTTACACATCTCTGGAGCTAGGGACATGGCATCCATCCCCTCCCTCCCACCCTGGAATCTGGAAAATCTAAAATTTTTTGGCCTTCCCTTTGCACTAGAGAAGAAGTCTGAATTATTATGGTATTAAAAGATACAACACGTTGATATTATACAATACTGTACATACATTTTATGCATTTCTGAGTTTCTAAACTTTTTTGCCTTCTCTTGTCTTTGACTTCCACAAAACTCCCCCCCAAATTCCCATTTAATTTCTTATACCTACCCACCTGTGATATATTGAAATGGTGATGGGGAGGTTTGCAGTCTGGAAGGGATAACTGTAGACATATACATTTTTTTCTTCATCTAATTTTGTGAACCCTAAGTTAAGAACTCCTGACCAGCATGAGAACAGATTTCCCTAGCTGGAACTAAAAAGATGTTATTTGTTATGTTTTATTTTTCTTATCACCTTCACTTCTAAATATATTCCTCCTCATCCCCCTCTCCAGCAAACAACTCCATGAAACAGTGTTAAAAAAGAAAAAGGCAAAGGGAGGAAGTGATAAACTTTAAAGCTCTGAACATGGCAGTGAGCAGGTAAGATGTGATAGGGCTTGGGCTGCTGCAAAAAATGTCCAGTGAAGGAGAAACCCAGCCAGCCTGGTGCAGACTACCTTCCCTGACTCATCTGCTTTGTTCTTTTTCTGAACATATAGTAGAAGATGGAACTTTTCCTGCCTCCAGGCCAAGGGCTGTCTGCTTTTAATTTTTTTTTTTCAGCTATATGAGCTCATGCTTTCTGAAAAGTCTAGCTGAACTCATGTGAACTATTTCCCCTGCAGAGCCTGGAGTTCAGTGGCCACACCCCCACTTCCTCTTCCATTCCAAGTATAATTTTACAGCCTTTCTTCTCTCTGGTACCTAGGTAGGGACATTGAATTACAAAAGCCTTCTGGTCTCAGCAATCTTGAGCCTCTCACCCTCCCCAGATTCCTATATGGTCCCAGTCCCGCCCCCCCACCCCCCAAAATGGAGCTCTTGTCCTTGGCCCTTGATAGTGAGAGGCAATGACTTACGTGTTTCCCTCATTAACAGTGGAGGGCCAGGCCAGGGATGTGAGTTAAGAAACTGGGGTGGGCCAGAAAAGAGGGAGGCCAGCAGCACTCAGGGGTGCAGTGGGGATCCCTAGCTATACACGCGCCCCCCCCCCTTCTTCTGCTCTCCTCTGTTTGTCTTTCTTGGCCTAGGTTAAAAGGTGTGAGAGGGGAAGGGGGGACGGAGGGTTCTGCCCTACTTAATTGCTTTCTGGTGTGCCTCAGGAAAATGCAAAAAAGTGATAAAGCCATTTAACCAGAGATAACCATTCTTTGTAAGGCTTCTTGTTTTACAAAGTGACCTTTAAAAGTTTAGGTCTCCAGGTTTATCTGAAAGAAAATTTCATCTAGAAAAGAGCACAGAACTTTTCAGCAGTACATTTCTGTTCTTCAAGGAGGTAGGTAAACTATTAATTGAAAAAAATGCTGAGCTGTTCATATTAAGGTTTATGTAAATCTGTCTTCATTTATTTTACCCTTTTTAAAAAAGAGTGATGATATTTTGTGTTTTGCATTCTATTTTTTTCCCAAGTTGGATTTGAAGCGCTTTTGGCTCTGTTCTTTTGATTTTGGAGGTTAGACTTTTTTATTGTTTGGGTTAATGTATATTTCCACTTTCAAGAAAATGTATTCATATATTTTGCCTTGAAAAATCAGACATTCCTTTTTTTAAAAATTACTGATGGGGGAAAATTTTTTTTAAAAATTACTGATGTGTTTTTTGATTTGATAGAGCAGATATTTTCCAAATTTTTGTTTAGTTTTGTTTTTTCAAAATCTCTTACTCACACTGCTCTGAAGAGTGGTTATAGAACTTAAGATGTTGTCCGTAGAAACCCGAGGCTTCAGAGACATCCATCTTGAATGTGGATGCCATCAAATACATACCAGGACTTTCAAAGGTTTCAGTACGCATTCAACAAACATTGAGTATCTACTGGCTTCGGATATGAAGGCATTCTCTGACCTGTCGGCCAGTGTGTGTCAGGGGCAGAGACTTGAACCTCTATTGAGTAAGCCACATTACTTCTTAGATGCTTTTGTAAATAAGGATGGTTATATGGATGGATGGATGGATGGATGGATAAGTGTTGCCTATCCACTATATGTATACACAGTTTCTTGGATGTACTGTATATCAGAGGCAGCAAGATGTTGCCATGGGGAGAGCATTGACCCTGGAGTCAGGAAGACCAGAATTTAAATCCAGACCCAGACACTCTCTGTGTGACCCTGGGCAAGTCACTTAAATGCTCTCTGCCCCAGTTTCTCCATCTATAAAATGGGGATAATAACGCTAGCTACCTAGGGTTGTGAGATGTGAGTGAGATACCATTTATGATTTTGTTGTTGTTCAGTCTTTTCAGTCATGTCTGAATCTTCGTGGTGCCATTTGGTGTTTTCTTGGCCAAGATACTGGAGTGGTTTGCCATTTCCTTCTCCAGCTCATTTTACAGAGGAGAAATTTGAGGCAAACAGGGTTAAGTTTAAGTGCCCAGGGTCACACAGGTAGTAGGTGTCAGAGGTGGGGTTTGAACTTAGGAAGATGGGTCTTCCCGACTCCAGGCCCAGCATTCCATCTGCTATGCCTGTGCCACCTAACTCTACATATATGTACATATATTATATACATATGTATATGTGTATACTCATTGACATGCATGTGTGTGCATGCATGATACACATATGCAAGGCCTTTAATCTCAGTGCTTTGGGCAGCTCTGGCTGGAAGTTGCAGAGAAAGTGTTGGTCTAGTCCCTATTCCTAAGTGTGCACATGTATTTATATGTATTTCATGAGTATAGGGATATCTTGGTGACAATGAATGCAAATTGGTATTTTGTAGTCTTGGAAAGTTGTCAAGAGACCAGAGGTCAAATTGCTCCAGGTCATGTGGTCAGCATTTCTCTTTGGTGGGACTTGAACTCAGCTGTCCTGACTTCCATTCCATCTGCCATGCCAGGCTATGCCAGGCTGTCCCTCCTCCTGTATTTTTTCCAATGATTTACTGTCTCTTTCCTGCTATTCTTTCTTTGTTGTACCTGGTAATTTATGGTAAACTGTCTTGCCAAACCAAGCTGGCCATTTTCTTCCCTACAGTTAAAAGTTAGATTTTCAAGGTTTGGGGCAAATATGTTTTTTACTGGCCTTTGTTAATTATACTCCATCCTTAGGCAAAGCCTATCATTCTTGTATTTTAAGACATGGTCCCAAAATCCAAGCTTTCATTATCAAATGCCAATTTAAAATTAATGCTGATTTTTATTACTACCTTTTGTTTTGATCACCTTCATTTCCAAATACGTCCCCCTTCTTCTCAGTGAACCATTGCCTGTAGAAAAATTTTAAAAAGAAGGGGAAAAAACCAACCTCCAGCAAAGCTAGCAAACACATCATTAGGGTTCTGACAGTATCTGCAGTATGCCTCACACATAGTCCCTCACCTCTGCCAAGGAGGAAGGGAGGTATGTTTTCTCAATTCTTCTCTGAAGCCAAGAATATTCATTATAATGATGTGGTATTCTGTTTTGAGTTCTGCTCCTTAACATTCATATTGATGAAGTCATTCACCATCTTCTTATCTGCTTACTTCCTTCATCTGTCTGCCTTCTTCTCCTATATCCTCTGTCTTCCATTGGCTGTTATGATGAAGATAGTGCCTGAACCTCCAAAGTCTTTGGTTTCTGGTACAGGGCTTCCTATCAGGGCTTTCCAGGCCTCTCTTGTTGATGTCTAGTGACCAACCTCCACAACTTGTCTTTTTCCCTCCACGACCTTGTCTCTTTTTCCCCTGACCATGACTGGTAACCTCCCACCTGATAGTGCCAATGAACACTCTTCCTCTTCTTCCTCTTCCTCCTCCTTGGCCTCTTCTTCTGTCACTCTCCTCCTAAACTCCCATCAGAGGCTGGATTTGAACTCAGGTCCTCCTGACTTCAGAGTTACTGCTCTATCCAATGCCTCACCTTGCTGTCCTCACACATATTCTTTGGAAAACATGAAGCTACTTTTTCTAGAGATGGTTCATCTCTGGACTCTATAGGAAGAACCTTGTACAGATTACTACAGTGGAAAGAACACTAGATTTGGAACCAAATGAGCTGAGTATGAATCCCAGCCCTGCTTCTTACTTATCTGTGTTTTGTGACTGTGGGTGAGACACCACCATCTTTGGACCTTTTTCCAAACTTCTTAGTTTCCATCTGTAGCCTTGAGAGTATAACTTTGCTGACCTCTATATGTCCTTTCCACTTCCAAACCTCTGTTTCTGTGGTATTCAAAGATCAGAATGAGTCTGTCTTTCAGTGAATTGTTTTTTAAGTGATTTAATTACCGACTTTTTACCGTGATTGGCACATAGTAGGCATTTAGTGGTAGCTACAACAGTTGTAATAATAGGCACTTAGTAATCAGTATATGCTTAATGATTTTGAAAATAGAGTTTGGTTTTGACACCAAATTGCATAGGGTGCCATAATCAAAACTAGGGAAACTATAATCATGGTTGTAAAAGAAAATCGATTTTGTGGTTCTTTGTGACAGGTTGGTTTAAACTATCCTTACAGGCATAGACATAGTCCTCAGGTCCTCTACCTTGATTAGACTACCTTTAGAGGGTTTTGTTCAGTTCCGGGGGCTCATTTTAGGAAAGATACTGACAAATTGGAGCATGGCCAGGAGGGCAACCAGGATGGCTAGGAAATAGAAAACCAAACCACACAAATGTATGAGTTTGAAAGGAATGAATGGGGGCACTCTCCTCCTCCCCTTACCCATAATTGTTGTCTTAATAAGTATTTAAAGGACAATTGTGTGGCATAGACTTGTTTTCTGGGGGACAGGGCAGAACTATTGACTGGGCAGATAAGATCTTTGGGCTTCAGTTTCCTCATCTGTAAAATGAGGTCAGGCCAACTAGATGGTCTCAGAGGCCCCTTCAGCTCAAATTCTAGGATCCTATGAATAACTTCCTTAGGACCAGAGCTATCCAAGACAGCTTGGGCTCCTGCATCTGGAGGTGAAATTAGGGTTTCTCCCCAATCAAGGCTTCCCAACAAAAGGTTGTGTAACCCCTTGTCCAGGTGCTTTGTAGAAGAGATTTGTGGGCAGCTACCACTTGAATGACATGCCCCCTTACTCAAGCTCTGGGCTCCTCAGATTCGAGTGTCAGTGGTTTGGCCCCAGCTTTTGCCCGAAGCCGCAGCCGCCTGCCTGAGTGCCCAGTAGGTAATTTATGGTGTGAGAGCTTGGCCATGTGCTGAGCTGCAGGCTAGCTCTAAGGAAGGTCTCTTTGTGCACAGGCTTTCCAGACCCTGTTTACATAAGGGCTCTCTGTGAGGTAGGGGGAAAACAGACAGACAGTCAGCCTGAGAGTCTGTTTTACATACCAATTAATCCTAGAACATGCCAGACTGACTCAGACACCACAAGATCACAGGGAAAAGGAGGTTTCAGGTTTTATTAAATCTATCCTGAATAGAGTGACATTTATTTTTAGAAATATTGGTGGGGGTGGGGTGTGTGTGTGGAGAATTATGTGTACCAGATGCATGCGACTTTTTTCTTATTTAAATAGCTCCTTGCACTTAGAAGGCAGCCTAGCCTGACTAAGTGAAAAGAGTACAGAGAACCTGGGTTCAAATCCTTCTCTTAGGCCACTTCTACCCCCATCTTGAAGGAGCCAGTTACCTAACTTGGGCTTTGGTTTCCTCAAGATCAAAATGAGAGGACTGGGTGCCTTCCCACACCCTATTTATGATCCCATGAATGTTAGGGGCTGGAGCAAACTTTAATAGATAATTTAGTCTAACCCTTCTGTATAGCTGGGGTAATTGAGGTTCAAAGTGGAACAATGGATATATTCATGGTTATGCAGGAACGGCATAGTGGAGCCCTGATTCCAATTTGCCTTTCCTAAGTTTAGCCCAATGTTTTCCCTCCATGTTTCAGGCAGATTCCAAGGGTTTGATTTATCTTATTTTAAAATTTTTTATTGATTTATTTATTTTAGTTTTCAATATTAACTTCTGTAAGATTTTGAATTCTAAATTTTTCCCTTTCTTTCCGTGCCCCTCTTCCCAAAACAGTGTGCAATCTGATATAGGCTATACATGTACAATCATATTAAATGTATTTCTACATTAGTCAAAATAAAGAAGAATTAGAACCAAAGGGAAAACCCTGAGAAAGAAGGAAAAAAAAAAGAGAGAAAATGATATATTTTTATCTGAATTCAGACTCCACAGTTCTTTTTCTGGATGTGAATAGCATTTTCCATCATGAGTCTCTTGGAATTGTCTTAGATCCTTGTATTACTATGAAGAATTAAGTCTATCAAAGTTGGTCCTCATACAATGATGTTGTTACTGTGTGCAATGTTCTCCTGGTTCTGCTCACTTCACTTTGCATTAGTTCATGTGAGCCTTTCCAGGTTTTTCTGAAGCCCACCTGCTCCTCATTTCTTACAGCACAATAATATTCTGTTACATACATATACCACAGCTTATTCAGCCACACCCCAGTTGATGGGCATCCCCTCAATTTCCAATTCTTGGCCACCACAAAAAGAGCTGCTATAAACATTTTTGTACATGTGGGTCCTTTCCCCATCTTTATGAGCTCATTGGGATTTGGATTTATCTCAATTTTAACATTAACCACTCATTTGGGTGGCTGATCAAAGTGACTGATCAAAGGACCAAGTGAGATAATAACTATGAAGTGTTTAGCCCAGTACCTGGCCTAGAACAGGTGCTATATAAATGTTAACTATTAATGTTAGCAACTAATCATAAAAACAACACCCTGGCATAGTGCCGAAGAAGTTTAATAAAGTCTAGAATTGTATACATCCTAGGCTCAGTTTTTGCCACAACAGTTGGTGAATCCATACCTTGCTATTAGAGATTTACTCATTGGAACATTTTATAGGTAGTCCATTTTGAACTGAAAAAGACTTTAGATATCAACCTTTTCATTTTATAGATGAAGAGACTGAAGACCAAGAGGTCAGCTGCCTGGCCCAGGATCACCCAGGTAGTAAATTGTACAGTTGGGATTTGAACTCAGGTTCTCTTGACTCTACCTCTGTAGCAGCAAGCATCCCAGGATACCCAGGATGGCTGCTAGCACAGGTTCTTAGATCTACTTTTATAAAGGAAAGCAACTCAAAATGGATTAACAATCTTACTTTAATCAAACATATGTCATTTACCTAGTTCAGGGAAAAAGTCAGTACCCTGAACTTCAGAGAATACAAACAGAAAATAACAAAATTCAGCAGACAGGCTTCCAGCTGTCTGACCATTACACCCATACCTAGTCAGTTACCAGAGAGGGAAGCACCAACATCTGGGCTTTCAAAGCCAGGGGGCTCAACAGCTGCCCAGAGTCTCATTTGGCCAAAGCACACAGCTCTTCCCAAAGTGAGCCCCCAAACAAAACCTCACCTCAGGGTATATATGGCCTTCTCCTGGGTCAAAGAATGTCACAACCCTCTTGACCCACTGCCCAATCACAAAGTAACAAGGTGTGGGCATTCCTGAAAAGCAAGCCTCCCATAACAGGCTCCATGTGACCACATTCAGCCTATTAGGGGGCAGAGCATATTTTCAAATCAGGGAAGGTTCTCAGATCCACTTAAGCCTATCAAAGGACCAAGAGTCAGGGAAGATCTTCAGATTCCCATTATTATTACACCTCCACACCAAGCTACCTCCCAGTGAAGTTTGAAGTCTACCTTCCCAAAAAGGGTATGGCCTCTAGTACCCCAAGTGAATATTAGAGAGGCAGTATGAATCCACAGAATCCTGGGATCTCAAGGACCTCAGAGGATGACCTCTGCCTAAGCTGCCTTCCCTTTTCTCTATCATCAGTACAGTGGGGATCAAGAACTGGGTTTGGATTCAGAAAGACCTGAGTTCACATCTGGCTTCAGACATTTACTGAAACCCTGGGCAAGTCACTTAACTTCCTTTTGCCTCAGTTTCCTTAACTGTAAAATGATAATACAATTAATTTATTATTAATTATTTAATAAAATAATAAAAATAATAACAGCACCTACTTCTCAGGGTTGTTTTGAGGATGAAATGAGATAATGTCTGTTGAGTGCTTATTGCCCTGCTTGGCACCAAACAGGTGCTGCTTAAATACTTATTCTCTTCTTTCCTTCTTTCTCATATCCCCAGTGAGTGGTCACTCAGCTTCTGCTAGAATTAGTGGAGCCAAGGTCAGAACTCTGTGCTCACTCCACTCCCCACATCAAGAGAACCTATGTTGCTTTTGGATAGCACTGATGGCTACATTCCCTCATATGATGAGAATTAATGTTCCCCAAACCTGAATCCATCAAGGCCCTTGAACCCTGCTAACCAAAAATAAGAGACTAACCAGAATACTCTTATCTCTCCCTAATTCTAGATGAAGAGGAAATGTTTTGTCCTGAGGGGCAGATACCCCAGCTCCCTCATCCTCTTGATCAGGCCCTAATGGAGGTTTGTTTTTTTTTTTTTGTATAAAACAGTCATGTGAGAGGCAATATCTGGGAACAGTGTAGTATGATGGAGAAAGCAGTGGGCTTGGGATCCTGTTCTTTATGGATGGGTTCAAATCTTAATTCTCTCATCCATGAGTGACTTTGGGCTAGACATTTAAGCTCAGAGCCTTACCTCTATAAAATAGGCCTGATAATACTTGAACTAATCTTCCAGTGCTGCCTGCATAGTGCAGCAGAACCAAGTTAGGGAAATATTTAACAAATACAAACACACTACAACACAGATAATGTTAGCATGGTTTTCTAAGTCAATATGCAGCCTGCAGGAATAATTTTGTAGGATTTAGTGGCCCCCTTTCTATTTGAGTTTGATGCCACTGACTTATAGTTGCACTTTATAGTGAATAAATAATGAATATAGTGAATATAATGAAATAGTCATTTTTTTATCTGTGTGGAGCTGATTTTATAGCAAGGGCAAGAGAAATCCAGTATTAATATTGTCAGTCACTTTGGGGTTGACCAGTCTTGGAAGAGATCACAGCTTCCCTTCCTTTTGTAGACAACTTTCCAAATATTCTGCATGAGGTCAGAGGCAGGCTGCGTGTGACCAGTACTTGATAGATCCCTTTCCCTTTCTCAGAAAGTTCAAGGTTATGTATGGGTTTGGGCCAGAGGGAAGCATTTTGCTCCTCCAGGTGCCCTTGTTACTTGGGGGCTGTGAGAACTGATGTGGCTCCATCTGTCTTATGACAAAAAAGAAATAAAAGATCTGTAAAGTTCTGTTGTCGGAATAGTGCCAGGGCTCAAAATTGTCCCTCTTTTAGGGTTGCTGAGGGGGCAAGGAGTGTTTGAAGGGATGACCCTGCCCCTCCTGTGCCTGGAGATTGCTGCTGTGTTCAATTCTCAGTCTTTCAGAGCCAGCATTCTCTTTGGAGACAGACAGCTGTTCACCAAAGCAGACTGACTTACCTTTCCAGCAAATTGGATTTTGGTTTTAACATCTGATGTTAAAGATACATCAAATTCCAGCATTTAGTATTTTCCTGAGAAGAAAAGAAAAAAAAAAGGATGATGAATCAAGCAGTGTGGACTATGTCAGGCAACATTGGCTGCACCCTTACCATGGCCAGAGCTTGAGGTATTCCTTTGGTAACCGATGGGAATGGCAAATGAAGTCCTTTGTCCCTTGCTGAGCTTATGTCTAGTTAAGGGAAGTGTGAGCTTCATAATATGAGCAAGCATAAACTGGGCACGGAAAGAACTTCCTGGGGTTCTAGACAGAGCTGTAGACTTGAAGACATGGGTTCTATTTGCCCCTCCAACACTAATTTAACTGGGCAACTCATTTAACTTATAAGCCTCTTATCTGTTAAATGAGTATTCTTACCCCTGACAAGGGTAATTTCCACCTTACAAGAGTATTGTGAGGATTCAGTGAGATTGTGCATATGAAGCTACTGTGGGAAATGGGCAAGCATTGTCGGGCAAGTTGCTTGCATTTGTTCGCTGAACAAATTTTTGTTGAAGTGTATTGTTTAAAAAGTGATAAGGAAAGAATAGTTGGGAGGGGTCCAAAGGAGGGAAAAAAACTGAACAGACTGTTTTGGATTTCAGTAGAATGTAAACAGGGTAGGGTCTTTTTATTTTTTCATTTCTGAGTCTTGCACACTGTACCTATGATGCCCGACTGAGTTTGATAATCTTTGTAGGGTAGAGACTGAACTTATAGATTTAAAAAAAATTTTTTAATTTATTTATTTTTAGTTCTCAACATTTATTTCCACAAGATTTTAAGTTACAATTTTTCTTCTCGTCTTTCCCCTATCTCCCACCCCAAAATAGCAAGCCCACTGAATACCCCTTTCCCCAATTCCTTCTCCCCTATATCCTCCCTCATCACCCCCCCTAACTTTCTGGCAGGGCAAGACAGACCTCTATACCCCAGTGCCTGTACATCTTATGAACTTATTATTGATTGATCTAATGAATAAATGGGAAAGTAATTAATAAGCCCTTACCTTTTGTCAAGCACTGAGTGCTTTGGATAAAAACAGAAAAAGCAAAAAGCAGCCCCAGGGGTTATCGGGGTGCTTACGTTCAAAAGGAAAACTGGAAGACTGGGCACTTTGGTTGGAAAAATTACTAAAATGGGGGACTATTAATGGAGGAGGGCCTGTGAATTAAAAAAAAATATATTTTGATGACTACATTTCAGTATGTGGGTTTCCTTTGTAATTCTGTACGTTTTACTTTATGCCTTTGTAAACAGTTCTGAGAAGGGGTCCCTAGGCTTCCCCACTGCCCAAGAGGTCTATGACACAAAAGAGGTTAAGAACTTTTGTTTTAGGCCTACACTTTAGTTTCACTGAAAATGAAATTTGGGACATGTGAGGTTGTGGCTTGCCAGAAACTGCTCAGAAGAGCTGGGAATTTTCTTCCCAGAGAATTAGTTGAGTAAATTTGCCCCTGGCTTAAAAAACAGAAAAGGAAATTAATCTCATTGTCATTTTCAGAAAAATAAATTGCCATGCTCATAAACTGGTCCTAACTACTGGAGCCTTCCTTCCGCCCCTCAAGGCTCTGTGTGTTAGCATTCATTTCCCACTCAGCCTTTTTTTTTTTTTTTAAACCAGTTAATTGCTGTTTGGGAGGGGAGGGCGTCTGTTATCTGCACATTTTGTTTGAAAGTCTCTGCATCCCAGCTCTAAGCTAGTTTTTGATGTATTTCATTGGTTTGTGACTGGTTCTGCTTCAGGTCCCTAATAACCCACGGACCTAAGCCTTCCTGGGCGAACAATGGAAATGCTGACCTGGCTTTAGGAGCCCCTGGTGCTTGGGAGCTGCTCCTGGAGCTTGTGGGGGCACCCTGCGCCAGGTGTTTCACTCTCCCTGCAGCTGGGCCGGCTGTGGGAGCAGGTGGAGGCGTTCTGTAGAGTCAGCAGAGCACAGCTGGGAAGAGTTTAGGGGAAGTGCAAATTCACAGCTTCCCAGGGGCCAGCCTGGCCCCAGAGTGCAGGCACATCTGATGCCAGGCTGATTTTACCCTTGCACAGGTGTTGCCTCCAGCCAGGATTACCAGCGGGCAGAAAAGGTGTGTGTCAGCTGCTTGTTCTCAGGATGGTAGCTGAGAAACAGAGCATAGAAATAAACTTGTTTTCTAACTTGTCCCAAGTTCACTGAGAACAGCTTCATGTGCATCCTACAGTCAGCCTTTCTGAGCACGACCCTTCCATGACAGTCAAGTCAACAAGGATTTGATTTATTAAGTGCCCACTATGTGCCAGGTGCAGTGCTAAGTTCTGGGGATACAAGTTAAGGGAAAAACCAGCCCCTGCCCCCAAGGAGCTCCCAGCATAATTGGGGAAAAGAGCATACAAATAATGCTGTACAAATAAGTTCTGGACTGGATAAATTGGAGATAATTAACAGAGGGAGGACTCTAGCACTAAGAGGGATCGAGAAAGGTCTTTTTACAGAAGGTGGGGGTTTTGTTAGGAAGGAAGGAAGCCAGGATGAAGAGATGAGGAAGGAGAGAATTCCAGGCATGGGGGAAGGCAGTGGAAATGAAGTCAGAGTCCAGATATGGGGTACTGTGTGTGAGGAACAGCAGAGGAGGCCAGTGTCATTGGATTGCATAGTGCCTGGGGGGAGGTGAGAAGGGAGGAGGTAAGGTGTATGAGGACTGGAAAGGTAGGAAGGTATCAGCTTGTAAAAGGCTTTAATTGCCAGAGAAGAGGACTTCATATTTGATCCTGGAGGTAATGGGGAGACACTGGAGTTTATTGAATAGGAAAGGGAAGAGAATAAACAAAAGGAAGGGAATAAATGTGTGTGTACTGTATTTATAGCCTTTTACCTGCCAGGTACTGTGCTAAACATTTAAAAAAAAAACAAATATTGTCTTATTTGATCCTCACAACAACCCTTTCAGGTAGATGCTTTTATCCACATTTTATAGTTGAATAAATGGAGGCAAACCAATTAAGTCACCCAGGGGCTGGTTTTGAACTCGGGTCTTCCAGAGGCCTAGGCTTTAGGGAGATCAGTTTGAAAGCTCAGTGGAAAATGAACTGGAGTGGGGAGAAGTGGGGAGATTGTGAGGTGGTGATTGTCTACACCTGCTCAGTGTCATTGTCAGAGGAGGGAAGGGGGCATATGAGAGAGATGCTTTGAAGGTACCATCGGCAGGACCTGGCAGCTGATTGAATGTGGGGGGCGGGGTGAGGGAGAGGGAAGAACTGAGCATGACCATTTAGGTTTTGAGCCTGAGTGATCACGAGAGAGGCTGGTGATGCCATCCATAGTATTGGGCAAGGTAGGAAAAGAGAAATGCTTGTGAGGGAGCAAATAGAATGAACTCAGCTTCAGACATGTTGAGTTTGTATGTCTCCTGAACACCCTGTTCAAGATGTGAGACTAGACATTAGGAGAATGGTTAGCTCTGGATAAGTAGATTTGAGAATCATCATCATAGAGATGATTGAATACATGGGAGCTGATGAGAAAGTGAAATGATACCAGGGGAGAAGAGAAGAGGGCCCAGGGAAGAGCTTTGGGGGATATTTGTGGTTAGTGAGAAACACCTGGATGAAGGTCTAGCAAAGAAGCCTGAGAAGGAGCCATCAGACTGGTAGGAAGAGGACCTGGAGAGAACATTATCTTGAAAACCTTAAGATAAGAGAGTATCAAGAAGTGTCATGATTAAAATTAAGGCAAAAAGATGCCCAAAGCTCCTAGTACAACTACTTTTGTTAGTGAAGTAATTTGCCAATGAATAAGATCTCAGCCTCCTCAGTGAGCTAAGACCCCGAATAAGAACTGACAGATCATTTTTATGAACTAAGAGAGGAGTATCCAAAAAATAAAAGGCAGCATGCTAGGGTTGGTTACAAAGTCAGAAGCATTATAGATGGGAGGGACAATATGATTGGCTGGAAATTTGGAGTGCAGGGCTAACAACAGCCTTCCCTTCCATCTTGTTGCTATGGGAAGCTCATTGGTGGTGTCCCTTGGCATGGCGAGTTAATGTCAGTGATAACAGACCAGACTTTCTTGAAGGATGGTTAGTGTTGCAGAGATAACTGGCATCCTCTTGCATCCTTCAACAATAACAGATTTCCTTGACACAAGAATAGAACATTGATTAGCAGGAAAACTGAACTTCTAAACTTAACTCAGAGACAAATGAAACCTGACGGAGGTGGTTACACAAAAATGTCTGTAATAATCCAAAATGAAATAAATTATAGAGTAGGATCAATTCCACTTTCTCAATTTTCAGAAGTGATCGACAGGATGAGGACTGAGGAAAAGGCCCATTAGATTTGGCTATTTAGAGATCACTGGTTACACTGGAGAAAGCAGTTTCATTTGAATGGAGAAGTCAGAAGCCAGACTGTGAAGAGTAGAGAGAGTGAGAGGAAAGAAAGTGAAGGCACCAATTATAGGTAGCCTTGAAAGGGTTTTAGCCATGAAAGGGAAAAGATACATAGTAGGTTACTTAGAGAGGATAGACTGAAAGGCTTTTCCAAGGATGGGGGGACAGGGAACACATTTGCAGGCAGTGGAGAAGTAGCTAGTAGATAGGGAAAGATTAAAGAGTAGTGAAAGTGGGGATGATGAGAGACTGCAGTCTTCTAGAGGAGAGGGATGGAATGGGATCATTTGTGCCTGGAGAGGAATCTGCCATGGCCGAAGAGAAGGGCCACCTCCTCATTTGAGACAAGGGGGATGGAGGAGATTGAGACATCTGAGTGATGTGAATGAAGAGTGAAGAAGACGGCCCTTTCAGTGAATTGCCTCAATTTTTTTTAGTGAAATATGGGGTAGGTCCCTGAGTTGAGAGAGTGGGGGGAGAGGAGGCATGGGAGGTTTGAAGGAGGAAAAGAATTGGAAATGCCATTCAAGGGAGTGGGATAGTGAATCAGTCAAGGGAGGTATAAAAGGATTGTGTTGCTTCCATGAGGGTCCAGTTGAGATTATATAGTAATAATAATAATAATAATAATATAATAATATAATGTAATAATAATAGCACTTTTGTAGTGCACTGGGTCAGTGTGGTTTTGTGATTTTTCTCTAGCTTTTCTTTTTTTTTTTTAAAGCAATCGGGGTTAAGTAACTTGCTCAAGGTTACACAGCCAGTTATTTCTGGGTGTGGTGCTAAGTGTCTGAGCCCAGATTTGATCCCCAGGTCATCTCGACACTGGAGCTGGTGCTCTTACTCGATGTGCTACCTGGCTGCCCCTTTCTTTTCTTTTTTAAAGAGTTCTGGGTTGAAGGCTACCATTATTTATTTTATTTTTTGGAGGCAGTCAGGTTAAGGGACTTGCTCAGGGTCTTACATCTAGTATATGTTTAAGGCAGCATTTGAACTCAGATCCTCCTGACTCCAGGGCTGGTGCTCTTTATCAGCATTGTCACCTAGCTGCCCCCAATATGTTTTTTTTTTTTTAAGCAATTGGGGTTAAGTAACTTGCTCAAGGTTACACGGCCAGTTATTATTTCTGGGTGTGGTGCTGAGTATCTGAGCCCGGATTTGATCCAGGTCATCCCGACACTGGAGCCGATGCTCTTACTCGCTGAGCCACCTGGCCGCCCCTAAGCAATTGGGGTTAAGTAACTTGCTCAAGGTTACACGGCCAGGTGTTTCTGGGTGGGTGCTAAGTGTCTGAGCCCGGGATTCGATCTCCAGGTGTTCTCAACACTGGAGCCGGTGCTCTTACTCGCTGTGCTACCTGGCCGCGCCTTCTTTTTTCTTTTTTTTTTTTTTTTTAATTCCTTCTTTCAGCCATGAGTAAGAACAAAGGCAGCAGATGGTGGGAATGATCCAAGGCAAATTTTTGGTAAGGCAAGGTTAGCTATAGGGAAAGGGACTAAGGGACTAGTGAAAAAAGTGCAGCGGAGAGTCCAAGTAGGGTCATAGATTTAGAGTGGGAAGGGACCTCAGAGGTTGTTCTATCCAATCCCTTCTTTATAGAGGAGGAAACTGAGTCTCTGAATGGTAAAGTCATTCTGAGATCTTAGATCTCAACACTCTTTAGTCTTTTTTTTTTTTTTAGCACCTTTTCTGTAAGAATGCAAAGTTCTTATGGGAGGTAACAAGTGCTCTAATAGGAATGTAGTTGGTCTAGCCCTATAATGGAGAGTAGGGCTTCTTCACCGTTGGTGTGTCCTAGACCATTTGGCAAATCTGGCAATGCCTATGGACCCCGGCTCAAAATGTTTTTAAATGAGTAAAATGAAATGTGTAGGATTATGAAGGAAACTATGTTGAAAAATAGTTATTAAAATGTTTTTTTTTAAAGTTCATAGACACTAAGTTGAGAATCCTTGCTGAATGAAGATATAATCGACCCTGGAATTATCCTTGAGCAGATTATTGTCTGTATATCAGTGCCAGACTACTGACTCTCCTCCCTCCTGTCTCCTCTCCCTTCCCCCAGTCCCAAGCACCAAACAAGGTCTCCCTTCTCTCCTGTGTCCTTAGGCCTATTTAATATGAACCCAAAAGATATTTCAGGTGCATTAGTTTGCTGGAAGCAGGAATCGGTTCCATCCCGAAACAACTCCAAACATCTTCAGGCCACTGCCTTTGAGGCAGATCATTGAACCAATTATCTGTCCCATTATTATCCATTATGTTCCAGTAAAAGTGCTGTCTCAGATACATGGAAGGATGGAAACCTGGACAATATTTACTAGCTGCTCAGTTTTTCATTTTTATTTGCTTGCATTAGAACCTATGTTCTAGGAAACACACAGAAATTATCTTGACGCGCCATCTCCTGACTGAGCCCTATGCCTGGGACTCTCCCTCCTCATCGCTGTCTCCTGGCTTCCCTGTGTTCCTTCAGATCTCAGCAAAAATCCCACCTTTTGCAAGAAGCCTTTCCCAACCCTCCTTGATGCTAGAGGCTTCCCTCTAAGGCCACTCCCAATTTATCCGACCTATATCTTATTTGGACGTAGTTGTTTATGTGTTGTTTCCTCCATAAGACTGTGAACTCCTTGAGAAGCGAGTGTTCGTTTGCCTTTCCTTGTATCCCCAAGTGCTTACCACAGTGCCTGGCCCATACTAAGTGTTTATTAAATGCTGGCTGACTGACAAAATGTTTTCTAATAGTATCATGATATGCTAGTCTGGTGTACAGGCCAATGCTGGGAAATAATGAAATACTCTGGTAAAAAAAACAGGCAATAAGTAGCTTGCCTTGTAGGACAGGCTTTGTCAGTCTAAGCTGATCTCCTCTGTTGAGTGACAGGGACAATAAATATAATTTAGTTTGACTTAACAAATCTTTTAATTTTGCCCATTGGTGAGGGACTGGGAATATTTATCATGAAACCCGTCTAACTGTTGGGGGTGGGGAGGGGGAGGGAGAAACCACACCTTGGAAGTTTTGTCACTAAGTTATGGGAGCCTGGCGGACCTGGCAGGGGACTGGTATGAGGTGGCCCTGGTGGTTCTGTTTCTGCTTTCCAGAGTTGTGATGTTTCTGTGACCTGGATGGTGAAAGAGAGGCTGTGTTAGGTCGGTTTACAGGTGGCACTGAGCTTGGGGAGGGTGCCAGGTGGCTGGCACTCTGGAGGATTCAGTTAGGAGTCAAAATGACCTTGATAGGTTTGAGAAGCGGCCCAGAAGTCAACAGAATGAGGCAGTCGGCATAAATATGCTGAAAGAGGAGGGGAAGAGAGGTAGGACAAGGAGGGGCCCCTGCTAAATGGATAAGATAGGAGCATATGGTGGGAGAGAGGGAATACTGAGGGGACCACACCATAGACAGGAGTCAACCACCTGTATGCCATGCTGTTTGGGAAGTATGGTCGTCATCTGAGATGTGTAAGTAACACAGCCCAAAGGAAGCAGGAGGGTGGCCTGTTGTTAGACTTCAGCTTACCAAGAACCCTGGTAACTTAGCAGTGAGGTTGTTTCCTCCACCATTGGAGGGATTCTGGTATCTCTTGGCTGTGTTTAAAAAAAAAAAAAGAAAATCAGAGTTCAACCTTTACCATATGGCTGCCAAATTGAAATTCCTAAAGCACAGGTTTCCTTTGCAAGAGATTCCAGTGGCTCTCTATGGCATTTAAAACCCTTCACAACCTGGTTTCAGATTTCCTTTCCCAACTTTATTATGAATTACTTTTATTCCCTCAGTCTTTATGCTATTCAGTCATTTCAGTTGTATATGACTTCTTGTGACCCCAAATGGGTTTTTTTGTCTTTCTTCCTCCAGCTCATTTTATAAGTGAGGAAACTGAGGCAAACAGGGTAAAGTGACTTGCCCAGGGTCACAGAGCTAGTAAGTGTCTGAGGGTAAATTTGAACTTAGATCTTCCTGACTCTAGGCCATGTGTGCTATCCACTAGGCCACCTAGCTGCTGCCCTAATATTTAGAGCTATCAAAAAGTGGGATGGCAGGGGAAGCTAGGTACTACAATGAATAGAGCACCTACCCTGGAGTGAGGAGGACCTGAGTTCAAATCTGGACTCTTTGACACTTGACACTTACTAGCTGTGTGACCTTGGGCATGTCACTTAACCCCAATTGCTTTGCCTCCCCTCCCCCCCAAAAAAAGTGGAATGGCTGCCTCCAGAGGTAGTAGATGTCCTTATCACTGGAAACCCTTAGCAGAGAATGGTGGATGACTTTTGGGGAAAGATGGAGAAGAGACTCATGTATGAATTTAATGAGCTGAGCTCAGGAGCCCCAGTCACTCTGGAATTCTATAATTCTATGAGGCAATGTGTTTATTTAAATCTAAGTTCTATTTGAATAGCTATGGGGCACAGTTCCTCCCTTCATTGTTTATATGACCATCTGGTGGTAAGTGAGGGGTTTATGGACATGTGGGGTCTTGTGTATTTTGTGGGTTCTTTCTGTTTTATTTTTCTGGAATTTGCCTCAGTGGACATGTAGCTGGGTGGAGTAAGCTGCGTTACTTGGAAATATTGTGCCCTTTTTTCAAACAAAAGGATATTTTACTAATTTATTTTTAATGTGCCTTCTAAGCCTTCCAATCCAGATGTTTCAGCTAGACAACTTTAAAAAAGAGAGAAACAACCCTCATTAAAGAATCTATATTAATGGCACAGGCAGGTAGATGGCAAAGTGGATTGAGTTCCAGGTCTGGAGTCAGAAAGACTCATCTTCCTGAATTCAAATATGACTTCAGACACTTACTAGCTCTGTGACCCTGGGCAAGTCACTTCACCCTGTTTGCCTCAGTTTTCTCATCTGTCAGATGACCTAGAGAAGGACATGGCAAACCACTTCAGTATCTTGGCCAAGAAAACCCCAGATGAGGTCACTAAGAATCAGACATGACTGTAATGACAGAACAACAACAAATTAATGGGACAGTGACATTACCTTAGCAAACTAATTATTTTACTATAGTCTTGGCATGACCAAAGGAGTTGGTAAATTAATGACCAAAATATATATAATAAAGTTTGAAACCCAGATGAAAAGGATTGTTTTGTCATAGCTGTTCTTAAGCTGCCCAATACGTGAATAAATAAATATTGTAGCACGTTGTCTTCATACATTTTGGGTCATAATTCTGTTAACCCATGACAAAGAAATTCAAATGTTAATAGAAAGTCCAAAGCCAGGATTGCCAGTTGGTTGGTTTTTTGAGTTATTTTTTGTAGCAATTCTGGTTTGAGCAAAGTTATTTCCTCTTAAGTCTATAATACTCCTTTCCCTCCCCCATGTACTTCTTCCTTGTAACAAAACCTCCAGCAGCTGCCTGATGAGGTGTGCAGTGTTCTCCATCTCCAGTTCTCCCCTATCTCCTAAAGAGGAGGTGTTTATCAGTTCTCCAGACTGTTCATTGCACTTCTTCATAGAGATTTTAATTTTCCCCAACGTGGAATATAGTTTCTTTCTTCTTTTGATACTGCAGAATAAACATTTTCACATCGGTTAAGGTACTAACATTATATTTCTCACTTGGGAAATTTCCTCAGAAATGAAAGTTTGGTGATTTGGTTCTTTGTGATTGGCAAAAATCCCGATGCAGCCCTAGGATCTTACCTCTGTGTCTATCTTATCTGGCCTGCATTTTTTGTAGGGGAAGAAGGAGAGTGGAAAGGAGGGTGGGGCTGGCTGTGCTGTGGGCACTGCACCTGGCCAGTGCAGGTGTGCATTTGAATGATTGCATCAGCAAATATGTACACCTGTCCTTATGTGATCAGGGTGGCCTCTCTAGCGTCTCCTCATTTTATAGTGAGTTAGGAATCTGCTTCTGATTCATCTGCCTCCCAAACTGCCAGACGTACTACGGCTAGGAGTCTTGACCAGACAACCACTATTCAGTGACCTCTTCTCAATCCTCCTCCTCCTCAGCCTCTTTGTAACTTTTCATGCTAACCACCAAGCAAGATGCCCTCCTTTGTTGGTTTCTAGGGCTTTTTCTGGGTTCTCCTACCTCTCCTTAACCTGATCCCTCTTTTATCTTTTTTCATTTTGAATTGACTCCTCCCCTATTCCATTAAATGTGGGAATGCCTTCCCCAAGGTGCTGTAATTAATTAGCCTTTGTATTTGGCCTCTTTTCTAAATCTTACTCCTCCTCCCAGGTGCAGCTAGATCTCCTCCCTCCTGAGAAACCTTCCCTGAACTGCTCCTTCCTGCTCTGCAAGCTCACCCTCTCCTGAACTCCTAAAGCATCTATTCCCTGGTCATTTGCCAATTCGTCATGCGCTGCCTGAGACCTTTCTTGGATTGTTGTATTGAACTGTTATTTATCTAGCCTATTTGTTTGGGTTTTTCTTCCTCTGTCTTTTTTTTGGAACTAGATTGTAAACCCTTAAGGGCAAGGACAAGTATCTGGTTCATTTTTATATATGCCATAGCTCCTGAGAATAGATAGGGCCTTACTTATAGTTGATGTATCTCATTTGTCATGGTAGCCCAGCAAACAGCTTTCTTTCTTTCTTTCCTGGGTCTTCCTATCCCCAAGTGATCAATTCATCAGTGCCACACTTAGTTCATACATTCATTCACTTTAACCCTACTAGAAAATCATAATTCTGTAGCTCCTGAGATCCCTAAGCAGCAGGAGTTACAGGTATATACAACTATGCCCCACCATGCTTGGCCAAACAGCATTTCATCAACTGGGATTGTACTGTTTGAACCCAATTTGTTCCTCACAAGACTGTTACTCATTATTATAAATATACCAACTGGGTGGTATCCAGGTAGTACTGTGGATAAAGTGCTGGGCCTGGAGTCAGGAAGACCTGAGTTCAAATCCTACCTCAGACACTTACAAACTGTGTGACCCTGGACAGGTCACTTAACCTCTGCTTGCCTCAGTTTCCTCATTTGTAAAATGGGGATAATAATAGCACTTACTCCCAGGATTGTTATGGGGATGAAATGAGGCGATAATTAAAAAGTATTTATTTAGCAGTGCCTGGCACATAGTAAGCAATATATAAATTTTAGCTATCATTATTAGCCGTTATTACCAGAAAAGTCTCTGGACAGCAAAGGGTTTAAATCTCTCCTCTGACAATTACTGGCTGCCTGGCCTTACTGGCTCTGTGATTATAATATAGTTACTGCATTTCCCTAAACCGGGGTCTCTTTATCCATAAAATGATAATGTCAATAACTCTAGTACCTCCCAGGGTGGATGTGAGAATCAGATTGTAGAAAGAGAACTAAGGATATACACCTTTAAAGGGCTTTATTAATCTTGTCTTTATTTTTAAAAAATCTTTCATATGCCCATTTTACAGATGGAAAAATTACAACACAAATGTTTTTTTCATTTATTCAATCAAGCATTAAATTAAAAAAGCATTTAGTACCGACCAGATACCATGCTCCCTGCCTTAAGGTGCTGGCAGGTGCTCCTAAACACCTCAAGGAGAATAAAGTTCTATAAGACACAGCCCTCATTTTCAGGGAGCCTGCCTGTGTGGGAAGATAAGGCTTATAGACCATCGCAAACCATCACCATACAACATACTGTGATGGAGCATTGATTGTAATGGCAGACTATGGTATGAACTGGGGGCGGGGGAACCACGTCATAGAAAAGGCATTTGTGCTAGACCCCAAAGATCTGCTATAAAAGTCACCAAGATGTATAGCAGATTCAGATCTGATAATAACAGCATTATACATATAGAACCAGAATGTTATTTGGAGGTCATTGAGTTTCAAACAGTTGACATATAGTGTTTAATAATAATAACAGCTGCATCAGTGTGACAGATTGTGCTTTACAGACGGAATTTATCTTAGCCTTGTGAAATGAGGACGTTTTACAGAGGGAGAAACTGAGACTCTTAGAGGAGGAAGCAGCTTTGGAGTCACAGTTATTAAGTGGCAGTGGAATTTGGGGTTTTTGATTTAAATCCCACTGTGCTGAAGATGCATCATTGAACCCCTGTTTCTTGGTTTTCTACTTTCTCCTCCCTTCCTCCAAACTGACGTCAGTAGATCATGGTTCAGAGTATCCATTAGCTTTCTCCTTCATCTGAACCCAAAGATTATGGGATTCTAGTTTTTCCCAGAAGGGTGGTGGTAGTAATTCAAGTTCTGGCTAAGGACTAGACTGCATCTTTTAGTTCCAGTCTGAATTTGAAACTTGAGTGTGGAGCCAGGGACAAGACCATTAAGTGCCCTGTGTGCTGCTCTTTCCCTCCCTCCCTTTTAAGCCCCCTCCCATCTCTACCTTTTGCCAAATGGGGATTCCATGCCCTCCTTTGGAAAGAGATCCAATTTTCTACCCCTTCTTAGGCAGATTGCTCCACCCAGTGGCCAGTATGGAAAAAAAGTCTGACCTACCACCTCTTTTATTTCCTCCTAGCTAGTTAATAAATTCATGATTTCCTTCTTTATTTTTTCTTTTTCTACTGCTAGTCCAGTTAATCCTTATTCAGGGAATCGTTTTCATATGTACTTATAAATTCCTTAACTTCTTTCCCTTTTCTTCCCTTGTTCAGTTCTTTTTTGCTGCTTTCTTTATTTTTCTTTTCTATTGATTTGTGACCTAAACTATGATTCTAATCATTGTTGACCAGTTTAAAAGTATCTATATCAAGGAAAGCCATATACTTGGAAGTGAAATTAGAAGTAATGAAGAGTAGCCAGAGGTCATTAACCTCTGAAAGTACCTAGAAATACCCTTCACAACGTGTACAGAAATTTCCATGTGTCTCTTGAGTATCGTAATTATAATAATAAAACCAGTTTTTCCTTTAGCACCAGCATTCATGAGTAATAAATTTTCTTAATTTTGTTCTATTTCATTTCAGTGCTAAGATTGCTGCTATTCATTGTAAATATAAGTCTTTGGGGTTTTATTGTTTGTAGATCGATGTATATTTTAATGAACTGGACTGGAAATTGTGAGCACTTTAATAACATGGTTTCTGGGGGAAAGTGGAATCTGAGTTAGGAAAAAGCCATGAACATGATACTATTAGATATATCACAACCAATTCCAAGTTGATCACTGCCTGCCCTTGGTGAGGTTTTCTGTTCTGTTCCTTCGTATCTTTTGATGGTGGCAGCTCTCTCCCACATCCTGTTCCCTTTATGCAGATGGGCTTGTTTAGAACACAATGCCAGGATCTCAAGTTTGATCTGTAATTGGGCCATAGTCATGAAGGAAAATGCTGCAGACCCAGTTTGAAATACCTGCCGTTGGTCCGATACTTCCCTCCAGGAATTCACATGCATACATGTTGTCTACCTGTGTCTATATTATACTGGGAAAGAGAAGAGTGGCAGAGTGCTCATTTGAGGAGTGAGTGCCGAGGTTTCTATTTTTATGTTTTCATTTCTGTTACAATTAAGTATTTTCACTGAATGATAGTTTTGCTTGTTTCAGTTCCTCATAGGACAGCAGCAAACTGAATTAGACTAAAGTCTGGCTTGAGAGGGTCCTGCTTTGTTTCTGGGATAGGGGATTGAGCCAAGTGAAATATATACTGTGTGTCTCAGAAGTCTTAGTGCAGTTTTTAGTTTATTAAACCCTTTTACCGGGTACAAAGATTATTGTCCTTAGGAGAGAAAACAGAAGTAAAAGAAGATATGAGTAGTTCTGCCTTCTCTTATGTCACATAGAACCATCCCACCCATCCCATGCAGTGGTTCTAGCCTTTCTCTGATTGTTCCATTTTAGTGAGTATGTGGGAGCTCTGCACACACACACACACACACACACTCTCTCTCTCTCTCTCTCTCTCACACACACACACACACACACACACACCCTTTTTGCTTAATTTAAACATCCTTTGCCATCCTCATCTCATGTAAAGCTTCAGGATTCCTGAGCCTATTTTTATAGACCCATACCATATTGTTATATTCATCTTCTGTTTCCTGACCTTTCTTCCAGAACTTTCTTGTAATTGTCTTTAAAAAATGTAAGTTGGGGGCGGCTAGGTGGTGTAGTGAATAGAACACCAGCCCTGAAGTCAGGAGGACCTGAGTTCAAATCCGGCCTCAGACAGTTGACACACTAGCTGTGTGACTTTGGGCAAGTCACTTAACCCCAGTTGCTGTCCAAAAAACAAAACAAAAAAAAATAAATGAAAAATGAAAGTTGGTTGGTCAGTTCTCTGTGTATCCATATCAGTCTCTTCAGACAACTCCTGTTTTTCTCCTCGTTGGGGTGGTTTCCATCTGTATCTTTAGAATTTCTCTTGAGAAGTTTCCCATTCCTCTAAAATTGACCTACTCTATACAATTTTAGTTCATGGGATCCTACCTGCCCTTCCTCTTTCAAATCTGCTTTCTCAAAATTTAGGGTGTGTAGCAGACAGTTCCCCAAGGAGGCAGTGGTCACTTTTTTCCAGCATTTTTATCATTACCCCAGACTCCAGTTTCTCCTTAATGAAATTCAGATCCAATGTAGATTTTCCCCTTGTTGGTTTCTCTGTTATTAAAATGTAAGCTCTTTGAGGAAAGAGGCTGTCTTTCTGCTTGAATTTGTATTCTCAACACCTAATACTAGTACATAGTAAGCATATTGATTTTGAGGCAGCCATTAAATATTTCTTAAGGACCTACTATGTGTCAAGCACTCTCTGTTAAGTGCTAGGGATACATTTTCGATAAAAGAGAGACAGTCTTTTCCATCAAGGAGCTTATGATCTGAAGGGGGAAGACACAAAAGGAAGATGAAGAGAGCGGGGTGGGCAGGGAGGGTACCTGCACAGGGACATGGTGCAGAACCCAAAGGAGTGGGAACAAGGGGGAGGGGCCATGTGGAAGGAGGGATTAGATTAGGCTTGTTCCATTTAGCCCCAGGGGACAGAATCAGAGACAGCAGGTGGAAGCTACAGAGGCAAATTTAGGCTTGAAATCAAGAAAGCCTCCCAACAATGACAGCTCTGAAAGTGGAATGGGCTACTTCCAGAGGTGGTGGGTTCTTCCTCCCTGGAAGTCTTCAAGCAGAAGTGGGATGGCCCTGGTGGGCTATGTTCCAGTAGGAATTCCTTTCCAGTGTGACTTGGCCTCTATGATCACTGAGGTCAGGTCTTTTCCAACTCTAAATTTCCATGATTCTGTTATTATTATCAGTTAAATAATAATGATGATGATGATGCAAGTCCATTTCTATAGCTCTTTGAGTTTTGTAAAACATGTTATACACATTTTCCAATTTGATCCTCACAATTCTTTTTTTTTTTTTAAGCAATTGGGGTTAAGTAACTTGCTCAAGGTTACACGGCCAGTCATTTCTGGGTGTGGTGCTGAGCATCTGAGCCCGGATTTGATCCCCAGGTCATCCTGACACTGGAGCCGGTGCTCCTACTGGCTGAGCCACCTGGCCGCCCCTAAGCAATTGGGGTTAAGTAACTTGCTCAAGGTTACACGGCCAGGTATTTCTGGGTGGATGCTAGATTCGATCCCCAGATCATCCCGATACTGGAGCCAGTGCTCTTTCTCACTGTGCTACCTGGCTGCCCCGATCCTCACAATTCTTTAAGTATTCTATCTCCATTTTTGCAGATGAGAAAACAGAGGCTGAAAGTTAAGTGACTGCCCAAGGTCTCAGAGCCAGGAAAGTGTCTGAGGCAGGATCTGAACCCAAGTCTGTATTGACTCCAAATCCATTGCTATTGCCATTGTATCATAATTGACTCTTACAATGTGATTCCAAGTTCTTGAGAGGTTAGGATGACTGACATGGCCAGCACATGAGACAATATGTGACAAGTATCACAGGAGGTACAAACAAGTACTATGAAATTCTTGAGGAGGGAACAGATTGTTTCTGTTTGGATCTAGGGAAGGCTTTACAATGAAGGTGGCCCTTGTAAGATGAGTAGGATTTCTACAGGTGGATCATCAATTTAGAACTGGAAGAGTTTCTGCAAGGTCACCGAGTCCAAACCCCTCCTTGTACAGATAAGTGAAAAGTGAAGGGATTTGTCCAGTGTCTCAGAAGTGCTATGCAGCAGAGTCAGGCTTTGAACCCAGACACTCAGACTCAAAATCCAAGACTTTTCTACTCTACCTCTTTGGAGAGGGTTTGCCGGGGAAGTCGTAGAAAGGAAGAACGGTCCACAAAAGAAGGGCTGAACAAAAGCAGAGGGATGGGGAAGAAAGCACGGAGCATATTCAGGGAAGTCCAGTTTGACTGGAGCATGCCATGCATATTGCTGCCATATATTCTCATCCTCATGTGTTTGGGGATTTTTAAAAGGCATTTTTGTAGGATTACTCCTACAGATTTTTTTTCCCTGATCTGTTGTAACTCCATTTTTGAAAGCATTCCCTTCCTGTTCCCTCTTCCTAGGATTCCACCCCCTCCCCATGATCTGTGGTCACACTGGCCCTGAGCCCTTCTGGGGCTGAATGTGAGCACAGCATCCCAGTGCCTCTGTGTGTGAGCAGGGATGGAAGGCATATGGGAGTGGTAGGAAGGGAGCCCTTGGAGTTCTGCATGCTTGGGTGGGCGAACTAAACTAATAGCTCCCAGCAGTTCTTTGAAATCAGACATTGTGGAGCCAAGAGTCTCGAGTTTGGAATGCCGCTGCCTGCTCCAAAGGTCTGTCTTTTATCCTCAAACCACCATTTGTTACAAGGCTAATGATCCAGTGGACCGGTTGACAACAAAGGACCCTGGTAAAGATCAAGTTTAAAAAAAAAAAGGAGAAAGAGAGAAAAGTTCAAAGGCAGGTAAAAACAGGACTTGACCATAGTCTTCTCTCTCCTCCCTCCCCCTTTCCCTCCTCCCCCTTTCCCTCCCCCGCCCCTTCCATGACCTACCCCTTGGCCATTTAAAAAGTACAGTTTTGGGAAAATTCAAACAGTCCTTCAGTATGAAGCCTGATGAATAAAATCAAGGAGCCAGGGGTGTCATTTCCTTTTTTCTTCTTCTTTTGAAGTTTATAGCACATTAGTGCTGGAAGGGCATCCAGCCCAACCCTCTCATTTTTCATATTAAGGATACTGAGGCCCAAAAAAGGGAAAGGACTTGGACTTGCTCAGCGCTGTACTGCAAGGGTGTCACAGGTGGAACCAGAGCCCAGGGGCTTCCATTCTTTGATGTGTCTGGGCTCCTGCTTCCTCTCCTCTTGTTGCCTGACACTCTCTCCATTCCGCTACCTTTCCCTTCTCTGCTGGAATTGGCCCAGGGGCCCAGCTGAATCTCCAGAGAGATGGTGGAATGAGCAAATGAAAGCCAAATAAGCTGGTCAGGGAGACTGTAGCTGGGATTGTTTGCCCTGGGTTAGGAAGCAAGAGATAGTGGGATGATGGGGAAGGAGGCTGGGGGTTTAGAACTGGTAGGGGTGTCCAAATTCCAACTCTGCTACATAGTACTTCTATGACATTGGGTGAGTCAGTTCCCATCTCTGGGCCTCTGTTTACTCTTCTTTAGATTTCAGGTTTTAGACTATGTGAGTCCTAAGAAGAGTCCAGTAGAATGTGAACTCCTTAAAGAGTGGGACTCTTTTTCAACATCTGATGCATATAGGGTAGGCATTTGATGAATGCTTATTCAGTTGACCAGAAGGTTCCTTCCCCCTCTGAATTCCAAATATTCATTCTCTCTCTCTCTGTCTCTCTGTCTCTCTGTCTCTCTGTCTCTGTCTCTCTCTCTCTCTCTCTCTCTCTCTCTGTCTCTGTCTCTCTGTCTCTCTCTCGCTCTCTCTCTCGCTCGCTCTCTCGTTCTCTCTCTCTCGAAGCAGTCAGGGTTAAGTGACTTGCTGTAATGGGAATGCAAATTTGGAAGATCTTCCCTGCCTACATTCTCTGAGCCAGGAGAAGGCTATTTAAGCCCTGATGTGTAGCTTTGTTTTGGGACTCACTTTGAGAAGTGTTCTGTGATTTGATCTGAATTCTGGGAAGCCGTTGTTGAGAGTCCCCCGGCTTTGAAAAACCCAGATGTGGAAACCCAGATGTTGACTGGGTATGGATGTAATGGTTGGACAGTTTGGAAATCTGTCTACTTGATCTGTTTCTGTCTTGATAATTCTGCCTGTATATTCTGAAGTTCGGGGTGCTGACTTTTTTCCCCTGAACAAGGTAAACGAAAAGGTCTGACTGATTAAAATAAGCTTGTTAACCCATTTTGAGTTGCTTTCCTTTATCAAAGCAGATCCAAGAACCTGTGCTAGCAGCCACCCTGGGAACACTGGGGTGCTTGCTGCTACACTTGCCCAGGGTCACACAGGTGGTAAGTCAAATGTCTGAGGGTGGATTTGAACTCAGCTCCTCCTGACTCCAGGGCTGGTGCTCTATTTACTGTTCCACCTAGCAGCTCCCCAAGTATTCTCTTGACTAGAGAGTTAAGGTCATTTCCAGCTCTTAGACTCATGATTTCCTGGATTTGCTTTACAGAACTTTTTTCATGCCCAGTTTTTCAGTACTACCTATTCTGAAGGTGAAATATACTTGGAAAACATTGAGTGAGTCACAACTTCTTGGACTTCCATTTCTTTATGTGTAAATTGAGGGAGTTTGACTCTAAAGTAACATCTGAGGTTCTGCCTCATCTTTTGGAAGAAAGATGCCAATAACATCCTTGACAGCTGGTATTCCAGCTTTTGCTTAAACACAACCAGGGAGGCAAACTTCCTTTCTCACAAAGATGCCCATTCCAGTTTCACTCTGTGTCTCTGAGAGCCTTTTCTATTTTCTAAGTGAACTAAAAGGGTGTGTGATAGAGAGAGAGCCCCCGACTCAGAGTCAGAAGACATAGATTTGAATCCTGACCCTGCTACTTGCACATGTGGGCTGGGTGAGTCACTTTCTTCTTCTGTAAAATGGAATCAGTAAGACTTGGCCAGAAAGTTAGTGTGCCATGGGGGAAAGGGGAGTAGAGGGAAGGGGAAATTGAGATCTAGTCTCAGAGTCAGGACAACCAGAGTTCAAATTCCACTTCGGACTCATGCTGGCTGGGTGACTCTGGCCAAATCGCTTGACTTCTCAAAGGCTAGGAGGTAGAGTAATTGCAGATCTGCATGGGAGTTTCCCCACTGGGAGCGCCTTGCCTTGATGAAATCACAGGTCTGCACTCCAAAACCCCCATTAAAAATCTTGCCTTGCCTCCCTGTCTGACCTTTGGTAAGGCAAGCACTTTGTAAACCTTAAAGCACTATCTAAATGTTGGCTGAGAGAGGCAGTTTTGCCTAGTGGTTAGATCACCAGACCCTGCTGTCAGGAAGTCCTGTGTTTAAGTTCTGCCCCAGACCTTGGTTCTGTGATCTTGTGTCATTCTCTTAACCTCTTCTCTTCAATTGTAAAATGAAGGGTTTGGACTAGATGACCTCCAGTGTCTTTCCCAGTTATAAACCTATGATCTCTTTTTTATAATAATAATAATTCTTTATCATTGTTTTAGATAGCTTGGCGGCAAAGTGGATAGAGTGCCAGGCCTGGAGTTGGTTCAAATCTGGCCTCAGACTCTCATTACCTTTGTGACCCTGTGTGACACTTTACCCTGTATGCCTCAGTTTCCTCCTCTGTAAAATGGGCTGGAAAAGGAAATGGCAAACCACTCCAGTATCTTTGTCAAGAAAACCCCAAATGGGCTCAGAGAGTCGGACACAACTAAATGACAACAACAAACTAGAAAGTACCATGTGTAAAGGCCAACCAGGAGTAAATGAAAAGTATTTAGCAGATGGGACTTTCCCACAGCCCCATGAGGGGGTAGGTCCATCCTTAGGCCCACAGTTTTTTAGTTGTGGATCTCCCAATCGGATCGTAGAATCACAGGCTCCAGGCCTGGAAGGGAACCTGAACCTTCCCTGAGTAGTCTGACTTGTGTGAATTCTCAGATGCTCCCAGGCTTAGGGGACAGACTATAAATAGCTGCTGTGGGTTAATAAGGTAATCATAGGAGTAGTCTGTTAACTGTTTCCTTGCCCTACTTTGCCCTTCAGACTTCTCTTCTTTGCCCTCCCTACTTCTCCCCTCCAAACAAACACTACCTATCTCCTGAAGCCGTCTTCTCTTTAAGGCCCTGCCATAGAATCATAGACTCTCTGAGCTGGCTTGGTACTTTAGCAGCCATCTAATCTAACCCTGGTCTGGTACAGAAGAAATCCATTCTCTAGCATCCCTGACAGGCAGTCATGAGACCTCTGCTTAAACACCGCCAGTGAGGGGCAACTCACTGCCTTACAAAATACCCATTCTAGTTTTTTCAATCAATTAGGAAGCTTTTGCATATATTAAACTATAATCTGCCTTCCCTCCACTCCCATCGGTTCTGCTCCTGTCCTCTGGGTCCAAGACCAAGGCCACTCTACTTTTACTCATTGCAGACTTTCAGATATTTGAGGACAGCAGTTATGTACACCTCCATCCCCTCAAGTCTGATCTTTAGGCTAGACATCCTCAACACTTTCAGAAGATCTTTCTGCAGATGGTTTTGAGTCTGTTTCCTATCCTGATCACTTTCTTCGGGGCTTGCCTCAAGTTATCAATACCCTTTTTAGATGGTGGTAGAAGTGGACACAGTACTTCATTCAAGACTGTTTCCTCTCTTACCCTGGATGTTGTGTGAAATGCTGTTGACTCGTGGAGCCTGAAGTCCACAAAGACCCCCAGATCTTTGTCACGTGAATTACTATTAAAATGGGTCTCATACATCATTCCATTGCCCACAATGTATTCCTTGGTGTTGGTTGTATATAGTAACTAGGTACTCAGCAGATACTTGGTTTATGCTCTTGGTTGAAATTTACATGGTACTTTCTAGTTTCAAAGAAAGCACTTTATATACATTATTTCCTTTTGCTTTGATGGTATAATTCCAGGCAGTATTGTTGATTGGCAGCTAGGTTATTTCCAAGGATGGTGGAAAATCATTTGTAAAAGAAAAGTGCGATGAAAATGGTAGTAATTTATTGCCCAGCTTGAATAAAGTTTGTTTGGGGGAAAAGTACAATTTATGACCAAGCTGTATATTAGCTGTTCTGTGTTTATAGCTCAGCCTTAAACCATGGTTTATCACCAACCCGACTGGTAAGGTCTTGCAGCAAATTTGACCTGGTGGGACTAAAACCATTTATTGCCACCGTGGCTCTTTGTCAGTTTTTTGACTCTCGTGACCCTGAGAAATGGTTCCAGACTTGGTTTGAGGCTGAGTGTTTCCATGTGGTTGGCCCTTAGACAAGTGAGCGCAGACAGCTGGATGGGAATAGTCTGGATCCTCAGAGCAGGAGAAAAACTCACCCCCACCCTCTCTTCCTGGAGCAGCCTTGTTTCAAGTTTCTTTACTCCTTGTTAGGTCAGAGCCCCTCAGAAGAGTTTGGTCCTCCTTGCCAGGAAAAGATATGTCTGGGTAGGGAGGGAGCAGGTATAAACAGAAGATTGTAAAAGCAGGTCAGCCAGTGCAGCCTGGTGGTGGCCACTTATGTGTGTGAGGACTGTGGAGAGTGTCCCCCAGTGAGTGGCTCAGCTAGAGCCCCTTGTGAAGGGGGAAACCTGTTTTATCTAAAGCATAATGCTTTACTCACCATATTCTTTGACAGCCAGAAACGTAAGAGATTTTAGCAAAATCTATTGCTTCAGGATGCCTTTGATGTGGATTCAGATATTCCAGCCTGAAAGAGCTGGCTACTAGAAAGGTAAGTTGAGGATCATGATGGACCTAGAAAAGACAAAACATGACCTAGAGAAAAGATTGGGGATTTGGTCCCAGTCTGGGTTTGAATCTCTGTTTCACTTTTCACTCTGTTTTACTTTAACTGTGTGATCTTGGATAAGTCTCAGAACTTCCCCAAAGCAGGGGGGGGGGTGGGGGGGTAGGGGGTGGGAGGAGGTGTGTGGGTATGTGTGGGGGTGTTTCCTCACCTATCAAATGAAGGGATTGGTTTAGATGACATCTGAGGTTCCATTCATCTTTGCCTCTAGATCCTTTGACCATAAGTAGCTGATGATGACTTGGGTGGAGAAGAAAGAGTGCTGGGAAATGGTAGAGATGTTGGTATAGGAGTGATAAGAATAATGAGAGGATAGCAAGTGAGAAGTTAGTAGTGTTGCTGGCACATTTTAGAAAACTGCCCCCCACTGGCCCCGCCTCTGTTGGGGAGAACTGGTTCAGACACTAAATTATGGGGATGTGTGTTGGGGGCTGGGGGCCTTGCCATTGGTCAGGGGCACAAGGATCATCTCTTTCAAGTTGTTCTCCTTATTCTGTACCTGGTGTTTCAAACTGGTGACCCAGTTCCCAGGTACAGTTCAAGGGGGGCACCAGGTGTAGCCCCCTTAGATCTTGGCTTCTTGTTAGTTTTAGGCTGATGATGGATGGTATCAGGAAAGTGTGCAGTTGCACAGTAATGGTGTTTAGTGAAAAGAGCTCTTGACTTGGTGTCAGCAGATTTGGGTTTGAGTCCTAACTCTCTCCCATTTCCCTTTCTGTATAATGGGCATAATAATTTTTATCCTACAGACCTCAGAGGGTGGTTGGAAAATGTTTATTTAAAACGAAGTGCTTTGTAAACTGCCAAGTACTAAAAAAAATGTCAGTTGATAATGGTGGGACCTGACTTAGCTGGACAAGCGAAACCCCCTCCCCCACTTTCCAACCCCATGCCTTTACTTAGGCAGGTTCCTATATCTCCCTTCCAAAATCCTGTTAAAGAGTTATGGTATTACAGTTAGTAGAGACCTTTAATGATCATCCAGTCTGGTTTCCTTATTTTACAGATTAGGAAATTGAGACCTCAAAAGGTGAAATGCTTTCTCTGAAGTCACACAGGACCATATAGCACCTTCTTTGAAGCTCTCTCCAGGCCCACGGCTCTTTTCCCCTGCATTTTAGCTCTTTTTGTCTATGCCTTATTTCCCTTAGTAGACAATGAGCCCCATATGGGCAGAAGTCTGTGTACTCTTTATTTTTGCTGTCACCAGAGACACCTCCAATAAATATTCAGTGAATATCACCTAGGCTGGATGTCACAACCCTGAGATCAGTCAACCTGGGTTCACATCCTGGTTCTGACACTAGCTATACATGACCCTGGGCAAGTAACTCAAGCCTCTGATCCTCTGTTTTGTCCTATGTAAAATGGGGGTGGGGACTAATAATAAACATACAGCCTACATTATAACCTACAACCAGATTGTGAGTAAAGAAAGAACTTGAACAACGGACCAGAGAAATAGGAATCAGTCCTCTTATTACAAATAGCCCAAGTGTGTGATCTGGGTGAAATCAGCAGGAAATGGAGTATCACTATTGGTGCTTTGTTCCTAGCCAGGTGAGGTTGGGCTCTGGGGGTGCTGCTGAGGTCTGAGCAGCAAATCTGGTCTCCTCTGCTCGACTTTGGGTCCTTCAGGTCTCCGCATGCTCCCTGTAGGGGCAGAATCAGGAACTTGGCAATTTGACTATAAGTCTCCCTGGACTTAAAACAAAAAACTTTTGTAAGATGTAACACACAGGCTAAAGAAAGAAAGAATGGGAGTAGTCCAGTTCCCACCTAGGAGACCTCCTGGTGGCATTTATGGCAGGAAAAGAAGGGGAAGCCATTGGTCACATAGCCAGAGTAAAGGACAAACAACCTAGGAGTTGCCCTGGGGGCCTTGGAATATTATGAGACAAAAAAGGGCCTGCAGTACAAAGGGTGGATTCTCTGTGGAGGATTTGGGAAGATGAGGAAGTGAATCACACAGGATGGAAGGCATTGGAGGAATTACAGTTTGCCCTGGTGGAGGGAATATCCATCCACACTGATGAGATCCCAGATTCCCTGGAAATTTCGGATTATTTGATATTTTTGAAGTTCAGAATTTTTTTTAAAAAAGAAAAAAATACAATATTATATTATATCAGGCATGGAGCCAAAGAGAGCAGGGTGAGTGGGTGGGGACACCATGAGCAAATGACTAGCATAGTGTGTGTTTGTGTGTGTGTGTGTGTGTGTGTGTGTGTGTGTGTGTGTGTGTGCGTGCGCGCGCATGCGCACTGAGGTTTGTCTGACTGCCATAGAATTAAGACAAGGGAGAAAAAGTGGAAGAGAACATTGAATTAGAAGTAGGGTGTAGTCACATTATGGAGAGCCTTGAATTGCTATGCTGAGGGGTTTGAGTTTTAGCTTGTAGGCAAAGGAGAAAGCAGGGTGGAGGTTACATTGAATTGAACCATAAGAAGGTTCTGGGAACTAGGATGAGATTGCATTAAATAGATGATGCATCTGTACCTGACAGCTGTGGTTCATGGGATAGATTGGAGGGAGGGGTGGGAGAGAGAAGGGAAGACTGGAAATCTGAGAACAATTAGAAGGTGTAGCACCCATCTAGGCTTTGACAGAATAAAAGAACTAAGGCTAAAGGAGAGAATTCCAATAGGGAATAGTCTTCTTGAAGGCAGGGATCTGTTTTTTACTTCTGAATTTGCATCCCCACTATCTAATACAGTGTGTCTTGCTTACAAGCAGATAACAAGTGCCCTTGATAAAGGTTTGTAGAATTAAACTGAAGTGTTAGAATGCCAGGACTCAGGCTGGATCTTAGTGATCACTGAGGCCAAAGCGCTTCCTCAGTACCACCACCCCCTTCCCCATTGTACAGATGAGGACTCTGAGGCCCATAGAGGTGAAATCTCTTACTCCCAAGCAAGTAGCAAATCAGGGCCACAGATATGACTAGCATCATGTTTTCGGCTTCCTAGCTGAATGCTTTTGCCCCTGGATGTTAGGCCCTAGGTACTCAGGGTGTAGTCCTTGTAGGATCCAGGTATGGTGATGTTGTAATCAGTCAATGAAGAAGAAATCCTAGAGAGGCTCTAGGGCCCTTGTCCTGAGAGCCACCAGAAGCATGGGAAGGAAACCAGAGGAATCCCTTATACCTCTCTGGGACTGGAGCTTACGAAAAGATGTGAGAGACTGGGGGTATTAGTAGGAAAAATTGTTGTGTTGACATTGCAGAAGCAAAAGAAAGAGTAGAAATACTGAACTTGGTACAAAGGGGTTTCCATTTCAGAATCTGGTGTCTTCTGCCAATACAGTTTGGAAAATGTTTAGATGATAAATTAGAGAACTCCAGAGTTGGAAAGGTCCATAGAACATAGAATGTCAGAACTAGAAGAGCCATAAACATCCTATTGGGGAGTTTGGCTTATATGCTCCTTGATATCTCCAGGATGGTGACTTTTTTAGTCTGAAGGAACATGTTTCAACTTCAGGAAATAACCTTCATTGAAAAATATGCTGCTCTCAGTTATACTTTCCACCCCCCTCCCCTCACACTTTGAATCAAGGGCAAATAGCAAAGCAGATGAGAATAAAATAGAATGTCATGACCAATTTTTTTTTTAAAAAGGTATGTGATGCCTTTTGTTTTTTCATTACAGTCATATCTGGATAAACTTTCCATGTCCACTACCAAATGAGCCCTTATAATGAAAAAAAGGAAAGCTGTATATGTGCAGCACTCCACACCTGGAATCCACAGCTGCCTCTGTACCCAGAGGAGGGAAGCCCTGTTTCATCTCTGTCTAGAGCCCAAATTGCCATGACCCAAAATCCCAGCTCTTTCTCTTCCTGGTTTCCTTGTTAGGAGAGCCTCCTTTATAATGCTAATTTTTCCAGTTTCCAAGGTGATAGTGGAATGGGAAATCTCTGGGTCACAAAATGGACTCACAGGTGAGGGCACTGAAGTGACTCCAAGCTCATTTGTTTTCTCTGTATAAAATCTAGTTTGGCAGCCCAGGACATTTAATTTCCATCCCAAAATCTGTAGTAAAAAAAAAAATCAAATATGGAAAACTTTTGAATAATTATCTCGTGTTGAAACAAACTTAAATAATAAATACCGTATTGATGCCAAGTGAGGAAATATGATTAGACTTAGTCGATAAATAAATCTGTTAACATAATCCACCATGTGCCAATTTAAATAATGAGCGTTTTGATGTAGGAGTATGTTTGTTAAATGTACTGCAGTGATTCTGTCTTTTGTGTGAGGCTAGCACACAGTGGAGGTTTCCTAATTGTTCACTGATAGTGAAGCAAGAATTTTCTTCCCACCAACAGGGCTGTTAACTAGTCACTCTGAGGGAGAATGTATTTATGAGTATAACTCCCTTTGGCTTTAATAGGATTCATTCATAGATCCTGTGGGTATCAATAACTGAAATCCTTCTTATACTGTAATTTTAGAACACCAGAGTTGGAAGGCTCCTTAGAGACCATTTATTTTACACACACACACACACACACACACACACACACACACCTTGTTCTTCTGTCCTCCACCCTTCCATTTTGCAGATGGGAAAACTGAGGTCTAGAATGGGGAAAGGGACTTTCCTGAAACCATACTCTCTTCCTTTCCCTAGAAACCTCTGTTGTAGTTTTTATAAGCTGAAAACTTGGCCAACCCTTTCTGGACTGTCTTTTATAGGAAATAATAAAAGCAAATTAAGAGGATAATAAAAATCTGTCTTCCTTGCCAAGGCCTAGGAATGAGAGGAGGAAGAAACTGATTCTGCTTGGTGTAAGGTCTGTGCCATGATAGAGGATATGGTGCTCCTTTTGACAGGCTCTGGAGGTCCAAGGAGTGTGAACTTATAGTTTATTAGGACACCTGAAGGGAGGGGGCATCTTCAGAGTTGCCTACTATAGAGATACAGGTGGTAGATCACAATTTGAAGATTGGAAATAGACAGTTTTTCTGCTTAGGCATGACCAGCAGTAGGTGTGAATAGTAAGTTTTGGCTTCCATTGTCAATTTGTTTTAAAAATGAAAAGTAAAAAGTATCCATGAGCAGTCTCTGCTCTGGAATTACATTTCCCCATGTCAAATGGGAACCTCTAGGTTCCCACCTAATTCTGATGGTCTGTGATCATTTTGTATGCATCATGCCGTGTTAAAAGGCAGGAAACAAGAAAGTCAGCTTTATGGAGGATTATTTTGTACCTGTAGAAAATTCTGTATTGGCACACATACTCAAGAAAATTCATTCTTGCAGAATTGGCTGAACGGGGAACATATGCAAAGTGCAAACTGACTTTAAACCCCACTGACTTGCATTATAAAATCTGAAACAGAGCCACAGTGGGGGGAAAAATCTTCCCAATTGATTACAATGAAAATTTTTTTAGGAAGGACTCTTCCTGTCACATGTGGGGCATTGTCTTCATTTACATGAGTTGTTTATTCTTGCCCTGCATTTTAAATTTTTTCTTTTGCATCCTTCCATTCCCCTTTGGCTACATTCCAGCTTCCAAAGAGCATAAATATGTTTCTTTTATCCTGGATAGTCACCTGGCTCCACTAGCAGCAATTAGAACTTTGTTCCTCTTTTTTTCTTTGTGTAGTGGGAAAAGAACATTGTATTATAATCTGGATTATAGCCATAGCTTTATTCTTTGGAACTGTGTGGCTGGGGGACAAGTCCTTTCCCCTCCCTTGGTCTTCTTCAAAATGAGAGGGTTGGACTACAGTAATCTTTAAATTACATTCTAGCTCTAATGTTCTTGGAGTCCCCACCTTTTTTTTTTTCCCCTTCTGAATGTAGTGTCCTATAGAGTTGGGTTGCAGTCCTATACTTCACCCATAGCTGCCACTGCTGAACACATTTCTCTGAAAGATTCTTGGTATGGTAAATACTGTGGTCGGAAAAGCCTCTCTGTCTTCCTGCTTGAGGCTTTGACCAATGAAGGTATTTACTACCTGATTAAGTAACCGAGAAATTCTGCATATTTATTTTGCCCAGAATAGTCATTCATACCTGTCAATGTTTTTTCTACTGTTAAGGATTACAGTGAACTGAATGAATCATTTCTCTTTTTTGTCTGCCCCCAAAGGATTTTCTCATATGAAAGAAAATGTTCCCTTACCTGCCTTTGGGCTAATTTGTATGTGATCAGGCTAATGGATCTTCAATTCCCAAGAATTTATTAGAGATCAGGCAAGATGTCATTACCTGTAAGATACTCATTCAGGCTGGGGCATAGCCAGCTTAAGAATCCCATGTAATTGGCTCCCAGTACTACTGGGACCATCCCCCCCCACACACACACACCCTTTCCAATCTCTGACTTGGCACCTTGTACCCGTTTCCCCGATAATAAGACACTGTCTTATTAATTTTTTTTGGATAGAAAAACACCAGAGGGCTTATTTTCAGGGGAGGGCTTATTTTAATGAACATTGACAGCAATTTTAATAAACAGGTTAATGTGAACAAAAAAATGTACCTTTATTCAATAATGAATTCAATAAAGAACAGGATGACACGCTCACTGCTGCAGCTCTGATTGGATGCAGCTCAGAGCGCGGCGTGCGTTTCACCGGTTGGGGGGGGGGACGGTGCATACAGAGGGTACCGTAATGTAGCGTGTAGCGCAGGGGATCACCTTCACTACAGTAGCAATCTCAATAGGGCTTATTTTCGGGGGAGGGCTTATTTTAGAGGAATCTTACACAGTAAGGGGAGGGCTTATTTTCGGGATAGGTCTTATTATCGGGGAAACACGGTACCACTTCCAAATGGGTCTGGGTGCATTTCTGAGTCATCCTGAGCTGTGACCTTTTCCAGAGAGCATTCTCACCTGCGTCTTCAAAAGGGTCATAGGATTGCAAGAGAGCTGAAAAAGACCTCTTTCGGTCCTCTAATCCAACCCTATTATTTTTGTTTCTTCTTTAATTTAAAAAATGTCTTTTGTTTTTCCTTTTACATCTTATCTGTTTGCTTCTCTTTTCCTCCTGCCACCATCACCACTAAACTCTCTCTTGTAACAAAAAATGAAAACAGAACATAGTTATAAGCTTAGCAACCAAGGTCTCTACCAACATCCTCTATGCTCCTGTATTCACTGTTCATTGTGATTAATCTGCATTTGGCTGCCTATTTGTGTTGTTTCTGTTTACATTTTTACAGTCTTTGCTTATGTTGTTCATTGGCCACTATTATCTTTGTTCTGCTTCAGTTCATAGACTTAGTTAGTCCCAAGCTAATCTGGTATCTATTATTCCATTCATGCATCCATATCCTACAGTTTGTTCAGCCTTTCCCCTACCATTGAGTGCCTACTTCGCATGCAGTTTTTTGATGACTTAGAGTGCTGATGAGGCTATTTTGTCATATAGGGGACTTTAATTCTAGTGCCTTTCCTCTGTTGATTATTTCCTGTTTATCCTGTATACAGCTCACTTGTAAGTAGTTGTTTGCAGTTGTCTTCCCCATTAGATTGTGAGGGCAAGGATTATCTTTTGCCTTTCTTTGTATCTCTAGTGTTTAACAGAGTGCTTGACACATAGTAGGTGCTGCTGCCTAGCAGAGTGCCTGACGCATAGTAGGTACCGCCTAGCAGAGTGCCTGACACATGGTAAGTGCTTAACAAATATTTATTGACTGACTGACCTTTCTTCCATTTTTGATCTTGGTGGAGGTATTTTGCCCTACAGTGGGATAACTGTTGAGTCAAAGGGTAGGAATAGCATGGGGACTTTCTTGAATAGTTCCAAATTGCTTTCCAGAATACCAGTTCCCTTATTTTATAAATGAAGTACTTGCCCCAGGTCACCTAGGTTGTACATAGCAGAGCTAGAATTTACATATGGGTTGTCTTCTTTTAAAAAAATTTAATATTTTATTTTTTGGCCAATAACATGTAAAAACAATCCTTTTGGGAGGCAGCTGGAGTTAAGTGACTTGCCCAGGATCACACAGCTAGTGAGGGTCTGAGGCCAGATTTGAACTCGGGTCCTCCTGACTCCAGCACTGGTGCTCTGTCCACTGCATCACCTAGCTGCCCTGTAAAAACAATTTTTAACATTCATTTCTTAAAAAATTCTGAGTTCCAAATTCTCTCCTTTCCCTTCCCCTTCATTGAGAAAGCAGGCGATTTGAGAGAGGTTATTTATACATGTGCAGTTGTGTAAAACATGTTTCCATATTAGTCCACATGGGTCTTCTGAATCCAAATCCATCACTTTTTCTACTTTATCATGTTGTCTTCCCCCAAGGAACACTAGTGCTATCCCCTCAGGACTGTTGGTTAGTGGTGACTGCCATCAGTTAACAGTTAACTGCCTTAACACTTTGGACCTTCCCACCGTGTCCTTGGTAAAAGCTAAAAGACTCCACAAGCAGCAACTGGAACTTTGTTCCTTCTCTTACTTTGTGTAGTGGGAAAAGAACATTGGACTAGAATCTGGATTATAAATGTCTGCAAATGATCTAGGGAAAGTTGCTGTTTTTAATTACTTGAACTATCCCCAAAGGAAAGGAATTGAACTTCCCTACTAGGCTGCAAGGCCTGTGAACACAAGGACCTTGTTTTTGTAATGCCCCCTCCTTCAAACACCTCCCCACCAAATTTCTTTTTAGTAGTACTTATTTTTTTTCCAGTTACATGTAAAGAAAATTTTTAACATTTGTTTTTTAATAAAATTTTGAGTTCCAAATTTTCTCCCTTTCTCCCTAAGATATAAGCAATTCAATATGTCATCTATCCCACCAAATTTCTGTCCATGGTACATCATGTTCATATCTGGCTTGAAGTAAACCAGTTCATGGTCCTTTGAATTGTCCATGAACCTGAGAATGGCAATCATAATGGCCCTCCTGGTAAATAAAGACACTGCTGATGATACTGAATTTACAGTTATTGCCTTGATTAGAGTTCTGGAGTATTGTTTTCCCTTATGTTGATGGCAAATTACAATAGCTGGTATTTATAGAGTGGGTTGTTTTTTTTGGAGGGGGTAAGGTAGGGGCAATTGGGGTTAAGTGACTTACCCAAGGTCACATGGCTAGTTTTTGTGTTAAGTGTCTGAGGCTGGATTTGAACTCAGGTCCTCCTGATTCCAGGGCCAGTGCTCTACTCAGTGTGCCACCTAGCCACCCCATTTATAATGTTTTAAGGTTTGCAAAGCACTTGACACATATTATCTCATTTGATCCTCACAACAACCCTGAGAGTAGGTACTATTATCTATCTCCATTTTCTAGATGAGGAAACTGAGACTGAGAAGGGGCTGAGTGGTTTTCCTAGGGTCACGTGGCCAGCACGTATCTGATGCCGGATTTCAACTGAAAGGTTTTGACTCCAGGCCCCACACCTTCATCCACTATCCTACCTCATTGCCAAGAGTAAATAATAAATAACAAAATGGCCAGGCCACATTCTCCATAGGTGAAGAAGCAGTGTGAAGAGAATACGAGGAAAGCCCTCACCATGTTAGGTAAAACCCCTCTTTTGAATCGATGGGAGGACATTGATAAGAGTTGTAGAGGATAGATCAGTGTGGTTGGCAGCACTGGTCAGAGTAAGCACGTCAGTGAGATCCGAGGTATGTTGGAGCTGAACCACAGCAGTAAATATCCTTGCAAAGAGCTACTCTGCCAGAGAGAGGGAGAACCCAAAAAGGTTTTCTCTAATGAAGAATTTCTTAAATGTTAGTTAGTAGTCACCATTTGTTCTCTGCTACCAAACTTTGAGAGAACAGGGATTGCTCCTGCCTTACCCTTCTTTTCATCTCCCTTAGGGCCTAGAACATAATAAGGATGGGGACTACATCTGTGATTTTGTGGGTATAAGAAATTCCCTGGAGAGGAACCATACTTTACCAATGAAGTTCCAACTCTTCTAGAGAATTGCCTAGAGCTTGAAGAAGTGTATGGCCCAGGCTCACACAATCAGGATGTGGCAGATATGGGACTTAAATACAGGTCAGCCAGGCTCCATGACCAACCCTCCACATCACCACACTGCCTCTCCTAGCCCTTGGAAGTGCTTAAAAATATTTCTTAAGTGTATGAATGATTTAAAATGGAACAAACCCAAACAAACCAGGGTATATGACCAGCGAATTTTTACACTCTTATTTGTTACTAAAATATTGAAAGGTTGGATTAGATTGTGAGCTCTTTTAAGGCAGGGACTGTCCTTTGCCTCTTTTTGTATCCCCAGCACTTAGCTTTTACTAGGTGCTTAGTAGATGTTTACTGAATGGAATTAAAAGTTTATTCACTGCTATGGTTTGTGGATTCTGTTGAATTAATTGGAAAGTTATTAGCCTTCACCCCCATTGAGGAAAAAATGAAAAGGAAACTAACTTGGCCTGAATAACACTATTTGTTAAGAATCTGGTTTATATATGTGAAGCTAACTCTCTAGGTCACAGGATCAAAGATTTAGAGCTTGAAGAGACCAATTTCAGAGGTCACCTAATCTAATCACTTCATTTTGCCTATGAGGAACAGGAAGCCCAAAGAGATTAAATGACTTTGCTTTTGACACAGAGATAGGAAGTGACAGAATCAGGATTCAAACCGAGGTCCTCCCGCTCCAGATCCAGAGCTCTTTGTAGTACACTGTGACATTGCCTCCATTTCCTCATGGATAACGAGGACTCCCAAGTCCTTACCTCTTTATTCTCTTTCTGTCAAGATGCTTGTCTATCATATCTGGTAAATGTTGGCTTTTCATTTGTCTAAGTCGATAGATTTGGAAAATATTCATTTAAAAAAATGTGAACTTTAGGGGAGGTGATGTGGTTGGGTGGTCAGATCAACCTTATTCTAGACTTGGGTAGTCTCTCTTAGAATCATGGAAAATTAGAAAGACCAGGGCCAGTATCTCACTTTCCAGGTGAGGACATTAAGACTGAGAGGGCTCAAATGACTTGTCCATGGTCACTTAGGTTGTAAATGGTAGAATTTTGATACACATTCATGTTTTCTGAATACCAAATGCAGTGCTCTTTCCCCACTATATTCTTTGGCTTTAGAATATAGGGTTTACATATTGGTTCAGTAAATAAACATCTGCCTTTTTTATCTCTTGAGACTCTGTCCCATCAACTTTTTTTTTTAAAAGCAGTCGGGGTTAAGTAACTTGCTCAAGGTTACACGGCCAGTTATTTCTGGGTGTGGTGCTAAGAATCTGAGCCCAGATTTGATCCCCAGGTCATCTCGACACTGGAGCCGGTGCTCTTACTCGCTGAGCCACCTGGCCGTCCCTTCCATCAACTTTTTATCTGCTTTGAGTCCTTCAATCAATAAAATCATCCAATAAACATTTATTAAGCATTTACTTTATGCCTGCCACTGTGCTAAGTGCCAGGGATACAAAAAGAGTCAAAAGACAGTCCCTGCACTCAAGGGGCTTGCAGTCTAGTGGGGGAGACAGACAACATACAAAAAGGCTATGTAAATAGGATAAATAGGAAATAACTGATAGAGGGAACTCAGTAGATTTAAGAGGGATTGAGAGAAACTTCCAGTAGAAAATGGGATTTTAATTGGAACTTAAAGGAAGCCAGGGAAGTCAGTAGGCAGAGTTGAGAAGGGAGAGTATTCCAAGCATGGGGGACAGCCAGAGATAATGCCTGGAGCTGAGAGATGGGGCATCTTGTTCATGGAACAGTCAGGAAGCCTGGGTCACTGGATTGTGGAGAGTATGTAGGGAGTGAGGTGTAAAGAAACTTGGGAGGGCATCCTGGGTTATGAGGAGTTTTGAATGCCAAACAGAGAATTTTTTATTTGTTTCTGGAGACAATAGGGAACCGCTGGAGTTTATAAATGATGCTGAAAGGATGCAAGTGTTGATTTTCATCTACTGCAGTGTGACTTATGGCCCAGCAGGCCTAGTGACTCATCCACAAGCAGTTAGTGTTCATTGGGGAGTTCCCTGATTTCTGTAGTGATTCTTAAATGAGGCTGTAGAAATCTTATTTGAGTTCTGTAGTTTCACATGTAACAGCTTATTATGAAAGGCAGTATGGTGTAATGGAAGGCACCATGGTCCTCACGAACCGCTCATCAGGAAATCAAGGTTCAAATCCTGGCTCTGACACTTGCTCACTGTGTGACTCTGGATAAGTCACTTCCCTTCTCTGGCCTCAGCTTTTTCATATATAAACTGGGGAGAATAATACTTACATCACAGGTGGTGGTAAGGAAAGTGCTTTTTCTATAAATTGCTATGTTAGGTGGCAGACATTAAATTAGAAATGGCTGAACATTGTCCCAGTGATGAGAGTTTTAGTTTTGCTGAAACCTGAACTTAAATATTATGTTGTAACTTGATGGCAGGAGCCAGGTGCTAGGTGCAGGGATACCAAGATAAAGCTGAAACAGCCCTTGCCCTCAGAGAGCTCACATTTTGTGGGAGAGATATGTGCATAAAGAGATTTGTAAATAATATGTAGAAGAAAAGTACAAGGTAATTTTCTGAGAAGAAGGCATTTGCACCTGGTGATATCAGCAAATACTTCTAGAAGGTGGACTTTGAGCAGGGTTTAGATGTTTGGAAGTGAACAAGGGGTTCTGTAGGGGAAAAAAAAGTAGAAAGAAACCTGATTATGAGGAGCTTTCAATGCCCAACTGAAGAGTTATTTGATCCTAGAGGTAACAGGCCTCTAGACCACTAGAGTTTATTGAGTAGGAGAGTGACACGGTCAGAACTGACCTTTAGGAAAATCTCTTTGGCTGCTGCGTCGAATGGATTGAAGTGTGGAATAGAGCAAAGGGGAGGCTGTTGCAGCCCTCCAGCAGAGAGGAGAAGTGCTCTAATCTGTAATATTGTCAGACTCCACAGAGCATATTTGCAAGTGAAGTTTTCCCCCAAACTATGCATATACAGATGATAATGTTTAAATCTTAGCTTTTTTTTCAAACTGGGAAGTTATCAGTGATTATCAGAGGTTAGGTATAAAGTATTTCACTGCAGAAGAGTGTATCATGAATGTGAGTTTTCTTCTATTTTGTTTGAGGTTTGTGAAACCTTTGGCTCTGGAAATCCCTGGGGAATGTGAAGCTTTGGGATAGTCAAGTTTTCCAAATAACTGAGGATCTACCCCCTTGAAACCTCAGTAGGACAGGGATGGAACTTGGACTTGTGGTTTCATTGGTAAAAGGCATTCCAGTCCAGAAACTTTCTCTGCAGCTCAGACTCTTGGAGCTGTCTAGAGCACTGAGGGGTTAAATGGCTTGCTCAGCATCACATATGTATCAAAAACAGGATTTGAATTAAGGTTTTCCCGGCTTTGAGGCCACCTCCTTCAGCATTATGATGTAATGCTACCTCTCTAAGCCATCAATACTTCCCCTTCCCCACCCCCATGGGGGTGATTTGTCAAGGATCACACGGCTAATAAATGTGTGGGATCGAATTTGAACTTGGGTCCTCCTGACTCCAGGGCCAGTGCTCTATCCGCTGTGCCACCTAGCTCACCCCATCAGTACTTTTTAAAAAAAAGTTAGCTCTTTAGGGGGTGGATAGGTGGCACAGTGAATAGAGCACCCGCCTGGAATCAGGACATGAGTTCAAATCTGGCCTCAGACACTTAACAGTTACTAGCCATGTGACCTTAGGCAAGTTACTTAACCTTCCCCCTCCAAAAAAAAAAAAAGTTAGCTCTTTGGGTGACCCTCTAAAATGAATTCCTTATGGCCCCATGTGGTTAAGCAGAGGATCCTGGGTGATGTCAGCTTATAAAGTATCTCATCAATATCCTTGGGGACGAGGCTGCGAACCATGTAATAGAGTGGGAGCTCTCTGAGGGCGGCCATAGTTTCATGTTTGTGTTTGCATGCTCGGCACCTAGCCTAACGCTTGACCTTGACCGTCAGTTTTGGCTGGTTGACTGGGCTGGCTGAAGCCCTTTAGGCTTCAGGAATGGGTATAGGACTATGCCCTAGGGCAAGTGATTAGGAATCATTGCCAGTCTCTAGGAAGCTCTCCTTTGGTAGCCACAGGATCTATCTATCTTCTGCCTTGCTTTTGACACTTTATGGTGAATGACTTGGATGAAAACACAAAGAAGGGTTATATAACATCGAGATGACATGCAGTTGGGATGGAAAGCTGTCAGATGTCAGGACGATTACCACTGGGGTCCAAAAAGCTCCTGGCAGACAAAACAATGGGTCAAAACTAATGCAACATAATTTGATGGGGATGAATGTAAAGTCCTGCACCTGGATTCAGAATATCAACTGGACAAGTGCAGGATGGGGAAGGCCTGGTTTGACAGCAGGTTAGGTGAAGAAGAGGGCTGGGTGTTTTAGTGACTGCCAAGTTCAATACGAGCTGTCAACAATGTGACAAGGGGGCCAAGAACTCTAATTCAGCCTTGGAGCTAAGGAGTGAGAAGATGGTCCTAATGTCCTCAATTCCCATTTCAGTTCAGCTGACAGTATTTTATCCAGTTCTGGAGCCACATTTTATAGGAGAGACACTGACAAGCTGGAACATCCTAAAGAGGCTGACCAGCATGGGAAGAGGATTGCAGACCATGGCACATGTCCTTCAAGTTGGTCAGTGTCTGTCTAGACCCTAGTTGGAGAGGAAAGGCCCCAGGCATACGAGGATCAGCGCTAACTCCTGAGGGCAGCATATCTATCTGTTCTGTCTATAATTGAAAATGTTTTGTGCCAAAGGTTCTGAATTACCTGGTAGAGGTTCTAGGATCATAATTTATAGATAATTCACATCATCGAGTCTTATCTCTGTTACAGATTAGAAAACTGAGGTCTATCAGCCTGACACATCAGACCTTTTGGTACGGGTTGCATTCAGTTTGGTTTATTGAAACAAATATTTACTATGTATCTCTTGGGTATGAAATTCTATCCTTGGGTTTGGAGGAGATCCCAAAATCTGATTTGGAAGAGACTTTTAAGGTCCTTCACTCCAAACTCTACCTGACTAGGAGTTTCCTCACATCCTTGAGAAGTTGTCAGCCAGCCTTCTCTTAAACACTCCCAGTGAAAAGAGCTCATCGCCTCCTACATATTTCTTTTGGACAGCTCTCATTGTAAGAAGGTTTTCCTAATGTCAGGCCAAAAACTCAACAGTTTCCACCCAACATACTATTCCTTTTACCACGTAGGTGGCTAGGTCCTGGAATTGGAAAGACCTGAGTTCAAATGTGACCTCAGATACTTATGAGGTATATGACTCTAGGCAAGTCATGTAAAAAAAAAAGAAAGAAAAAACACCACAAAAACCCTGCTCTCTGCCTCAGTTTCCCCAGCTGTAAATGGGGGTCATAATATCACTGACCTCGCAGAGTTGTGAGGATCAAGTGAGATAATATTTGTGAAGCACTACGCACAGTTGCCTGCATATAGTAGGTGCTTAATAAATGCTTGTTTCTTTCTTTCCATCATGGAGATCACAGTGGGATAAAACATGTGAATAACTACAATGCAGAAGACCATGGGAGAACTAGAAGGAGCTTTAAAGGCTACCTATTATCACCTCATTTTATAAACGGGGACACTGAGATCCAGAGAGGCTAATTAACTTTTACAAGATTGCACAGATAATAAGTGTCCGAGCTAGGATCTGAACCCTCATTGTCTGCCCCCAAATCTAGCCTTCTTTTCCACTCTATCCCGTGGCCTCTCACTGGACTTCCTTGGGAGGTGTGGAATATTCTCTCATTGGAGGTCTTCACAGAGAGCCTGGATTTGTACACTGGGAATTCCTTTCTGGTATGAGTTGGACTAGATAGCAACTAAGGTCCTTTTGGGCTCTAAAATTCTGTGATTCTGTATGCTAGATGGTTCCTCACACAATTCCACCTTTTAATTCCTTTTACCAAAACTTCTAGTAAGTGGCAAGACTGTCTATTTCAGGGAAGGTGTCAGAGCAAAGTTGGTTAGTATAGAAATAATGAGCCATTCTCAGGTGATATATTCTCATTTTAGGCTTGCCCTGGTTACAGGTCCATGGGATTATGGATTTGGAACTCAAAGGAAATTTAGGAGCCCATCTATTCCATCCAGCTCTCTCATTTATAGATGAGGAAACTCACCCAAAGGCTTTCACCTTTCAAGGTCATGCTTCCTGCAATGGCCACTTGTCTCCCATAAACTGACTCATTTAGCAGTCCTCTTATGACTGATGAGGCTGCAATGTAAATTTCTAATCATTTATTCTCATTCCTGAATTAATTGTAAGTTAGTTGCAGAGCTGTGGGTTTTCATGACCTTAGTTCCACATTAAACTTCACAACAGGAGTCTCTTTTGGTTAATTTGTATTCTTCTTTACCTTTTTTCCCCCTGTAAAGAAAAAAGAAACCAGAATTGTAGAGTACCAGAGCCAGACTATATCTAAGAAAAGGGATTGTGGGCATAGCCCATTGCATACACTATCAGACAGTCACTTGGTTTTCCTTACTTGTTTTACCTTTGTTACGACAGATTGGAGGAGACAAGGAGTTTGTTCATAAGGTTCTGTGATGTAAAAACAATAGTAATCAATAACAGTCTAAAAGGTAGAAGGTGGTGGACCTAGAAAGCATCTCATTGAATTCTTATTTCATAGAGGAGAAATTGAGGCTTAGACATGGGAAAGACCTTGGCCAAGGTCATGTAGCTCATTAGACACATCTGAGGCTTGAACCTAGCTCCCCTGACCTGTTTAGCTCTTCTTACGGTGTGTTCTTCCACACCACCGTCCTCCATTTTGGCTTATTTTTTAAAACATGTAGATATACTTTGAAGGAAGGTTGTGCCAGCAGAGTATAGAGAGGGTAGGCTAAGCCTCTGTAGTCTCATATTAGAAAGGGAGGGAAGAAGAAGGAAGTCAAAGAGACAACTTAAAATAGTAGGAATAGGGAATTGGCTTTGACTTGGACCATCCCTTCCTGCCATTATTTGAGCCCAAGTATGGATCCCTGATAGAAGGAGAGAAATGAAGACACAAAGGGTAAGGGGATGATATGGTTCCATTTGAGAAAAGCTGGACCTCCCAGTATGGGAATTCTTCCTAATGTACCTTCCCCATTATACTCCTTGGGAAGAATAATTTGTTGGACAGCTCATGGAATTGCATGGAGTTTTTCCAGTTTAATTGGTTGATATTAAGTTAGTTATTTCAAATAGGGGGAAAGCATAACATCAAGTTTGCAAATCCAAATGTGCTCGAGCCTCTCTTTTTCTTCTACTTAATTGTCCCATTTCTAATGTACTACATAGCAGGCTATGAGCTAGTATTGACATGCTGATGCTAACTCTGAAAGCCCCACAGCTGACCCCCTCTGCTGCCCATCTCCTCTGACCATCCCTTGCTTGTGTGTGTTCACCTCATTGGCCTGATCTCTTCACAGCTTCCCAGGCCTTTCTGCAGTTGTCTAATTTTAAACACATGCCAGTTTTGCAGTGCTACCGAATCTAGGGTGGAGAAGTAGTTTGTGAGTGATTTCCACAGATCTTAAATTGTTTTCTCCTTCCCAGAGTTTGCAAGTTTACATTTGCCCCAATTCTGAGTTCATGTTCAAGTCCAGTTTTTCTTGGGGGGGGTGCGGGAAGAGGGGGGTAAGACATCCTTTGGAATGACTGCCTCCGTTACACAGAGCATGGAATGGGGCCCCAGCAATCGAAGAAGCTAGTCTAACAATAGGGAAAGCACTAAGACAAGAGACAGAATATCAGGGTGCTGCTAGATAAATGAATGTCCCAGCATTTGCCTTTGCACCCTTGTCCCTCTGCACATCCACTGGGGGATCATGGGGAGAGTTTGCACAATCTCATCGCTGTTATTGTCAGCCATAAACAAATTACGCATATTTAACACGTTAATGTCAGATTGGCCAGGAACCACTGGGAGGTGTGTACTTAGTGACATCAGCTGGCAAGGAGCCCTGGTAACAGGGAGGGAGGGAAGGAGGGGTGAGAGGGGGAGAGAGAGAGAGAGAGAGAGAGAGAGAGAGAGAGAGAGAGAGAGAGAGAAACAGAGAGGGAGAGAGGGTGTGTGTGTGTGTGTGTGTGTGTGTGTGGTGTGTATCTGGGGATTCTGGCAAGGTAAAGAGCTGGTCTGTTTGGCAGGACCTTCCCATCTGGGATCCATCTGTGTTTCCCTGGAATTGGACAGGCAGCTCTAGTCAGTGAGAAATCACAGATGTGAGAGAGCTGACACATGTCCAGCTAATGAAAGGAGGAGGAAGGCTGGTCCCAGGCTGTGCTCAGAGATCAGGAGCAGGGGAAGAGGAGCGTTTTATTCCTATTTCAAATAAATTTGGCTTCTTGGGCATCTGGATTGTGGTCATCTGGGCATCTAGGGTAAGTGAGACTTTTCATCTTGCTTCTGCTTTTTATGCCGAGCCAGGCAGGGATCCCGGGTGCCTCTCGGAGCTCTTGGGTATCTTAGATGAGAAACGATGCAGTGTTTCTGGGGCTTTGGTAGAAGAGCCCAACCTACAGGCGGCTGCTCAGCTTTGCACAGGGTAGCTTTGGGTTGGCCACTTTGCTGGGCCGGCTCTGGCATCCACCTCCGTGAAAATGCTGCATTTTGCTAAGACGGAAACTTGGGGCAACAATTTAAGAGTAAGGCATGCCTCTTGTCCCTGGAAGTGCAGTCCTGAAAAGGCATCTCGACAAAGGATTAATAGGTAGATAGATTGAGAGATAACCAGGTTAGGTCCCTCTGTGATATGACTGAGGAAGGGCTGTCTCCTTTAGCACCACCCTGATAGTCCAGGGTGTGAGACAAGTTTTTTTTTTTTTTTTGAGGGGGCCAGTTTTTCTTCCTTGTCAGACTTTCTGCCGGTAGAGTCATGGCCATTCTTAATAGAATCACAAGGAACCTGCCATCCTTGCTATTACTGTATCTGTTCAGCCTAACTGCTCACAAGCCTAGATTTTACCCTGATGGTACATGGTTGCTTCTGTGTGTTTCATGTAAGCTAAGGGAGCCACTCCTGCTGTCACTAGCAAATGCCTCTCTGGGAGGAAGTTTTGGTAGCTTTATAATTCAAGAAATACATACACAGCCTTCCTTGTATGTCTGTGTTTCATTTTCCATTCCTAGGATCAGGGCTTTAGAGCCAGAGGGAACCTCAGAGCCCAGCTGGGCCAACCCCATCAGTTTACAGATGAGGAGGCAGCTGAGGCCCCAAAGGAGGAAGTGACTTAGCCACAGCCACCCAGCTAGAAGGCAGCAGAGCTGGGATTCACATGTGGTTCTCTGAATCTGAGTCTTGTCCATATACAGAGTTATGTTATTTTATTTTATTTTAACCAAATAAGCACCCCTCTTGCATAGGGGATCAAGATGACCTCTGAGGTCCCTTTTGACTCAAAATTCTCTTACTATATATTTTTAAAAGGCATTTACTATAGTTTATTCAGGGAATAGAGTTCATCCATGGCAATAAAACTGTCACAATCCTTTTCAGCTGACAACATCCATCCAGACCCTGGGCTAAGATTCTCCCACAACCTTGGTTATATTTTTTCTTCCTTCTTCTCTCTGCTTCCACCACCTCAAGCCTCCATTGCCACAGCTACTTCTTCCCATGTCTTTTAGTTAGTTCCAAAGACAAGCTTTTCATGGCAAATGACAATTAGAGGGGCAGTCTGGGTGTGATTATGTAAATGAGCTTGCTAGAACCTACCAGAAGGGTAAAAACTTTGGAAAGTTATCCCCAGAGCCAGAATTCGAACCCTATGGCTTTTGGATAGTCCCTGGAGCACCCTCGTTCATCTTTTTGTCCTTTGGAAGCTCCCAGGCAATCCTTTTTAAGGAACTGAGTCTTCTCTAGTGCTTGGCACACAGTAAGCATTTAATGAATGGTTATTTATTAATTCTTCCCACCTTTCCTTTTATTGGGCCTGGATCCGTGTCATTTTAGCTCCAGGTTAGATAGAAAAGACCTTGGATTGAAATGTCAGCCCAGAACTTTATCATGGCCATCATGGTCTTCAGGGGCAGCATAGGGGTCTATCTGTCTATTCTCCACCAGAGGTTTGCACAAGCAGCTTACACATATGGACCCTCAGCATCTTTGCTATTCCTTGTTGAGAGTACTGGAATGACCTCATAGAGTTTTCTAGGTCTTCATTTTAGGATAGATTTTATTTTATTTTATCTTTTAGGAGGGGGGAAGGTAGGGCAATTGGAGTTAAGTGACTTGCCCAAGGTCACATGGCTAGTTTTTTGGTCTGTGTATTAAGTATCTGAGGTCAGATTTGAACTCAGGTCCTCCTGACTCCAGGGCCAGCACTCTATTCACTGCACCACCTAGCAGCCCTTAGGATAGATTTTATTTTTTTTCCCCACAATATTTCCCTTTTGGTATTTGATATGGGTACAGCTGTCCAGCATCTGTATTGGCCAATCTGAATGTCTGGGAAATGTGTATACATGTATGTGTGTGTGTGTTTTTATATAAACCTTTATTAACCTGATGGGTACAGGGGCCATTCTAGGGCTCAGGAAGTTACAAAGATAAATGAGACATAGCCCTTGCCCTACTGGAGCTTACAATCTAGTAGTTAATACACATAGAGACATAATTGTCATTTATTCCTTCAGAGTGAACAAGCCTCAGGAATTAGTATTTGAAGATAAGTTGAATTTAATTCAGTTCAATTCAATAAATAAAGTACCGGATGGCTACAGAAGGCCATACTAGAGCTCAGGAAGCTAAAGAGATAAATGAGACACAGCCCATGTAGCTCCTCATGGAGCTTACAGTCTAGTAGAGGAATATGACACATATACTGAGAACCCATAAAACACAATAGAGCACGTTAAGTGACTAAGTGAAATAAAAGCAAAAGCCTGATGAAGAAAGGATAATTTCCAGCTGGGGTTGGGGAGGGGAGAGAGGGGATTTAGAGCTGGGTCTTGATAGGATAGGTGGGATTTTCAAGTTTAGTGATGGAGGAAAGGCATTCTTGGTAGAGGGCACTGTCTGAACAAGGACCTGGAATTGGGAAATAGACAGGAAAAGGAAAGAGGGAAAGAAAGCTATGTTTTCACTAAAGTAACCCAGCCTGCCAGTGCTTTAACCACTAAGGGACTGGGGCTTGAATCTAATGACCTGGTAGGCACCATAAGAAAAGTGAAAGTTGAAGTTGAAACCCTTACAAATGTGCTTCTCTTGTATCCTGGATGCTATGAGACCTGACAAAATTATTAAAGAATAGAAGAAGTAGTCCTGGGTTGATAACCAGGGGATGTCCTAAGTGAAGTTTTTTTGTTTGTTTTAGTTTGTTTTTTTTTGGAGCAAGGGAATTATGCAGTTCTAAAGACACAGTATTAATAAAGGACGGTCTTTTCATACAGTCAAAAAATGTCATATCTAGAAGTGACCACAGAGCATAGACTGTCATGGCTAGGAGATATCTAAGAAAGCATCTCTTTCAACCCAAACTCTTTACAGATGAGGAAAATGGTAGCCTATGACACAGTGGATAGTGGTTAGACTTGGAGTCGGGGAAATCCTGAGCCTGAATCCTACCTCAGACACTTGGCCATGTGACTGAGCAAGTCACTTTACCTCCCTGTCTCAGTGTCGGTTTCCTCATCTATAAAATGGGGATAATATTTATTTCACAGGGATGTTGTGAGATAACATACATATCAAGTGAGATAACATACATAAAGTTCTTTGAAACCTTAAAGCCCTATATAAATGACAGCTATTATTATTAGTATTAGTATTGTTGGATAAGCTGAGCATTATGCTTGAATACCATAAAACCAATGAGCCAGGTAAAGATAAAGCTGTATTTGTTGAGAACATCATAAAATAATGCTTTGGGTTTTAGTTAAACAAATTTTATACAAGGTTATGTGTGTACAGCTGTGGGGGATTTGGATTGGATCTTAAAAGAGAGTCCAATTCATTGAAAGCCCTTAAAATCACATATTCAGGGGAAGAGTTACTTATAGGCCTGTGTATGCTAAATAGTAAAGGAAGTCTGGGGACTTTTCTTGTGCCATGTGTATAGATCAGCCCAATGCTTCATATAGCCGATAGGGACCTTAGAGGTTATCTAGCTCAGCCATTTTTTGTAGAGATGAAAATTTTGGTCAGAAAGGGAAAGAGGCACAACCAGCCTAGGGGCAGAGGCAGGTCTAAAAAACTGACTCTCTCACAAGCTAGTGCTCATTAAGCTTCACTGTCTTTCATGTTGTTGGGGGTGGAGACAGAAAGGACATAAGGGAACTGTTTGGTTTTCTCATGGTTTTAAAGTAAGAATGTCTTTGGTTATAATGCCAGCCTTAATTGAATGTGATTGAAAGGACTTGAATTCTATCTAGGGTTGTAGGATTTGGGTGTGTGTGTGTGTGTGTGTGTTTTTTAAGCAAAAGTCACAGATAATGAGGAGTGGAGGTTAGGTTGTGGATTCCAAAAAGCCATCCTTTTGTGACAGTGTTGGATCTTCGGATGGTCCAGTGGTTAAGGCAGGCCTCTGGAGGGGCCCCAATCATGTCCGTGCGGCTGCTGCCAGTGAGGCAGACTGTGTGCATGCAAACTTGAAAAGCGCACCCCGGATGACTTTGAAAAAGGGCGCCAGAGTGAACTCCCTTTGTTCCGCCCAGCAAAGGCAGGGCTTTGTCTATTGTCTGGGGTCTGGGCCAGTCACATTCCTGTCTCCTTTCATTCTGAAGCAGCCGGGAGATGATGGGCAGGGCATGGGTTCTGTGTCGGCACAGAATCTGGACACGCTCAGCCACAGTTGGGGGTGGGGGTGGGCTGGGGAACATTGCTGGGGCTCCAAACAAATCTGTACATCATCCCTTTGGATTTTTTGATGCAATAATTATGGCCTTTCCCATGACCAGTTCTCCCCTAAGCAGCACAGGAATAGCAGAAGGGCTTTAGGGGAAAAGCAAGATGCATTTTTTACTTTTTAAGACCCATGTGTGTATCGAGAGGGATCATAGACCCAAAGACCCACTGGACTTGGAGCCTAAGGAGACTGGGTTCAGATCTTAGGTCTGCCACATACTGCCTTGTGTGATATGTCACTCTGTGCCTCATTTTCCTCACCTATAAAATAAGGAGATTGGCCTAGATAATTTCTAAGGCCTCTTCTAGATCTAAAAGTCTATGCTCATAATGATTACCATAATGATTAAAGGAGTTACTGCAGTGTAGGGGATGGAGCCCAAAATTTGTAGTCAGAGGAACTTCCTGGCTTCTTCACTTAGTACATGTGCTACTGCTGTTACCCTCCTGAGCCTCATTTTCTTCCTCTGTAAAAAGAGGGAGGTAAGACTAGTTCTCTAACAAAGCTGCCAGCTTAGGTTCTGTTGAGGATTGAGCACCAGAAGGGTCGTGGAATCTGAATTTAGATCTGGAAGGGACATGAGAAGACAGCTGATATAACCCCTTTAGTTTCACAAAGGAGGAAACAGAGCCAACGCAAATCTGTTACTTGGTACCCTGGCCTTCCACTGCCTCCTTTCAGCCCTTTAATTTTAGAGGGGAAGGGAGTCGGGCCTCTGGGTCCAGAGGGTACCAAATGTCAGACTCCAGGCCATCAGATTCCCGATCCACCCTCACCCCCTGGAGCTGTCGATTCCCAGCCGAGGCCCGGAGAGGTGTGAAGGGAGTCGCTCCAGCTTCCCAGAGGGAATCAATAAATGTGGGTGGCTGCGGGGATTCGAACCCAGCTCCAACTTCTCCAAGCATCTTCTCCAGGCAGTCACTCCTTCTTGCCTCTCTTGCCAAGGGTGGGGAGGGACCTCGCGAGAAGACTCGAGGCAGCGTCGAATTTTGGGGGTGGGGGGAGGGACAACAACAACACCGCTGAAACCTGTTGCTGAGCTGCAAGCTGTTAATGTTCCGCGGTCCCGGATTACTTACCAGGCGGGCGGGGGCTGGAGGCTGGGCCGGCCGAGGGTAACAGATGTGCCCTGGGCTGTTGGCGCGTGCCGGCTCTGTTCCCCTGCTCCTAGCACCAGGTGCAGCTATTGTTCGCCTTGGTCTCCATTCATCCGGCCTCGTCTGTTGCTCTGCGCTTTCTAGCTCATTGTTTCGGCAGGAAATTAGCATTAAAAACCCATCCGAAACCCCCACGTCCCTCAGCTGCAGGTGACTGCTATTGGCCCCAGCTGCCACCCTTGCGCTTGATTACTTCCATATGGGGCTGTGCAGAGACGAAGTCACCATTTATTGATTTCCAGCTCCCAGCCCCCCATCCCTGCTACCCGAAGTATAATGCCCTGAAATCTATTAGGCCCCCAATGGGCTCCATGGCTCGGTCAGTATTACAACTGTGATGGACAGTTTACAAGCAAAACTAATTACTCCCTCCCACCCAACCACCCAACCTAAATATTAAATGTAAATAACGGAGGGTGATGAGCAGGATGTGAAATCTTTACGATGACTAGAGACCAAGCTGACTTCTGAAGCAGGAAGGTTGTTACACTTTGGATGGGCTTTTATGGAAAATTTTTAGTCACTGCTTTAAATATTTCATACCACGCCCATGAACATCCAAGCCAACGGGACCCAGTGGGCCCCTGGAGGGGGGGGGGGGGAAGCATTTCTATCTTCTGCTTGTTAATTTCCTAAGTTTAGTTAGAAGGGGAGGGGGAGGGGGAAGGAGAGGAAGCCAGGGCTTTTCCAGCATGACCCTTTTAAAAGTAGGAATATGGCGATTACTTGAAGCCCCACCCCCACCCCCACCCTCATCCAAACCTTTTAACCCTTGGTTTTTGAATAGGGTATTTGTTCTGTGTTCGCCTACATGGTTATTCTACTTTGCTTAATAAACTACTCCCTGCAGCATGTCGGTAGCAGCCGGGAATTTCTATCTTTGCTCCCACAAGAACAAAGTGAGCTGGCCTGTTTGGGATATGGTGATAGATGGAGGTTAGAGGAGGAGGCCGATGGGGAATCCTAGTGTGGAGGAACCAGACATGTAGCTAGCTCTTCGGGAACAGGTCAAGAACAGTTATTTCCATCTCTGAAGCTGGCTTTGTAACCAAAGACAAGATAGTCCCCTATCTCCTGATCCCATCTGAAAAATGGAGATAGTAATAGATCCCTTGGGCAGTGGTCCTTAAGAGGCCCTTCTCTTGGTTGCAAAGCACTGTCTGGTAGGGTAAGGATTGGAATTGAGGACTACATTTCTGCTGACCTAAGTTATGCAACCCAGCCTTGAAACAGAGCTGCTGCAATAAAATCACTTTGTGGTTTTGAAAGTTAGTAAACTAAAGTGCTAAAAAGCACCACATTCTGGGTGGGGCTAGCCCCCCCCCCCCAACTAGTTGGTGGAACCCAACTTTTGACTTTTTGAAGTGGTAGATGATCTAGGCCCAGTGCCAGCAAGGGATTACTAGAGATGTTAGAGACAGGAACTTTACAGTCAGAGAGGGTTCTTAAAGACTGGCAGGTCCAATGGAAGGGTTGACTTGAGCTGATTGAGGCCCATAAAGGGGAAAGGTCTTGGTGGTGTAGAGCAGTAAAAAGAACATTGGAGTCTGATGTCTTATATGACCTTGCTTGGGCAAATCATTTAACTTTTCTGGACCTTGATTTCCTAATTTGTAAAATGGAATTGGTCATAATTGCCTCTGAAGTCCTTTCTAGCTCCAGACCCTCTAGTCTTTTGAATGACACAGCTAGTAAATGGAGAAGCTACAACTTGAACCTAAATCTCCATGTCTTGAGATGGAAAAAAAGTGATATTTTTTCACTCAGTGATAATAATAACTCACATTTCTATAGCATTTAAAGGTTTGTAAAACACTTTGCACATGTTGGAAATTCTCTCCACCAAGAGGCATAGGATTTCTTGGGAGAGGCATTCCAGCCAGCAGGGGTCCAATGATTGCAGGTCAAAGACAGAAGGCCAAACTGGAAAGCAGAGAAATGTATTAACATACTAAGGAGGCCTGCTGCCTGAAAGCAGCTTCAGCCACCTAGGTACCCAGTTTAATTTTTATAACTTTTCAGCATGCTTAGAGAAAACAGTTCAGCAGCTGCATTTTGCAGCAGCTTAGGATAGGTAAGTAAAGCATTTTACAGAAGAGGAAAAGGGTACAGAAAGGGGAAGTCATTCAAGAGAGAAAAGGGGAGTATTTGGGATGCAATTGGCAAGATTTATTATTGAAATAAGAAATCGTTCCCTGTTCAAGGCAGGAGACGAGGGGAGGTGACCAAATACTTTTACAATTGTTTAAGAAGTCCATTTAGACAAATATGCAGGTGTTTCTTGTTTAAGGACAATAGTTGTTACAGTAGAGGATGGGACCATCTGCTTTACTGTGCCCTTGCATAGTTGTATTTTATTTTCCCTTCAGTAGGGGTTTGGGACTTTCTACCAGTAGGCTACCAGGTGGTTGGGGGATTAGTCCATCCAGATTTTCCAGAAATGATTGTGATTCCTATTTTTCCCCACATACATATGTATGTTTGTTTTTCTCGAGCCTTACAACAGTTATGTGAAGTAGGTGCTTCAGACATCATTGTCCCCATTTTACAGTTGAGGAAACTGATTCAGGGAGAAATTATGTGACTCACCTAGGTTTGCACAGAATTAGTAAGTGTCAGAAGCAGGATTTTTTTTTATCCAGGCTTTTCTGACTCCTGAGTCCAGTACTCTGTCCACTATGCCAGCTGCCTACAAGAATGGTGGCCTCCCTAGTGAACTATTTTATTTTGTTTGGGAGGGTTTAGTTGTTGACTTTTTTTTCCTCTGATGCTCTTAAATTTAAACAAGATCATGGATTTTCAGTTTTATTGTCTAAATCCCAGAGTTTTATTTCTCTCTGACTGGGACAGCCCTCCATGAGCAAAGCGTGTTTTTTCTCCTGTCCTCAAAATACATTATCGTGTCAAATGACCACAAGTGGCCTGATTTCCCCAAATAGCATTTTGGTTATGACACTTTAGATGATGTCCAGAATATGATGGTGATGGCTGACCGGGGTTGCCTCCAGCTCTAACGACCACTCTTCTCTATCTTTGTGTCCAACAATGAGTAACATTATGTGCCCCTCATCCCTCCCCTGGAGATGGCATAAAGTCTTTTTAGCCAAGAAGAGCTCTGCCTTCAGACCTTTGGAGATCTGTCTGCAAGGGAAACAAGAGTACTTACTTGGTTTGGGAATTGTCCAAACCAGGCTTGGAAATTATTTGGTGGCCGTTGTATTTCTTTTTAAATAGCCTCGCTCAGAATGGTTAATAAATGCCGAATTGAATTCAGTACTTATAGACCACTAATAGTGGGTGGAAAGAGAAACAGAGATGAATGAGAATCCTTGCTCCCATGGGGCTCATGATCTAGTTGGGGGATAAGATAAATAATGCTTAACACAAAATAGAACATGGAGATAGAGTTTCACTGCATGGGTTGTGGGGCCAGCCAGGGGAAAGTCATTAGAGGAATGGGGAACAGTGTAAACAAAGGCACAAAGGTAAGAGGGTCCAGTTAATGGGAAGGGCAAAGGTTACCAAATAATCTGGGTTAGGGAGTTAGAAGAGAATCTGTTTTCTTCCCATTGCTAATTTATATGCCTATTACCTCCCTGAATTTCTGCATCTCTCCCCACACATGGCGAGCCTTCCCCTTCCACACTTTTGGTTGGGAATTTGGGAACTCAGGAGACACTCACTTCCTCTGTGGACAGCCCACAGCACTGCAGGGGATGCTTTAGTCCATACCTGACCATCCACAGAGCACTGAAGTGGAAGGCACATTTTGTCTTTGGATACCCTCTCCCAACCTGTCATGCCTCTGTCCTTGTTGGGGAGGTAGGGAGGAGGTATCCAAGGTCCTACTTGAATACTCCAAAGTGTGTGTAACTTTAGGAGTCAGAAGGTTGAAAAATAATAATCTAAATATGGTGGCATCCTGGGAAAACAGATCTAAGAGCTAAGAGGAACTTTAGAGATCCTCTGGCCTTCCTTTTGCAGATGAGAAAACTGTAGCCTTAGGAAAGTCGAATGACTTGCCCAAGGTCACCAAAGTAGTAGGTGTCAAAGGAGAGCTTAGAATCTGGGTTCTTTAACTCCAAGGCTTAAGTTCTTTTCACTGTACTACACATAGAGGCTCCTTGCTGACTCATGAAGTGAACAACTCAGACTGGTACTTTTCACAATTATCATTGGCACAGTCTTTCCAGAGCCTGGCAAGGCATCTCCCTCCAAATTGGGGGTGAGGGGAAGGAGGCTAACAGGAAAACTGATCTTGGGGGGCTCTGCCTCTAAACCAGAATGATTTTGAGGGTGGGAGCCAAGCTGGGGTTCTTCCTTTACTGGGCTACAAGGGCTGCCTGACTTTGTTCAGATACTTTGATTCAAATGGGATGTTGTGCCTCATTCTGTGGGGCATGAAACAAGAGAAAAGAATACCACCTCTTGAGTCAGGTGGCCTTGGCTCATTTCCCTGTTCTGCCACTTAATTAGCTGTGTGACATTGAGCAAGTCACATTACTTCTGTGGGCCTCAATTTCCTCATCTGTAAAAGTGAGAGAGTTGGACTAGATGCCCTTTAAGGTTCCTTAAGTCTCAAAATCAACAATCCTATGATCTTGACCTGCCCAAAGTTTACTGTTAAGGATATAGAAATCCAGAAACCATGACCAAGAGCCTTGCCTTTATAGACTGTTAGGTCCCTCTGTAAGATTTGGTAACTGTGGGCTTTCCAGTACTCTGTATATGTATGTTTCGCATTTGTCCATTTTTAATCTCTACTTGGAAAATAAATGCTTCCGTTCTGTTTATACATTTACTTTTTCCTCCTTCAGCCCAAATCAATTAGTAAAGAAGGAGAACAGGGGAATTGGAAGGACCAGGAAGGAGGTTACGGGATTTGGGTTCTGGTATCACCTCTAGCACTTTTTTTTTTTTACTAAGTTTTTTTTTATGTCTTTGGCACTAACTATTAGTGTATACTTTGTTGGTACTTAACCTCTCTAGGCCTCCCTTTTTTCCTTTCTAGAATGAGGTGATTGTTAGATTGACATCTTAGAGTTCATTCTTCTGTCTTTTAAATTTGTATGACTGACAAATATTTGGGTGCAAGGACTCTCTCATGTTTATTGTTAGCTTCCCTATTCCTCTACCCAGATACTCACTAAATGGTGATTGGTTGACTGAGTGGTTGATGAATGAGTGAAGGTACTGCTCAAGGAATTATATGGCTGCCAGTTACAGTGGCCACTTGAAGAAGGGAAAGGTGTTGGAATGAAGCAGTAAGGGAGAGGGAGGATTAAATCCAATCCTATGTGTTTGTGGAATATAGAAGAGACCAGTTCAGCTGGAGTGGAAAGTTTTTAAAAGGAAAGAGGCTGAAGTAAAGCTGGGAAGGTAGTTTGGCCCTTGGGGTGCCAGGATCAAGAGCTCGGGTTGGAATCCTGAAGGCAGGTGGGAGTCACTGAAGGTCTGAGCCAGGGAATGTCATGGTCAAAGCAGCATGGATGGATTGGAGCAGGGAGAGGCTGATTGTTCTGTTTGTTTTGAAGCAGTTGTGTCAATCCAGATTTGAGGAATATTGGGGTGGGGGAGAGGTACGATTGGTAGAAGCTGATGGATTTTCTTTTTCAGTGCAGTGTATTTTTACAATATTGCTTTTCTTACTAGAGTTCTGGAAAAGCACTCCTCTGTACAGGAGGTCCTTCATGGGCAGCACTGAACAAATGAGCCAGGTAGGATAGGATCAGAAAACCTTCTTAGCAAGTATTTTCAAAAGTTTGCCAAACTCTTAACTGATGATGGCTCAGTCACAGGGTTTACCCAGGGCTAGACTATCAGTCCTACAGTCAAGATACAGAAAACCATTCAAAGATAATTACGAGATAACTAAGTCAGCCTTTAGATGACTTGGAATCAGGAAGACCTGAGATCCTGTTGTACTTCAACACTGTGTGACCCTTGGCAAGTCAGTTATCATTTTTGGCCTCAAGTATTCTCAATCTTAAAATGGGGATAATAATAGCATATGTCTCACAGGATTATTGTGAGAATCTAATAAGATAATATATGTAAAGTGCTTTGTGAACTTTAAAGCACTGCATAAAGCTAGTTATCATTTACTACTACTGCTGCTGCCACTGCTGCCACCCATGCCACCCCCCCCCCCTAGTATTATACTACAGCCCAGCAATCTTCCCCCTGTACTTTTCCTGTATCCCCATAGCATGGGGTGGGTTTCACTCTGCTTTACATTCTATATGTTCTATATTGCATTAATCTGATGTTATTGGATAGCATCTGAAAAGTGCATAACTGAAAAAAAATGGGGTGTTGAATGGCCTACCTGCTCCACTGGCAAACATCCATTGTCAAGAATACTAGAGGAAAGTTGCCAGCAGATTGGATGAAGTGCCTGGGAAGGGCATAGATGAGGGTAAAACAGGGTGAGCTGTGTAAGATTTACCCATCAAAGTATTGATCCAGTTGCATCTTCTTCCTCATCCAGATGGTGAGCCCTTGCTTGGAGGACAAGGGACCCTTTATAATTCCATTCCAATAAACAAGTATTTTGTAACTGTCTACTATATGCAAGACACTTACATACTTCTTCTGTGCCCCACTAAAAGACCCTGGCAGAGCGTGGAAGAGACTGGTGCTGAATAGATACTAAATGGGAATTTAGATCTAGAAGGGACCTCAGAGGCTAACCCCTAACCCAACCCCTTCATTTTACAGAGGCTCAGGAAAGCTAAGTGATTCGCCTAAGGTCAGACAGGTAATAAATACTGTAGGTTGGCTTTGAACCCAAGTTCTCTGACCCCAGAGGCAGTGAACTCCCTTTCCACTGTTCCATAGCACTTCGATAGGATAAAACTGGCAGTATATTGGTATTAAAAAGATGCTTTGTTTCCAGGAGAAGTTCAGGGTCATTTGCAGAATTCTCTAGTTTCCCAAAGGCAATCCAACATGTTCTCTTTTTCCTGTTCCATCCTTGCTTCAGCTCATTGTCCAGTTGCAAATGACTGTGCAAGATAAATGTATCAAAGGACAACCTTTGTGATTTTTCCAACTCAAACTTACCTATGAGAGTCTGGACAAAAGACATTCTTCAGTCACTTCGTTTTTCCTACATGGGTAATGAGTTAAATAATTTGATGTAATGAACATAATGACATCCACTACCAGGCCTATCTGAAGGACCTTACTATCTCTATGGAATCCCTTTACCCTTGGTCTCTGCCCTGGATCTCTCCTCTATGACTGTGGCAAACAATCATGGTGAGCATCTTTCTCTCTTGCTTGATATGAAAACAAATGAAAAACCTGTAATCAGGGGAAAAAATAAAATATTGTTTAAAAAATAAAACAAACGAATAACATGTAATTGGAGGAAAAATAAAGTATTATTTTTTTTAAAAAGAAAGCAAATGAAAAACAAACCTTGAAACTCACATCTCAATATTTTCAGGTTAAAAACAAAACAAAACAAAATTCTTGTCTACACAATCCAGTGGTGTAAGCCAGAGTTGTCAAAGATTAAAAAGTAATTGGGAAATATTTAACAAAACAAAACTACAATAGAACATAGATAAGGTATGGTTTTCTTTTTTTGTTTGTTTAATTTATTTTTAGTCTTCAACATTCATTTCCACAGTTTTAAGTGAAAATTTTTTTTCCCTTTCTTTTCCCTACCCCCCAACCCAAAATAGCGATCCTACTGAATTCCCCCAGTCTGCTCTCTCTTATATCCTGCCTCATCCCCCCTCTGATTTTCTAGTAGGACAAGATGGATTTCTATACCCCAGTGCCAGTATATCTTATTTCCCAGTTGCATGTAAATAATAATAATAATAATAATTGTTATTATTATTATTATTATATATATTTAACATTTGATTTTAAAACTTTGATTTCTAGATTCTTTCCCTTCTTCCCTTGTCACCCACCCCTACTGGGAAGAAAAGTGATTCAATATATGTTATATATGTGTAGTTATGCAAAACATTTCCATAGTAGGTATATTGTGAAGGAATGACTATATTTCCTTCCATCCTATCCCACCTCCCACTTATTCGCTTTTCTCTTTGACCTTGTCCCTTTTCAAAAGTGTATACTTCTAACTACCCTCCTCCCCAATCTGCCCTCCCTTCTATCATCCCCCCTCTTATTCCCTTCCCCCCACGTTCCTGTAGGGTAAGATACCCTATTTAGTGTCTATGTTATTCCCTCATTAAGCCAAATTCAATGAGAGTAAGGTTGACTCATTCCCTTTTGCCTTCCTGTTCTTCCCCTCCATTGTAACAGTTTTCTCTTACCTCTTTTATATGAGGTAATTTACCCTATTCTATCTCTCCCTATCTCCTCTCATTATATTCCTCTCTCACCTCTTAATTTTATTTTTTAGATATCATCCCTTCCTATTAAACTGATCCTGTGCCTTCTGTCTATGTATACATGTGCACATACACACACACTAACATATGTATTTATATGCATATATACTCTCCTATATAAGCATATATATTCCCATCAACTATCCTCATACTGAGAAAAGTCTCATGAGTTACAATTATTGTTTTACCATGTAGGCATATGAATAGTTCAATTTTAATAGGTTCGTTATGATTTCTTTTCCCTGTTTACCTTCTCATGCCTCTCTTGTTTCTTGTATTTGAAAGTAAAATTTTCTATTCAACTCTGGTTTTTTCATTAAGAATGCTTGAAAGTCCTCTATTTCATTGAATGACCATATTTTATCCTGAAACATTACAATCAGTTTTGCTGGGTAGGTGATTCTTGGTTTTAATCCTAGCTCCTTTGAAGTCCAGAATATCATATTCCAAGCCCTTTGATCCCTTAATGTAGAAGCTGCTAGATCTTGTGTTATCCTGATTGTGTTTCCACAATACTCAAATTGTTTCTTCCTGGCTGCTTGTAATATTTTTTCCTTGACCTGGGAGCTCTGGAAGTTGGCTATAATGTTCCTAGGAGTTTTGGGGGGATCTTTTTCAAGAGGTGATCGGTGAATTCTTTCGATTTCTATTTTGCCCTCTGGTTCTAAAATATCAGGGCACTTTTCCTTGAGAATTTCTTGAAGGATGATTTCTAGGTTCCTTTTTTGATCATGACTTTCAGGTAGCCCAATAATTTTTATATTATCTCTCCTGGATCTATTTTCCAGGTCAGCGGTTTTTCCAGTGAGATATTTCACATTGCCTTCTATTTTTTTTCATTTGTTTGGATCTGTTTTATAGTATCTTGATTTCTCATGAAGTCACTAGCTTCCATTTGCTCCAGTCTAATTCTGAAGGAATTATTCTCTTCAGTGAGCTTTTGAAATTCCTTTTCTATCTGGGCAATTCGCCTTTTTAAGGCATTCTTCTCCTCATTGGCTTTTTGGACCTCTTTTGCCATTTGAGTTAGTCTGTTTTGTTTTGTTTTTTTGCCTTTTGGAGGGCAATTGGGGTTAAGTAACTTGCCCAAGGTTACATGGCTAGTTGTGTGTGTGTGTGTGTGTGTGTGTGAAGTGTCTGAGGCAGGAACCGAACTCAGGTCCTCCTGACTCTGGGGCTGGTGCCTTACTCACTGCGCCACCTAGCCACCCCTTAGTCTGTTTTTTAAGGTATTATTTTCTTCAGTCTGGTTGTTGACTCTCTTTTCATGATTTTCTTGCATCATTCTCATTTCTCTTCCCAGTTTTTCCTCCACTTCTCTTACTTGATTTTCAAAATCCTTCTTGAGCTCCTCCATGGCCTGTAATCAGTTAATATTTTTCTTGGAAGGTTTGATATAGGAGTTCTGTCTTTGTTGTCTTCCTCCCATTCCATGCTTTCCTACTTTTTGTCCCTAAAGAAGGATGCTATGGTCTCTTTGTGTTTCCTCTGCTTGCTCATGTTGCCACTCAATTACTTGACTTTTGAGCTCTTTGCCACAGTAGACCTCTGCTTCCAGAGAGGAGAGCTTTGTCCCAAATGACTGGGGATTTTCACAAATGTTGTCAGAGGTCTGAGGAGGGTGCCCTTTCTACAGACACCACACTGGCAAACTGGCATTTCTCACCTCAGGACCACTGCCCAAGAAAGTGACCCAGATCCCAGCAGGTTAAATAAAACAAGAGTGATTACCCTCTGAATGGTCACTTGGTTCCCCTCTTTTACTTTCTTTTTGGCATTTATGGGTTGAAAAGTCTGGAAACCACCACAGCTGCTGGTCATTCATTCTCCTGAAGTCTGCTCTGGCCAAGGCTGGGGCCAAAACCTCGTGGCTAGGGACTGTGCTCGGCTCCGTGCGCTGTGATTAACCCTTCCTGTCAGCCTGCCAAGCTGAGTTCAGGAGGAGATTTGCTTCTCTCTGTCACGTTGTGGGTTCTGTAGCTCCAAAATTTGTTTGGAATCATATTTTATAGGTATTTGAGGTGGTCGTGTGTGTGTGTGGGGGGAGGGTGTCACAGAATTTCCTGCTTCTGCTTTGCCATCTTGGCTCCACCCCAATAAGGTATGATTTTCTAAGTCAACATGTAGCCAGAGAGGATCCTCATGTATAGTTTATGGCCCTGTTTCTGATTTTAACACTACTAATGGAAGCAATTCAAGAATTGTTATTATTATTTTCTTTTTGGAGGACAGTTGGGGTTAAGTAACTTGCCCAAAGTTACAAGGCTAGTATATGTGTCAAGTGTCTGAGTTCAGATTTGAATTCAGGTCCTCCTGACTCCAGAACTGGTGCTGTATTCACTGCACCACCTAGCTGCCCCACAAGAATTATTTTAAAAATGAGGAAACTGAGACTCAAAGCAGAGTGGATAGTCCTTTGTCTAGTACTTAGGCCCTGAAACCAGGCCTTCTGTATTCTAAATCCAGTGTTTTTCCCACTAAACTACAATGCCCTTTATTTCAAAAGGCCAAAATACCTTGACACCATAATTTCATTTTTATGGATTTTTTTTATTTTTGATGATTTAAAAAAAAATCACTTAATTTTTTATAACAAGTATAGCTAAGTAAAACAAACCAACACCAGACTGGCCAAAATCATTCGTATTTTCCCATCTAGAAGAGGAAGGTATGTTTTAGTCCATTGGTCCTTTTGAATCAAGATTGATTAGTGCATTGATTGGAGTACAGATTACTTCAGTGCTTTTTTTCTCTTTATATTGTGAAGTAGACCTAATTCACTCAACCATCCTACAAGGTTAAGAGATTGGTGTCATTTCTCTGTTTTTCCCCAGGAAGAAATTGAATCACAGAGATGAGGTGATTTCCCACCCCCGTCCCCCTCAAAGGGTGCAGCTAGTAGCAGAACCAGACTAGAGACCAGAGATACCACCTCCCAGTCTAGTAATTTTCTCAGTAGGCTATATTGCTTTGTGGGTTTGAGGTTAGAAAGGTGGGGTTTGGGGTGGGATGCAAGGTTGGCTGGTTTTTAAGTTAGTTAAATGTTCTGAGAGTCTATAGATATGGGAGGCCAAAGGGAGACCAAGAAAAAGCCTGTAACATGAATCTTCTAAGAGTACTGAGGTGGTACGGTAGAAAGGATTGCTGCATGGGGTGTCCAGGGACCTTACTTTGAATCCTAGTTCCACTCCTGTAGGACCTTGGGCAGTTCATTCCACTGTTCTGGCCTCAGTTCCTCATCTATAAAATCTAGGCATTGGACTAGATGACCTCTAAGGACCCTCCCCACACTGTGACTTACTGTCCCCTTTTTTTCTCTGGCCAAGGAATCTTGACTGTGTTTCCAGAGCCCAGTGCTTTTGTAAAAGCTTTTGTGCTGCAGAGGGAGGCTGGCGAATAAGGACGGTGCCTGGTGTATTTTATTAGACATTTGGGGGCGGACAAAGCAATACGAAAATATCTCGCCACTTTATTTTCATATTTATCTGAAGCCTGAAAAAGTAACTTTTGGGCTTTCTTCTTTGTAATTAGATTAGTGAAGCATATGGTGTTTACCCAGGCTCCTTGTGCAAGCTAGTGAGGAAAGGAGGTGTGTGCACGCACAGGCAGGCGGGAGGCTGCCTTCTTTGGGTTTTTGAGGACTTGAGCCTGCCATTAGCCCCTCTTCTTCTCCTTAGCAGCACATGAGGTCATTCCCACCATTCCCATTTCCCTTGGATGTTCTTCAGCTGGCACTGCCTTTGCCTGAGAGAAGGATGTGGGGTTCTTCCTATAGTGCTTCCATGTGCCTATAGTCCTTTCTAATGCCTTGACTGCCATTAGAAAATGCTGAAAGGGGTGGGGGTGGGAGGGAAGAGGATTATCAACTGGTTGAGTTTCTTTGAATAAAGGCATTCCTTGCAGCCCATTTCTGGTCATTTAATTCCTAACTGTGGGTTTACTTTTCTGGAAGAATGTGTGATAAGATCCTAGCATGATTAGGTTATTGTGGAGGGTTATTGTGACCAAAGCAGAAAGATGCTGTCCCCTTTGGGGATAGCATATTAACTTCTTTGGTCAGTATTTTCTTTCCCCAAGGTTTTATTAGGTCTAAAGTGTAATATTGTCCCACTTAAGTAGAAACCACCCCAACCATATGGGGCAGAACTACAGACCTTGAGGTGAACTTTTAAAAAAGTTTATGTGGTGAGAAAAATAGTAGCCACAAAGCCCATGTACTTTATTTTGGCTAAGCGAGTGGCTCCTTTGTGAAATGTACTTACTGAGAGGTATGAAAGGTTGCAAGGAAATCATCCATACCCAATGACAACACTGAGAAATGATTGTAGGAGGAGATATTTGGAACTAGAAAAGCATAGTAGCCTAGACACGGATCAGAGCACCCTATGTCCCTCAGTAGCCTCACAGGTTCTCTGCAGAGGTTTAACGTGTAGCCACAGAACGTAATGATGGAAGAAGCCCTAGAGGCCACTGAGATCAACCTGTAGCAAAACAAGAGCTTCCATAGGATCATAGAATGAGAATGGATCTCAGATGTTTTCTAATTGAATCCCTTTGTTTGATAGATAAGGAAGCTGAGACCTAAGGAAGTTAAATGATTTGGCCAATGTCACACAGTAATTTGCAGTGTCCAGATTTGAATTCAGGTCCTCTGACTCCCAGTCCAATACTCTTCCCACCACACTTCCTCACTTCCTTTCTTCAGCACTGGGGAACTGGGGAACCAGCTGACTCCTTTGCAAAAAAAAAAAAAAACTACCTTGTTTACAAATATCACACTTTAAGCAACCTTCATTTTAATCAATATGCCCTTATACTCAGCCGAAGTCTGCTTGTCTTCAACTTCCCCTCATTGCTTTTAAGTTCTGTCTAACTCATTCTTCCACAAGACAGATCTTGGTACAGTGTGACTTGGAGTCATAGGCCCTGAATCAGCTTCCTTCCAGAGCTCCCATCTATGATCCTACTTGAAATGTTACACAGAATGGATGATAGGGTCTAGAAAATGGCCATAGTGAGGTCTGGTGGTAGTTGTAGTATTTCCAGCATTCATGGCCAAAGGTGTGGACCTAAAGGTCTAGAGTTAGGTAGTGATGATGACGGTAAAGGTTAGGAGGAGACATGTAAATTGGGGTGGAAGAGGAAGAATAGAGTGGATTGTGACGTTCATGACTCTTATCTTCTAATGACGGTCTAGTTAGATGACTCTTAAGTTTTTGAACCTGGATGACTGGTAGAATGATGATGCTATTAATAAAAATGAGGATATCCAGAGGCTTTGGTGGTGAAGATGATGCATTTTGGTATAGGTCAGGTTGAGCTTCCACATTCAAAAAGAGGTCAAAGAAAAAGGAAAGAGACCTTTGTGTACAATTATATTTACAGCAACTATTTTGTGGTGGCAAAGAATTAGAAATCGAGATGATGCCCACCAGTTGGGAGATGGCTGTATAAGTTGTGGTATCTGATTGTGATGGGACACAATTGTGCACAAATTCTGAGGGGAGCAGTTTCAGAAAAACCTTGGGAATATCTATATGAATCAATACAAAGGAAAATGAGCAGAACTAGGAGAATGTAGTAACAGCAATATTGTAACAATGATCAGCTGTGAAATATTTAGTTACTCTGATAAGTGCAATGGTCCAAGACAGTTCTGAAGGACTCATGATGAAAAATGCCATCCACCTCCAGAGACAGAACTGATGAACTCTGAGTGCAGACTGAAGCAGAATTTTTTCCCCTTTTTTTGGCAACATGGCTAACATGGCTAAAACATAGGGAAATATGTCTTCATGTATAATTGATAATATTGTTTGCTTTCTCAGTGGGTAGGGGAAGGTCTAAAGGGAGGGAGAGAATTTGGAACTCAAAATTTTTTTAATGAATGCTTTAAATCAAATGATGGGGGGTGGCTAGGTGGTACAGTGAATAGAATAGGTGGTGCAGTGAATAGGTCCTGGAGTCAGGAGGACCTGAGTTCAAATCTGGCCTCAGACACTCAACACAGAAACTAGCCGTGTGACCTTGGGCAAGTCACTTAACCCCAATTGTCCTCCAAAAAGCAAAAACAAAAATATATTTAAATGATGAATTTTTTTTAAGTCAGGTTGAACTTTAGGCTATGCCTAGACATCAGGTGATATTCACCAGCTGGTTAAAGAGCATGGATTATAGGATCAGATTCAGATTATGAAGCTGAAAGGAGCCTTAGAAGTCATTTAGTCTAACACTGTTATTTTTTTTTTTTTTAAGCAATCGGGGTTAAGTAACTTGCTCAAGGTTACACGGCCAATTATTTCTGGGTGTGGTGCTGAGTGTCTGAGCCCGGGATTCGATCTCCAGGTCGTCCCAACACTGGAGCCGGTGCTCTTACTCGCTGAGCCACCTGGCCGCCCCTAAGCAATTGGGGTTAAGTAACTTGCTCAAGGTTACACGGCCAGGTGTTTCTGGGTGGGTGCTAAGTGTCTGAGCCCGGGATTCGATCTCCAGGTCTTCTCAACACTGGAGCCGGTGCTCTTACTCGCTGTGCTACCTGGCCGCCCCTAACACTGTTATTTTACAGATGAGGGAACTGAGTCCCAAAGAGATAAAATTACTTGCCTAATGGTACACAGAAAGTAAGTGCTTAGTAAGGGGCAGAGTTAGGGTTTGAACCCAGCTCTTTTGACTTCAAATCTAGCAGTCTTTTCACCATGCAATCCTGCTCCTCTTACCCAGAACTGAAGCATAGGAAAAGGGACTGTTTTAGTTACTGTACTTAAATATATAGGAGGTCCCAAGAGTTTAAAACTGCACTGAGACTTTTGGGATACCCTGTGTATTAAGGGATGACAGGTGTGCCTTCACCTATAGATCAAGAGTGATCAAATAAGGTACATGTAGGCTCTATAGAAATGCTAACTTTCTAAAATGCCAAATAGCAAATACATTTGCCGACTTTAACAGGAACCCAACAGGACCCTCTGAAACTACTCTTGTCCATCATCTCCACATCTCATCTTTCTCCATCTTGATTTCGCTGTACCCTGGGTCAGCGTTAAAAATCAAATGGGAATTTTTGGGGAGTTTTGCAGAAGCCACAGATGACAAATGAAGGCCAGCAGAAGACACACAAAAAAGTTTAGAAGCTCAGAAATGCATAAAATATATTTTATGTATATTTTATCTTTTAATGCCATTAAATTCAGACTTCTTCTCTGGGACAGAGGGCCAAAAATTCTACACAGATTTTCCAGTTGGAGAGGGCACTGTGCCCTTAACCCCCATAATGTGAAGAGGATAACGGTACTCCCCAGCAACATTTTTTTTTTAAGCAATCGGGGTTAAGTAACTTGCTCAAGGTTACACGGCCAGTTATTTCTGGGTGTGGTGCTAAGTATCTGAGCCTGGATTTGATCCCTAGGTCATACCAACACTGGAGCCGGTGCTCTTACTCGCTGAGCCACCTGGCTGCCCCTACCCCAGCAACATTCTTGATCCAGATTTAGAGAGCCACATCAAGCGTGGGTGTGCCTAGAGCCCATGGGAGCTGTTGCACTTGGCTAACATCAGACAATTGCTTGTGCTGCCCTTGTCATCAGGAGACTGGCGCAGGATAGTGGGGGTTAGACTGTCTTACCAAGATCAAGGTTGAGCTGGATTCTAGTCTGGAGCTAAAGCTTCTTCTTAGGAGCCCTCCTCATCCTGCTGGGAGGCTTCACACTTCCTGAGGGTAGTAACCTTGAAGAAGTAATTGCCTAGTGTGGTTTTGCAGTGATGATTAATTACTACTAGTAGTCAGTTCCTTGAGGGCAAGAACTTTGTATCTCAGTACTTAGCCCAGTGTCTGACATATGCATAGTAGGTGCTTAATCATAAATAATATATAAATATTGGGGCTAGGTGGTACAGTGAATAGAGCACTGGCCCTGGAGTCAGGAGGACCTGAACTCAAATCTAGTCTCAGACACTTAACACAAAAACTAGCTGTGTGACCTTGGGCAAGTCACTTAATCCCAATTTGTCTTGCCTTCCTCCCTCTGAACCCCCCCTCCCAAAACAAAAAAATATTTAGAGATATTGCAGCCAATATAAATCAGGTCGCAAAGTACTTGTGTATATCATCTAATTTGAACCTTAGAACAATCCTACCAAGTATCTCCCTTTTATAGATTAAGAAATTCAGGCTTAAATTGGTAAACTAACTTGCCCAGAGTCACATCTAGGAAATAGCAGATGCGGTTTTGAATCAGTGTTGCTGACTCCAAGACTAGAATTTTATCCCGTATACTAGAAATTAGAAATAGATTTGTGGGAAACCTTGATGTTGAGATCTATGACAAAGTAAAATCTTGCAGGACAAGGATAATTCTTTTTGTGAGATGGGGGAGGGTGCAGAAGAGTGATTTGTATTCTTCCAAAATTATAGTCTCAGAGAAGAGACCTTGTGCACTAAAAGTTAGTTAAATAATATTCCTAGGGTCATATAACTAGTATGTGTCATGGGCAGGATTTAATGATATTGTTATTAGGTACTGTGGATATCATTCACATTTTGTAGATGAGGAAAGGGAGGCTCAGACAGCTTACCCATGGCCGTCCAGCTATTCTAGAGTTCTTTGTAAGGTTTCCTGATCTCAAAGATTAAGAGAAGGACACAAAAAGACGTAGATCTGAGTTTCAGAGCCACAACATTTATTATATTTACCAGTTGGTTGGGAGGGTTTTTTGGTTTGTTTTTAGAGGGGCAGGGAAGGTGGGGGAGGTGAGGAAGGATGGTTACTGCAAGCACCTCATCCCCTGTATTCCCCCATTCAGTTTGAGTTTCATATGAAACCCCTGGTTCTAGCTGAGATAGCCTTTTCTGAAGCTCCTCAGGCTGTGTTTTATTGGGTGTGAGGATATTATAGGGTATATAGGGCATAAGTATTCAAATTTAGGGCATTGTACTATAAAGACAAGATTGGCTCTCAAGGCTTGCAGTTGAGCAATTGGTATCTTTTGCTGAGTATAAGACTAGTATATACTCAAAACAATTCAAATTAAGGGCATTGTAAGACAAAGACATGACTGGCCCTCTGGGCTTGCGATGGAGGCATTGCTACTTGCTAGTAATATAGCTAAATATAAGCCCTGAGAATAGACTGGTCATTCCCAGAGAAGTCAGGACACCTCCACAGGATCCTGTGTCAGAGACCCAATTTGAACTCAGTTCTCCCTTCCTCCAAGCCCCTCACTCTTAAGTATTTATCTCATATAGAAGTCAGTAGAAGACCACAGCCCCCTAAGAAATGTAAGCAATTTTAAACGAAGGCTGCTCCTGCCACACACAGAAAGGCAGAAGATGCCAACTGTGGTCAGGCTCCCGAGCCGGATGGCAGCAGAACACAGAGCCTGCCATGGTGGCAGCCATGTCTGTTTGTTTGTGTCATTTCTGGGTTGGTCCCATCTCCCAGAAGAGAGTGGAAGAAGTTAGAATCCTGAAACTCATTCTCAGTGGCCAGCTCCCATGACGCGGTATGGGCTTTTTGGATGCCCTGTTCCAAGGGCTTTCTCTCTCCAAAGGAAAACTTAAGAGCCCTTTGTCATGGAAGCTGGTGGCAAAAATACTCTCCATATGTGCAGAATGTTCCCTGCTGAAAGCCGTGACCAAGAGAGAACAGAGAGAGGCAGACAGAGTGTCGCTAACACAGTTCCGTCCGGGGGGGACATCTGTGAGAAGCTCTTGAGGGGTGGAGTTTTCTCTTATCCCAGAACTAACTAGGACATCAGTCATTTGACAGCTTGCCCTGTTTACAGAATGCCTCACATTGACTCATCTCATCTAACCTTCAAGGCACCTCATTTAATGCTGGGCACTGACCCAGTGATGATTGAGCACAGATCAGGCCCTATGAATAGGGGGAGACATTTGGGTTCCCTTTATTTAACAGAACCAAAATGCACAATGCAGATAATAGGATCTGTTACTTCCAATCATGTTGTGGCATTGGTTGGTATGTTCTTCATCTTCCTGTCTATCTTGGTGCCCACTTTCAAGAGTTAATGTGGACACTCTTTCTGTATAGTTGCCAAGACAGCTGTCAAGCTAAAATCCATCTTCTCCAGCTAGTAGTAAAGGCTGTCATTTAAAGGCATCAAATAAGTGTTCTGTTAAAAGCTGTCCAAGACAAACACCCATGACCTGGAGGTTGAAGCCATTTGCTTACTGTAAAGTAAGGACTGAACCTTTTTTTTGTGCTGTGGTGGGGTCTGGCAAAACCTGTGGATTCCTTAGAGTCATGTTTTTAAAGGCAAAAAAAAAGTAGTTTTTCAAGTCGTTTTTCAGCCATATCCTACTCTTTATGACTCCATTTGGGATTTTCTTGGCAAAGATACTAGAGTGGTTTGCCATTTGCTTCTCCAGCTCATTTTACAGATGAGGAAACTGAGGCAAATAGAGTTAAGTGACTTGCTCAGGGTCACATAGCTAGTAAGTACCTGAGGCCAGATTTGAATTCAGGAAGATGAGTTTTCCTGACTCCAGGCCCAGCAGTTCTATCCACTTTCACAACTAGCTGTTCCCCCCATATACACACATATGTATGTATGTATGAATGTATGTAAATATTATCTACATCTAGTTTTTAAAGTTCATATGCCCTGGGTTAAGAACCCCTGCTCTAAAGGTAGCTAGTTCATGGTCCCTAGGGAGAAGTGATGGGAAGAGATGACTTAAGCTGTGAACTATAACAGAGTCCTGTCTTTGGCAGGGAGAGGAGAGTGCTTCTGGGGGAGCTGTTCCAGCCGCCTTTAATACTCCCACAAGGCAGCTGCATGAGGAGCTCGAGGGGAAGTTGTTTGGAACAGGGCCAACTGTGCCAAGAAGTACCATAAAAGGTACCTCAAAGGCCATCCAGGCCTGCCCCTGCATTTTATAGATTAGAAAACCGGGGCCTGGGGAGGCCAGGGGACTTACCCAGGGTCACACAGGTAATAAACATTGAAGCTGAGATCTGAACCCAAGTTCTCTTGATTATTTTCCATTTATCCTGTAAATATCTTGGGACTGGGGTTCTGGGTTTTTTTTTTTTTTTGCTTTAATTAACCTTTTTTTGTATCCTCAGAATTTAGCTCAGTACCTGGCACATAGTAGGCGCTCAGTGTTTATTGCCAAGAGTCAGGACTCTTATCACCATTCTGTTCTGATTCTCTCAGCTGAGGATACACATGGAACAATGTTTTCATGGGGTATTTTGTGTGAGGCCAGATCAGCTTGGTCCCTGCCCCCATCCTTTCTCCAGAGTCACCATTTCTTGACTAGGGAATCCAGAGAGTGAAACATGTCACTCGGTGAGCCTGTCACTGCCCTTCAGGCTCAGCAATCTGCTTTCTCTGGGACCTATGAATGAACTGTGTTGCAGACCTCCATAAGCTACTCTGATAGGTTTAAAATTTTTTTTTTATCGGTCTTAGAACTATATATTTTTTTTCTTCTACCTCACTCCTCATTTGAAACAGACCCCAGACAAATTGTGGGGATTAGATGAATCCTGGCTCATTACACTTAATTGGTATGGAGTAGGTACTTAAAAAATGCTTGTTGATTGATTGATAGTACAGACAGGGGAGAGACAGTGTGGAATGGTGGAACAAAGGCTAGATTTGGAGTCAAGGGATCTGGCTTCAGATTTTAGCTCCATCGTGTCTAATGGGGCTGGGAAAGAAGTCTTTGAGTAGGAGCTTAGCAACAGATGATATGACTGCTCACTGAAGACCAGTCTCCCCAAGGGTGCCAGGTGTTGCCTTTGTGGTCCTGGGCAGGGCACTGTGCTCCTCTGTACCTCCGTCTCCTCATCCGTGAAGTGAAAGGGTTCACCTAAATGACCTCCAAGGTGCCTTCCACCTCCAGGTCAAGAATCCTGTGTTGGAGAAGCCAGACCAGAAAATCTAACAGGAATGTGCTGCTCCTTGGACTGAAGAGACCCCATTTTTAGGAACCTTTGGCAAATAAGGCCCTTCCTTCTGCCTGGGCACAGCTGGTACTACTTTTCTCTATTGCTTTTTAGCACTTACTGTGTGTTGTGAAGGTGTGAAGAGACTGTGTCAAGCTGATGGGGCTCGGGCATGAGTACGTGTGTGGCAGCCGTTCCCTGCCAGGGACTCGAACGCCCCTGCTGCCTCAGGCCTGCTTCCTTCCAGATGCTGCTCTCACCATTCAGAGTGAGAATGAGCTTGAGAAGAGGATTTGCTCTTGAAATGGCGAAAAATTCTTACCTTGGCCCTCTTCCTACATGTGCTATTGATTAGAAAGGAGCATTGTCAGGCTCAAGTTGGGCTCGAAGACTGGGTTGTTTTTTTTTTACCCCAAGCTTTGCCCCCTCTCCTGTAGCATAAAAGGTAGAAAACAGTGGCCACACAGATGCCCGAAGGCTTTTGGAAAAGGAAAAAACCTCACATGCAATCCCTGTCATCCAGGAATTAGACATAGAGACAGCATGAATGGAAGCTCTGTGCCAATTCTGCTTAAACTTTATTTTATCCTAAAGTACCAGTCATATATTAATTACAGCTAGCATTTAGAGAGCATGTTAAGGCTTGTGAGGCTTTTTGCATGTTATTTCATTTGATCTATGCATGAGATATTGAACCTGTTAGTGCAGTATACCCAAGCCTTTCTTTAGTGACAAGTTTCAAATCTGCTCCTTAAAAGGTATATTAAAAACAAAATACCAATAGAATGAATATATCTATACACACACATATATGTATAAATTTTTTTTAAGTCTGCTCTATAGCAGGCAGACATCTTCAGAAACTAGAGAGTAGAGTGGCATCTACTTCTTCCCATGGGAAGGAGTTTGGACTTAGGATCATAGATTTTGAGTCAGAAGGTACCATAAAGGTGCTATAGATGGGTTTTATAGATGTAGACTCATCTTGTCAAAACCTCTTTTTACATTTGAGAAAACTAAAGGCCAGAGAGGCTAACCAGGAGTGTGAAACCTGTGGCCATCTAGGTCCTCAAGTATAGCCTTTTAAATGAGTCCAAGTTTTACAGAACAAATCCTTTTATTAAGGGGATTTGTTCTGTGAAGTTTAAATTCAAAGGACCACACTTGAGGACCTAGAGGGCCACAGGTTCCTCCCCCCCCCCCCTGGAAATAATTTGACAACAGCTATGAGCTAGGATTTGAACCCAAGTCCTCTGAAATTCTCTCCCCTTCCCCCAGCCAGCACTCTCCCACTGTACTACCATACATATTTATCCAGAATGAGTCAGGGGGTAGTCCCACTGAATTCTGTACATCTGCAGTATTTTGTTCAGTTCACAAGACTGGACACTTTGCCCAGCAGTAACTGTGGTGTGCCATGGGATGGGGGTGTGAGCTTAAGCTCTGCAGCCTTACATGTCAGAGACAGCCTTAGGAAATGTGGTATGGCCGAGAAGGGGGGCCATGGACAACAACAGGATCTGTAGCATGCAGGAATAACTCAGGCAGATTCCTCAGGTAGCCTTGATGTTGACTTGGGCAGCTTAAGAATACCAGCTTCGTGGGGTGCCCACTGGTATAGCGAACAATGGGCAAACCCCAGATCCGTCTAGAAGGGAGACCGGCCAGGCTTGCTTCATTCTTTTCAGTTACATCCATCCACCAATGTCACTAGCCACTTTCAAACACAGAGGATCTTACCTTTCTGTGTTTATAGAGGTATTCCTGAGAAGTTTAAAATCTAACCCTATTTTAAGTGCACTTGGGAACTAGTAATCATCATGGTTAGGTTTTTATTTTTTTAATTAAAATTTTATTGACATCCTTCATTTTCATATCACCATCATTTGTAGATTATATCTGTCCTTTGCCTCTGGAATTGAACTTCTCTCCCCTGCAACAAAGAGACAACCAACACAGTGACCACGTGTGACCAGTGCATGCCACATTCTGCCCCAGTGGCTTCCTGCACCTCTTGGCAAAGAGGAAGGAGGTATAGCTCATCTTTTGTTCGACAGGCCCAGTCTTGGCTATTCAGAGACACAGAGCCTTACGTCCTTTTGGAGGTCTTTTCATTTGCCTTGTTGACAACATGGATATTATTCTTCTGCTTATTTCACCTCAAGATACACAAGTCTTTCCCTGTTTCTCTGAATTCTCAGTTTTGCCACTTTTTACTTAACAGTATCGTGTTCCATCCATATGGTAACCATAATTTAAGTGACGCTTGAGGTGAATTCTTTCCTCCATTTCTTTGGAGGGATTAGGGGTGGCGAGATAACCCTACCTAGTCAGCAGGCCTTGGTTCTAGTCCTGATTCTGCCAGGACCAGCTAGGTGACTCCAGGCAAGCCCCTTTTCCTCTCTGGGCCTTAATTTCCTCATCTGTAAAAGAGGGAGGTGGATCTGATGGTCTCATTGTCTCTCCCAGTCTTAAAATCCAACTGTCTGCCGACTATGGCACCCATCAGTGCTTTTAACAGAAAAGCCTGAAGAACAAATCACAAACTTAGGTGATTGTGAACTGTAAGCAAGTTTTTCTCCTGAAGGTGGTGGTTGGGGTAACAGGCCCCCACCCCTCCTCCTGACACATACCTACATATATGTGTGTGTGTGTATGTGTGCATATATATATATACATATGTGTGTGTGTGTGTATATGTATATATATGCAGGCACCGAAATTGTCTGAAAAGTCCAGGGGAGCCAGAGGCGTTATCCCATGTTTTCAAACTCGGTTTGGGTAGCGGCACAAACAGCTGCCACACTGAATAATTGTCACGTCATTATGAGGGTTCCTGTCACTAACTGGTCTGTTTGTATAAATCGAGCTCTCACCACATGTGATTGGTAAAATTAGTTCTTGGGAAACTTTCTGCTGTTGAGGCCATCTGTTCCCTGCTCCCCAAATCCAGGATGAAGAGTTAGCTTTGAAGCCACATGGTAGAAAATGCGCATCAGCTCCTGCAGTTTCAGTGTGAAGTGTGTGAACAAGATGGGGGGAGGGGCAGGATGAGGGGTGGCTGGCTCATCCCTGGAGCTCTAAGTAAGCCCTGCAGGCAGCTCTCTTGCCAGTTGGCTTCAGTGGAGAAGCTAGGTTGCCTCCCTAGCCAAATGTCAGGACAGGCAGTGTCCTTTTTTTAGATTTTTGGAAGAAAGGTTCTAGGCAGCATGTATAGCTTCCTTTAGTGCTATTCCACCCCACCTCACCCCTCAGCATAAACACAAAGATGCTTTTTTTTGGAGGGAGTAAGGCAAGGCAATTGGGGTTAAGTGACTTGCCCAAGGTCACACGGCTAGTAAATGTGAAGTGTCTGAGGCTGGATTTGAACTCAGGTCCTCCTGACTCCAAGGCCCTGTGTTCTATTCAGTGTGTCACCTAGCTGCCCCTGCTTTTTTTTTTAACATTCCAATAATAACCCCCCTCCCCCATAGAATTCTCTCTTGTAAAAGTGTTATTAAGCAAAACTAATCAATCAACAAGCATTTATTAACTGCCTGCTTTGTACCAGACACAGTGCTAGGCACTGAGGATGCAAATACAGTAAATGAAATGATTCCTATTCTCAGAGACCTTGCTTTGGTAATGGGAGAGTCAGCCGGCCATATACAAGTATATCCAGAACAGTCAGTAAGCGTTCATTTAAGCGCCTACTGTGTGCTAGGAGCCATGGTTAGCACTGTGAATACAAAGAAAAGTAAATGGCAATCTCTTCTCTCAAGGGGCTCCCGCTCTAATGGGGAAGGCAGCGTGCAAGAACCAAGACGAAATACACAGCAGGGTAAACAGCCAGCCAGTCATCTGAGGGAAGGCACCTGGGAGAGCTTCTTACAGAAGGCTGAACTTCAGCTGGCGCCTGAAGGAAGCCAGAAGAAGAAATACAAGTGACAAGTAGCCAAATGTAAGGCAGAGGGCGATAAGGCATTCACACTTAGCGAGTGGGAAGCGAGAGAGGCTTCACGGAGATGTTGCGTGAGCTGGGTCTTGAAGGAAGAGAGGGATTCTGCAAGTCCAGTACACCAGCCTCCTGGTGACACGTGCCTCGTTCTGCACCTGCAGACCACCACCTCTCTGCCCAAAGAAGGAAGGCCTGCTTCCTGCCCTTGAGGGATTTGTGGTCTCCTAGGGGATAAATGATACCCATCAGCAAACGAACAGGTTGCAGAGTAGACTGTGAAGTGCATACAAAATCCAGCATATTATGAGATATTATACAGAGGAAGAGCTCAGTAATGTAGAGTTTGTTTTAGACTATATGGAATTACACGGGCAAAGTCATATGGGTAAGTATGGCTTTGTTATGTTATATGTAGATCATATGTGAGTATACACACACATATATAAATCATAAGAGAAAGAAGAGAGATGGAGAGGCATCCACATGGACATATATACACATATAGATGTCTATATATTTCCCACTATCTCTCTTCATATATACATGTATATATACACATTCCTATATCTATACACATGCATGCATGCATACATACATACATACATATACATGTGTTGGCAGATAGGTGGTACAGTGGATAGATCACTAGGCCTGGAGGCAGGAAGACCTAAGTTCAAATGTGACCACAGACACTTTACTAGCTTTGTAACCCTGTGGGCAAATCACTTCTGTTTGCTTTAGTTAACTCGTCTATGAAATGAGCTGGAGAGGGAAATGGCAAACCACTCCAGTATCTGCCAAGGAAACCCCGAATGGGATCATGAAAAGTAGGACGTGACTGAAAAATGACGGGACAACAACACACACACACACACACACACACGAATACGTAGATATGCTGCCAAAGGTTAAGCATTTTTACATCTTATTTTACTTATTATACTTAATATTCTGATTTATAAGCTCTGCCTCTTTTGTTGTTTTCCCCACACTAAAGTAATACAGTGAAAGAATACTGTCAGTAAACATTTATGTAGCACCGACTATGTGTTCTGGAGATGTAAATTTGAAAAGAGAGGAGTGGTCCTTGCCCTCATGAAGTTTTCAGTCTAATGAAGGAAACAAAAAAAAAAAAAGTAAGCTGGAAAGGGAAGATAATGTAACCCTGAGAAGTCCCAGCATAGTGCAGCCAGGTGAGAGGAGAGGAGACGTCTGAGCAGAACTCTGTCCTCAAGCAGAGCCCAGGGCGCCACCCTCCATCAGTCACTCCAGTACTTGGATTGAGATCAGTAGGCCTAAGTTTGCTTCTGGGCTCTGCTTCTTACCAGTGACCCTGGTAGTCACTTTTAACCTCTTTGGGCTTTCAGTTTGTCCTATTGTATAGTGATCAAGTTAGGATGGTTGGCAAGGTCTCTTCCAATTCAATTAGGCAAATGTTTATTAAGTACCTACTGTATGCTCAGCACTGGGGAGACAAAAGCAAAAACAAAACCTATCCTGCCATCAACAGACTTACAAAGGAATAGAACATTGAGGTGCATAAGTAGCAGAGTGGATAGAGTGCTGGGCATGGAGGTAGGAAAACCTGGGTTCGAATCCTACTTCAGATATTTACTAGTTTTGTGACCCTGGACACAACCTCTCAGTGATGAAAGTTCCTTATTTATAAAATAACAAGTTTGTATTTGATGGCTTCTAATTCTTAAATCTACATTCCTATGTATTCAGGGATCGAAGAACTGCAATTAAGGAGGGAGAGAACACTAAACTTAGAGACATCAGAGGAGGCTTCATGGAGGAAGGAGGTGCCACCTGAGGAAGCTGAAGTAAAGAGAAAATGCATTCTAGACACGGGGGATGGCTTGTATAAGTGTTCTCAAAGGTTCTTAAGTTGGGATCAGTAAACAGATTGCAGGGGGTTCATGAATTTAGATGGGAAAAATTGCATCTTAATTTTCACTAACTTATAGCTGAATTTGCATTCCCCCCTTAATTATGGATGTAGGCAATAATTTGAAAGGGTGTGTAGGCTTCAACAGATTGCCAGAGGATTCCCCATCAATCAACAGATTCCCCATCCCCAAAAGGTTAAGAATTCCCCCTGTAGGTGCTAGCATAATATGACTCCCCATCACACCTTACTTCTTTTATGGCACATCATTAAATGTTTTCTGTCGAGGGGTATCCCAGTCCTATTAAAAGGCTTCATGAATGACCCAGCGTATAGGCCGTCTGCTTGGGCATTGGACTGGGCAGAGAGCCCACAGCTCTCTGTGCTAAACAAGCCCCAGAGCTATGCCAGGACAGCTTCCAGCCACATCCTGACTCTCAGGGGATGTGATTGGGACACCACTAGCCCAGTCACAGAGGGCATCCCCCAGCCTGTGCTCTGTAGCAAAGGCAGATTAGCTAGAGGTGTTGGAGAATCTTCTCAGCAGCAAAGAAGCCATATGTCTGTCATATGATGTCTGTAACATCAGAGGCACCATTAATTTAGACAGAGAGAGACTGGATGTGCCTCAAGTAACATGGCCTTGGCCTGTGTCATTTCACCAAAAAATAAATAAACACTTTTCAGATGTTATAAAGGAAGAGCCCACACAGGTCCTTTGAGTGTAACCTCACTATAGCATGGTACATCCGGCTGGGTGTTCCTTAGATCCATCAACCAATCAGTCAGTCAGCAAACACCTATTAAACCCCATTCCAGGTCCTGTGTTTTGTGCTGAGGATACCAAGACAGCTTAAATACTTAGCATGTTCTGTCAACCAAGACCAGCCTAGCTTAGCACTGTCTCCTGGGGGGGACTGGCTCTGGTTCCAGGGCTTCCACTTGAGACTCTTCCCCCCTTGCCCCAGCATGCACACCGCCATCTAGTTCTCTTTCCTAATCCACTCTGATTCATTAAAATTAACTTCCTGTTGTGATTATTTTTGCCTGATAATTTTTTTTTTGTTAACACCTGTGGTATGCCTATAAGTGGGTCCCAAAGCTCTTCAGCAGTCTTTGTCAGTTTGGTAAGTGTGAGATGGAAGGGGAGGAAAATAAACATTTATTAATTGCCTACTGTGTGCCAAGCACTATGCTGACTTTACACTTACTTTCATTTGGTCCTCACAGCAACCCTGTGAGTTAGGTGCTATTATTATCTCCATTTTACAATTGAGGAAACCGAGGCAGACATAGTTAAGTGACATGCAACTAGCAAGTGTCTGAGTCCATATTTGCCCTCCTGACTCCAAGCCCAGCATTCTATTGACTGTGCTCCCTGCCTAGCTAATAATAAACAATAATAGCAAAATTTATATAGACTACTATGTGCCAGACACCATATTAAGCGCTATACAATTATTATCTCATTTGATCTTCATAACAGTTCTTGGAGGTAGGTGATATTCCCATTTTATAATTGGGGAAACTGAGGCAGACAGTTAAATGACTTGCTTAGGGTCATACAACTAACAAGTGTCTGAGGCCAGATTCCTGACTCAGGCCCAGGGCTTTATCTACTGTGGCACCTCGCTAGTAGAACATTAAAGTTGCTCTAATTTTCATTTCTTTATTTAATTTGAATTTATTTAACTTTTATAAATTTTAACCAGAACCTTTATGTATCTTGTCTGTAAGACCTTTATCAGAGATACTTGCGGCAAAGATTTTTCTCCCTAGTTCCCTTCAGGTTTTAACTACCTTGGTTTTGTTTCCACAAAAACTTTAAAATTTTATATAATCAGATTTGTCTGTTTTAGCCTCTTTGAGCCTCTCTATCCCTTGCTCTGTCATGAACTCTTGTCTACAGATCCAAAAAGGTAATTCTTCCTTTTTCTTCTAATTTGTTCATGAAGTCACCATTTATGTCTTAAATCATGTATCCATTTGGAACTTAGATCTTGGTATATGGTATAAGGTATTGATCTATGCCTAATTTCTGCCAGATGACTTTCCAGTTTTCCCCAATTTTTGTTGAATAGTGGGTTCCTACCTCTGTGGCCTGGAGTCTTGGATTTTATCGAAACTGTGCTACCCCTTAACAGTAACTATAGTTCACATCTTCCTACCACTTTTAAGGTCTATGAAACACTTTCTCCACAACAGCTGTTAGGTAGGCAGTGCAAGCATTATGTACATTTTACAGGTGAGGAAACCGAGGCCCAGAGAAGCTAAGTGACTTACCCATGGTCACACAGCTCAGAAGTATCAGGGTCTAGAGCTTTTAGCTTTGCTCTAGTGCTCCAGCTACAGCATTCAGTGATTCTCAGTGGACTTCTTTTTTCAAATGACAGATACATTCTCTTCAGAAAAGGCTAACTTGTTCACTTGGATGATGCCAGTTAGCCTGGAGAGAGACTAAAAAGATAAGTGGCTAACTCCTGAGTGGGAGACACAGGAGAGTTATTTGTTATTCTGTATGAGTAAGCGTCTTAGTTTAACTCAGTTCCATTCAGTAAGCATCTATTAAGGTCCTACATGGGCACAGTGATTAGAGCGTCCAGCCTAAAGTCAGGAAGACTCATCAAATCCAGCCTCAGACACTTACTAGCTGTGTGACCCTGGGCAAATCAGTTACCCCAGTTTGCTTCAGTTTCCTTATCTGTAAAATGAGCTGGAGAAAGAAATGGCAAACTACTTCAGTATCTTTGCCAAGAAAACCCCAAATGGGGTCACAGAGAGTTGGACAGGACTGAAATGGTTGAAAAGATCCTACTAGATGCCATACAAAGACAAAAAAAAATTGCATAGGCGTGGTGGAGGAATATATAACTTGTACTTAAATAATATGAAGTATATACAAAGCAAATATACTGGGGGTGGGGAGGGGAGGGAAGCACTAACAGTTTCGAAGGCCTAAGAGGGACCTTTTGTGAGAGTTCTCACTTGGACTGAGCCAAGTTGTGATCCAGTGTTGATTCCCCAGTCTTATTGATTACAAGTCAAGACAAGAAGTCTTTATATATCTTAATTCAACAATAAGGTGGTGAATTGGATTTTCATAAAGCTGGATGAACTAGCCATAAGTGTAAACCAAGGCCTGTGATGTTGGAGTCAACATGTGATGGCTCCACTATTCATAGTGGTAAAAAGAGCTTGTTCAAGAAATCTTTACAGATTTTTTTTTAAATTTCTCATCTATTTGTTGCCCTCCTTCCAGTTTCATCCTTAAATTCCATTAATCAAATGGTGTTAATTTCAGGAGCCAGTGAATTACTAAGCTTCTTTCTCTTCCTAACTCTTACCATGGAAGTGCCCAGGTAGATAGTCCAAACAGCTGATAATTCCAAAATCTTCTATATTTATATTGGAGACCTAACCTTTCACTTGGGTATTTGATTGGGTATTTGATTCACACATTAAGGGCCAGCTTAGATGGAGAAAATTGCAATTCAAAAGTGTTTATGAATAACTGAGAATTGACTAAGAATTGTAGGAGTAGTCTCTATTATTGGCTAAAAAAAAATAGCTGAGGAATGACCCTGTCAGCTTACTTGTTTCAGAAGACCCTAGCTTTGTCACTCATTAACTATATAACCTTTGGCAATGCATTTGCCCACTCTAGGTCTTGTTTTTGCCTCCATAAAATGGAGAGAAGGGGGTAAGATTATATGATGCCTTAAGTTGTCTTCTGACTTAAATTCTTTCAGTTTACTCTATCTATCTCTATTTGCTGCCTATACCTCTTTTTTTCTCCTTTTATTCCCTGTTTCCATATCCCTCACTTCCCAAAAAAGGGACACACATTGGAGCAATGGCATTAGATCAGTAGGGTTAGTTTCTGATTTGGGGAACATAGACTTTAAGAGCTAGACAAGATTTCCAAAGTCAATGCAGCCCACTTTGGTACACATCAGTAATGGTGTCAGAAATAGGATGTAGTACCACTTACATTACAGATGAGGAAATTAAGGCCCAGGAGATGAAGTGATTTGCCCAAAATCACAGTAGCTGGGTTGGGATTTGAGCCCACTTCCTCTGACTTGGAATCTAGCAGTTTTTTCCAGTGTATCCTGCTTTCTTCATTTCTTCAGTGAACTTCATTAAGAATTCTTCCTTAGAGAAAGTAAACATTTCTACAGTATTCAGCTCTTTGTTGGCACTAAAATGGAGTTTGTTGCAAGGAGAGTGCTTTGCAAACCTTGAAGCTATATGTAAATTTGAGTTATTGTTAATTGATTTATTAATTGCTCTCTTGCTGTCATAATTTACCTGTTTGTAAGGGTCTCTCACAGTTGCCTCTGTACCTAAATCTTACTCTTAGAACCTCACTCCCTTGTTGGAAGAAAATTTTAACTGGTTTTAGGCTTCATGTCCTCATGTGGAGAGAAAAAAAATCATAAATGAATCTCCACCAAGTGGTGATAGGCTACTACTATCCAATTTTTATGCCACCCTTATTAAGTCAGGTTTACCCCTTTCTCCAAGATCTTCCTTGATGCCCTCCCCACCCTAGCCAGGAGTGTCTCCTCCTTTTTGTGATAATGATCCTCTCCTCTCAGATCTCCTTCACCTCTCTAATGCACTCATCATCTAAAATTGTGTTGTAGCTCTCTGTGTGAGGTGTGTTATCCATTCCCCTACTAGAATACAAGCTCACTTGGGGCAGGAACTATGTCTTATTTGTGTCTTCTCCAGTATCAGTATGGTGCTTTGTATACAGTAGGCACTTAATAAATATTTATTGAATGAATGAATTCTCACAATACCAGGCACTGACAATGAGTGTTGTATTTTCTAGCAAAATGTGTACATTTCTTCTTCCTCCTACTGCACTGAGCTTCATTAGGTCTGGGCCTGGGCCTAATCCCTCTCTGTGCACTCCTGTAAGTGCCAGCCTCAGGGCCCTGCAGGCTCTCGGGAAATGTTAACTAAATTAATCTTACTCATGCTTTCTGTACGGAAGCAGACGAGGTGGATGCTCACATCTGGAACGCTCATTCCAAACATTTCGTTCAGAAAGTTTTAATTACAGTATAAGTTCCTGATAGAAAGCAGTGAAAGTAGTTGAAAGATGTCAATGCTGCTTGACAAATTCCAACAGTCATAAGATCTTATTGTTACAAGAGGCCCAGGAGGTCATCTGGTCTAACCTTTTACCCAGCAGAGGAATCTCTGTTCTGCAGACTATAATTTTTTTCAGGGGATGAATTTTTTTCATATCAAACATGCATGTTCAAATCTTTTGCTAATTTGAAATGCTATTCTTATTGGAGAAAAAATATACAAAATTTTAAAATCTCTCTGTAGTGTAAGACCAGAAGCAGTTATCTGTCTTGCCATTGATTTTTGGGTTGCAATTCCTAAACTTGGAAAGCTGCTATGTTTTATTTCAACTGCATTCTCTGTATTATAACCCAGTAGCTATAAAATACATGAGCCCACTGATCTTCTATAAAGCCTTCTCATATTTGACTGGACTCATCATATTGTAAGCATCATGAAGGCAAGTACAAAGGACTTAGTTTTCCTTTGTGTCCAGGACAAAGCTTTGCACACTGGAGGCACACACAGCCAGTATTTGCTAAATAAATGCATGCATTTAGTGACCATCCTCCAAGGTATATGTGAAGTTTGTCTGAAGAATTTTTTGTCAATTTATGGAAAAAAAGACCTTAGGTAAGTTTCTTCCTTATTTTTATGCCTCAGTTTCTCTATCTGTAAAACAGTTCTTCCACACCTGCCGGTTTTGAGTCTGAGTTTTTAATTTGGGAGGGTAGGGGCTGGGGGGTGGGGGTGCGTAGGGGTAGAATGGGGAGAATAGTAGACCTATTATTTTTTAAATGGCATAGGGAACTTTCAGTAAGGAAACTCCATCTGCGAGTGGAGACTGGCCCTACAATCTACAGTTTTAAAGTGTTCCCTGTGACTGATGGGTTAAATGATCCACCTTGGGTCACATAGACATGGCCTATCATTGGCAAGATTGAACCCAGCTAACTTTTCCTGGTTCTGAGAATGGATCCATTTCTCCATAGCTGTCTCTTGGAATTTTTAGCAGTCTTAGTTTCATAAATAAGAATGAAACTTGGGGCGGCTAGGTGGTACAGTCAGTAAAGTGCCAGCCCCAGAGTTAGGAGGACCTGAGTTCAGTTCCGGCCTCAGACACTTAACACCCACACAAAAAAACTAGCCGTGTAACCTTGGGCAAGTTACTTAACCCCAATTGCCCTCCCAAAAGGCAAAAAAAAAAAAAAAGAATGAAACTTAATTTGCTTTTAATCAGACAAGTTGCTTATGGGTCAGCTTGTTTGACCAGTCCTCTTTCTATATATCCTGTCTTCCTAGTGGTCTCTTGCTTGTCTTCCTTTCCTTCAGCTTTTTTGGGAGGGAAGAAGACTTATAATTTCATTTACTATGGGGAATTCCCAGCATGGAAAGTAAATTATGGTTACTTAGAGAGTTTCCTGGGCACTGAAAATTTAAATGACGGGGCGGCCAGGTAGCACAGCCAGTAAGAGCACCGGCCCCAGTATCAGGATGACCTGGGGATCAAATCTGGGCTCAGACACTTAGCACCCACCCAGAAACACCTGGCCGTGTTATCTCGAGCAAGTTACTTAACCCCAATTGCTTTAAAAAAAAAAAAAAGAAAGAAATTTTAAATGACATGGTCACATAGCCAGTATTTCAAACGTAACAATTGAAGCCAGTTCTTTCTGACTCCAAGACTGGGCTTCCTGTCATATATATTACTCTCTTTCAACTTAAACTGTTGAAATTCTTTATCACCTCTAAAGACATCCAGGTTCTTGGAAGACATTCATGCCTTAGAGTAGTGATTCTTAATGTAGGGTCCAAACCGCCCCCCACCAGAAGGTCAGTGGATAGATTTTGTGGGGGGGGATGTTTATAAACTTAGATGGAGGAAAATGGCATCTTTATTTTTTGAACTATGAATTTTTTTTTTTTAAAATAAAACATTAAGAAAGTGTCCAGAGGCTTTAACACACTGCCAAATGTGGGATCTAAGATATACAAAAAAGGTTAAGACTTAGACTATAGTTCTCAATGTTCTACAGTTAGAATGTAGGACCTTTACTGGGGAGATGGTGTATGGAGAGGGGAATTTTTTATTTAAGTAAAACTGAAGCCAGATTTCCAAAGTTCATTTTAAATAAAGGGCAACAAGGAGCATTGGTGTTTAACCCAGGTAGGATCTCTCCTTCAGAAGAGAACACAAATAGGCATAAAGTTAATGGCCAGTCCTTTGAGCACATGTTCACATGCAAGTTGAATTATGCTTGGCTAATGTAGGTAAAACCAAAATGTAATAGAACTCAGAATCATCCAGTTAAGTACATGGATTTATTGAGTTTGTAGACCCATCTAGGTGTTAATAGAGGAAGTAAGAGAACTTCATCATGTGTTCTTACCTTCCATTCAGTTCACATATTTCCTCAGTACTTACTATGTGTTTACTCAAGTGCTTGTTGATTTAACATTTGGCATTGTGGGTATCCTGATGGAGGGTACAGTTGGCCAGTAGGATTCTCGTCACTGCCCTATCCTTCCTACCCCATTTGTCTCTGGATATTTAATCAACCATACCTATTATAACAGCTCTTTTTTTTTTAAAGCCTAGGGACACAACGATAACCCTTCATGTACACGCTATCCTCTCCTGCTTCATGGAATTAATATTAAACAAAAAGTTATGAATATAATCACAATAGTTCAGACCCCCCCCCCAGTCAGGAAAATTTCCTAATGGTTAGGCAGAGATTTGGCTCTCTGCTCTGATTTAAATTTATGTTTATTTCTAACTGACCTCTGACCTCTTTATGTTTGAGGCAAAAAAATCAGGTTACCTAAAATGTTAGGATAATGAAATAAGTAGAATATGCTGCCATAAATTGTTGGTGAAGGGGAGTTGGTGAAAGAGCAGACTTTTTTTCTTGGAATTTCCTTCAGTCTTTGAAGAAGTGGGTACGAATGGTGGTTTCAACCAGAGCTTTGCTCTAGAATGCCTATGATAGCCCTCCTTCATCTCTTCTGTCTCTGCTGCAGCTAAGTCCTCCTTCCAATTTCTCCTTTTCTTTGTTTCCCCTACTCTACCACTCTTTCTGGCTCAACTTGTTAAATCTCATGTAGGGTTGGGAAGCAAACCTTATTTAATGCTGTTGTTCTGCTGTTGGGGTACCCATTCCTTTCAGTCAGTCTCTTACAGACTATGTGTATTTCTTTTTTTTTTTTTTAAAGCAATTGGGGTTAAGTAGCTTGCTCAAGGTTACACGGCCAGTTATTATTTCTGGGTGTGGTGCTGAGTATCTGAGCCTGGATTTGATCCAAGTCATCCCGACACTGGAGCCGGTGCTCTTACTTGCCGAGCCACCTGGCCACCCCTAAGCAATTGGGGTTAAGTAACTTGCTCAAGGTTACACGGCCAGGTGTTTCTGGGTGGGTGCTAAGTGTCTGAGCCCGGGATTCGATCTCCAGGTCTTCTCAACACTGGAGCTGGTGCTCTTACTCGCTGTGCTACCTGGCCGCCCCTAGACTATGTGTATTTCTTTAAGAGCTCTGGGGAAAGATGCAATTCTCCTTTTATTTAGATCAGAGGTCCTTGACCTTTTTTGTTTTCTTGACCCCTTTGGCAGTTTAGTAAAGCCTATGGACCATATTTCATAAAGTTTTTTAAAATGAATAAGATAAAATACTAAGAATTATAAAAGAAACTTCAGTTATGTTGAAATATGGCTATTAAAGTTCTCAGAATTTTTCTCAAGAAATCTTGATCTAGATAGTCCCAAATAGAGTTGAATGCTTATTTTCCCTTTGAACTACACATCACTTGAGGCTACTGAGTTCTCAAACAGGTATTATACTTGAAGGAGACTAAAAATTGGTTCTGACTCTCATGGAGCTTACAGTCTAGTAAATAGAGTCTGATCAGAAGAGGCTTTACCAAGGAGGTCCATGTAAATATGTCAAATATGTATGTGCCTGCTATTAATAACTGGTATTCCATTGAATTGGCAAAACATGGCAGCATTCTGAGTTTAATATTTGCAGCTTGAAAGTGAAGCAGCTGTGTGTGGGGGAGGATGGGTATAAATATAGCATCCTTGAGAAGGAAAAGGCCTATGGAGTGAGTGAATTATAAGAGCAAGAGAGCGGATGTCTGCCTTTAATCTGAGATTTTTACTAGCGATTTAAACACATAAACATTTGACCTTGTTGGAAACCATTTTTAGCAGAGTTTATGTGTGTAACCCAGATAATGTTGTCCTTTGTACATAAAGACAGTCTTAGTGAGTTGTGTTTCCAGCACTAGGAATGGATTGACACATATACCCACATTTGCATGCAATCATTTTGCACAAGGTTTCTGAGGCAAAGATCATAGCTTCTAGCCTTTGGAATGAGACAAATCTTTTTGTTCCACATGAAGGTCAGACATGTGGTGTTAGCATCTTGCTCTAATCAGCAGTGCTCAGTAATATGTCTTAATTTTATACCAACTTTTCCTTCTTTCCATGAAAATTGTTTATCAAGTTCCTACTTGGTCATCAAACTATTTAGATACCCTCAAGGATAGATAACTTGGTCCCTGCCTTCAAAAAACTTGCAAATTTTTAAAAAAGATAGGAGACTGTAGGAGACAATGATAGGACATGGTATAGCTCATAAAATTATAGACTCTTAGAGTTGGGAGGAATCTCAGAGAACATTTAGTCCATCCTTATGGGCTAAATTTCAGAGCAAGAATTCAATTTAATAAACATTGAGTAAGCACCTACTACATTGCCAGGCTTTATGCTAAGCACTAGGGATGTAAATTTTAAAATAAAAGATCCTTCTCTCAAGGAGTTACAATCTACAAAGTTAGGAGGGTGAAGACTACATCAAAGGAAACTGTAAAGGGCGGGGGGACACATCCGATAGTACCTGATCCAAGAGAACATGACTCAGTTCCCTTGAGTTGACACAAAGTACAGTTGCTAATAGAAAATAGAGAGTTACCCAGAAAGTTCTGAGCTTTCTATAAAGCAAGGCTTTGGGAGGAGTTTATTGCCCTCCATTTAGAAGGGAAAGATAACTGAGAAAACAAAGTATTCAGTATCAAAAGTTGGATCAGTCTGCATGGTGTTGAGATTTCAGATGCTCAGTTTATCAGCTTATCCTGGGAGAAGCATGATGTGCCATGGAGTTGATACCAAGCAGGGTCACCATCTATAACCTCTCTTTGTAACAAATGCTCATCTGTTTCCTGTTCGAATATCTCTGATGATTATGAGCCCATTTTCGAGACAGCTCATTTCACAGTATTTCTAATAGTGAGCAAGCATCCTATAACCTTAAAAGGACTTTAAGAATACTCATCAAAGCAATGACCAGTTATGATTCCAGAGCACGCATGATGAAACATGCTACCCACAAATGAGGAGATGGCCTCACAGTACAGAATGAGACGTCTGATTTTTGGATGTGACCAATGACAGAATTTGTTTTTGCTTGACTGTTCGTATTTGTTCCATGGGTTTTGATTTTCTTTTTCAGTGGGTGGAGGGGGAGGTGAGGGAGATAGGTGTGTGTGTGTGGGGGGTGGAAATGGGAGGGAGAGAAGATAGATTTTTGTAAATTAAAAAAAATAAATAAAATTGAATCTAGGCCTGTTCTCTTGCTCCTGGGGTATGGCCTAAACTTCTTTCATGCAGATGATAATCTAAAAGGATGCTTGGAAAAGGACATTCCTTAGTGTTCCTTGGCAATGTAGTCCAAGGCTTAACCACCATCACTGCGAGGAAATTCTTCCTTAGATTTATTCTCATTCTAATGTTGCCTATTTCTTCTCCTTCCTGTTTTAAGTAGAAATGAAGAGACCACCCCCCTTGTATGCTTGAAGACATTAAATCACTCCTTGTTCTTCTCTTCCTCTGGACCTAGTTTCTTTAACATTTCCCCTCAGTTTTATTTTCTTTAATTATGTTTGTGGCTCTTCTCTTGAGCCCTCTTTCCCTGTCTTTAAAAGTGTGAGACCTAGGGGCTGTCAGGTAGCACAGTGAGTAAGAGTACTGGCCCCAGAGTCGGGATGACCGGCCCCAGAGTCGAGATGACCGGGCTCAGACACTTAGCACTCAACCAGAAACACCTGGCCGTGTAACCTTGAGCAAGTTATTTAACCCCAATTGCTTAGGGGCAGCCAGGTGGCTCAGTGAGAAAGAGCACCAGCCCCAGAGTCAGGATGACCTGGGATCAAATCCAGGCTCTGATACTTATCATCACACCCAGAAATAACTGGCCGTGTAACCCTGAGCAAGTTACTTAACCCCGATTGCTTAAAAAAAAAAAGTATGAGACCTAATTTGTAGAACCAGTATCGGATTGCATACTGCCATGGGGGGAGAGGGAGGAGAAGGAGGCAAAGAAAATTTGGAACTCAAAAGCTTGTGGAGCTGAATGTTGCAAACTAAAAGTAAGTAAATAAATAAATTTATTAAATTTTTTAAAAAGTATGAGACCTAGACAGAAAAGATATTCTGGCCAATTTTAATTACAATACAATAGGACTTTGAAGCTCTCCATCAAATGCGTTATCATGATACAGAACTAACTTAGAACTCTCAAAAGCCAGTCCAGAGCATTGAAGTTTAAGCAGCAGGGGCTATAATGGTTATGGAAATCTTGTTGGAAGAGGCAGTATTTGAGCTGATCCTTGAGGAATGGGTTGGATTTAGACAAGTTGAAATAAAATGGGCCCGGGTGGGTAGGTGGTACAGTTAATAGAGCATCAGCCGTGGAGTCAGGAGGCCTCAGACACTTAACATAAAACCCTGTGCAAGTCACTTAACCGTAGTTGTCCTCAAGAAAGAAAGAAAGAGAGAGAGAGAGAGAAAGAAAGAAAGAGCAAGCTACTATTCAATCATTCAGCCAGTATTAAGCACTTACTGTGTGCTAGGCACTGTGCCAAGTGATACGTATATGTAGGAAACCACAAACACTACATCATGCTGACCGGACTCTGGAGAGGTCTGTTTTTTCAGGGATGTATTTATTTACTACATTTTACCTTAAGTCTCAGGTATACTTACATAGAGTCCCCATTTGCCTGAAATTACTGGACACTTGTACAAGTTACTGAGCACTTACATCAGAAGAGGAAGGAACCTTAGAGACCGAGTTCATCTCCTTGGGAAAGATCCTCTAGGGAAACTGAGGCCTGGAAAAGGGAGGGGTCTTATGCAGCCATCTAGTGGGAGTAGAATCCTAATCTTAACGACTCCCCAGGCAGGGTTCTTTCTGTGTTGTTGGGCTTTGTGTCTCAGCAAGTTCAAGCTATTGTGGGTTCTGGCCTCCCCAAGAAGGGAAAATGTTAATCCAATTTAATTTTAAGTTTTCCTATTTCTCAGCTCTTGATGTGAAAAACATTAGCTTTGTGGAGACTTAAAACAGATGGTGTGCCGTTGGAGTAGATAATGCTATTATTCAAAATCAACATTCACAGAGCTGGGAGGCATGAATCCATAGATCATGTCTCCCTATTTACCTTATCAGGTTGGGCTATGCTGGGTCTGCTCTTAGCTTGCATGGAGATTAGCAACAAGGTCCTTACAATGGCAGGCAAATTACAGCCTATCCTTTTGAACACTGGGAAGGACACAGTTACCCTAACAATGAATGGACAAATTTCTTCTCAGTCGTGACTGATGGATAGCTAGAGTTAGCTGGTATCTAAAGAGAGAGTCAGTCCTTAGTTCTGACATCTGGATCCACCAGCAGGCTGCCCTTCTAGTTAGAAAATTCCTTGTGAATATGTAATCCAGTTTGTGTCTGGGAAAAATGATGACCTGTTTGTGTAACAAAGGCAAGAGATGGCCGCTGGACAGCCTGTGGATCCCATGGTAACCACAGGAGATCCAAAATCACAGCTCTAGAGCTGAAGGGGACCTTGGAGGCCATTTAGTCAGACGTCATTATTTTACAGATGAGGACATTGAGGTTTAGAGAAGGTAAGTGATTTGCCCAAGGTCACACAGGTAGTAAGTTTCAGAGGTATGGCATGTTGTCGAGAGAGGGCAAGGAGGGCCCCAGTAGTTGGATGGGAACGTCATTGTGGCACATTTATGGGAGCACACAGGCGAGAGAGATACAAGTAGCACCATCTGGGCAGGCATAAACAGGCCATGATCTGCATCACTGGAGGAAATACTCCTTTTGATGAGATGACAGATCCACTGGACTATTTCTCAGGCAGTTATTTGGTAAAGCATAGACTGCTGGGTTTGGAAGTAGGAAGAACAGAGTTCAAATCCTGCCTCAGACACTTAGTAACCAGGTGATCCATGACAAATTGCTTTCAAATCCTTGATTTTTCTCATCTGTCAAATAGAGTTATTGGACTCAGTAACCTCTGAAGTCCCTTCTTACTCTTTATTGATCTGTGATCCTATTAACCCAGCACTTTTTGTCCTGCTGCAAGCTTTTTCTGCGTAGATTCTCTATGTTTAACCAGTAAAGAAGCCTTGTCTCTTGGTGGGCCAGGTTGGTGGAGGACCAGGTTTGACATCAGACATGTGATCTGGTTTCAGATTTCTGTTGCTGGGGCTGTGGATTTGTACTGCATAGATCTGGACAGAGAAGGAAAAGAATACAAGTCCTTGTTTTTTTCTGTTCTGCCCCCATCTCTCCACTTGGAGCCACACATTTTGCTTGTTGGTGCTTCTAAAATGAGCCAGGTTCCGTCAGCTTTGTTTAGAAAGATATTTTTATGGTAGGGTTATTATATGATATGATCCATGATAGATCTACATTGCAGGATTAGTCTTGTACTAATAACCCTGAAATGATGAGCTGAGTTGTAACAGACTTTTCTTGTTACTTGGTTTGAATTTGAGTGTGTCTGATGATCTTGGAATTAAAAACACTTCAAGTAAAATTATTAAATGATGCTGTTAGAACCCAACTCAGGAGGAGCTGGAAAGCTGCCTGGCTTACTCATCTTCCTTCCCCCCCACCTCTTCCCTGTTTCACATCCCATACGGGTGATAAACAGCATCACCTTTCAGTCTTTAAGCTCTTAGAAGAGCTACCCTTTATCAAACTTGCTGCCTGTATGGTTCCCACCTTCTTTCCCTTGGAATAATGTGTTTTTCTTTTATAGTACATAACATTTACACGTTACTCCACATGATGAGAGGGCTCTTGTAACAAAGTAAAACTAATAACACAATGACCTCATCTGAAAGTACTTGCAGGATTTCATATTTGTAGCACCCTGCTGCCTTTCCATTTAGAAAAAAAAAATTTAACAAAGCTTTTTTTTCCCTATCCTTTTGAAAAAAAATTTCTTGCAACAAATATGCATAGTCAAGCAAAACAAAATCTCTCAATGCCTATTTACAAATGTGTGGGTATGTGTGTGTGTGAGATTCTGCATCCTAAATCCATTACCACTCTGTAATTAATAGCATGTTTACATGATAGCATCAGTAGTCCTCTGGACTCATGCATGGATGGTCATTGCATTAATGATAGTTCTTACTTCACAGTAAGATAGTTCAGCTTCAAAGTTGTTTGTTTCTATAGTGCTGTTATTATATAAATTGTTCTCCTGCTTCTGGTCATTTCATCCTCCATCAATTTACAAAAGACCTCCAAGTTGTTCATTTTTATAATATTGATGTTGTAGTATAAATATTTTTCGGGGTCCTACCTGCTTTACTCTGCATCAGTTCATATAAGTCTTTTCCACATTTGGGAGGAGATAATCACAAGTTTTTGGATTCAAAGGACTCTAGCCAGTCATTGAGCCTGACTTTCTACAAGCTTGGGAGAGATGATAAAAATCAACAAAGGACTTTAAAAAAAATAAAAGGTTTGCCACAGAGCCATGTAGACAGCCCTACTTTGTTCAATAGCAGAAATAACTGGCTTTTTTTTTTACAGTGCTTCACTTTACAAAGCACTTTACACCCATCGTGTCATTCGTTTATATTTATGTTTACAACAACCCTGCAAAGGACATTTTGTCAGTATTATTGCCACTTTACAGATAGGAGAACAGACTGAGAGGGGAAGTCACCCAAGAGTGAAGTTGCTGGTGAAGTTGCCCGGGGTCACACAGCTACTAAGTGTAGAGCAGGACCTCAACCCAGGTCCTGCAAATCAGAGTCAAGCACAAGTTAGGCACAAGAAGGCTGCTGGATACTTCAACAGTGACCTTCATGTAAGACATGGCTTAAAGAAATATGGTTGGGGCAGCTAGGTGGCGCAGTGAATAGAGCACTGGCCTTAGAGTCAGGAGGACCTGAGTTCAAATCTGACCTCAGACACTTAACACAAAACTAGCCATGTGACCTTGGGCAAGTCACTTAACCCCAATTACCCTGCCTTCCCCCTTCAAAAAGCAAAAAAGAAAGAAAGAAAGAAATATGGTTAAGAAATAGAGAATCGGGGGTGGGGAAGGTAGACCAGGCATGTAACAAGGGCAAAGAAAAATATTTCCCATGAAATATAAAAAGACTCAGAAGAAGGCCTCTAATACATTATGTAAGCCCTCCAGGGAGGAATCATGGGAGAACACTGACAAGAATCATAGGATAAGGTGTGGTTGTTTTGTGATCTACATGGATAGAGGGAATATCTGCATCTTTCAAAGAGCATTTTATTAAGCATCTGTTATATATCAGTCTCTGTGATAGCTGCTGGTTACAAAGATTCAAAAATTAAACAGTCCCTGCTCCCAAGAGCTTAAATTCTATCAAGATAGAGAACATATGGGTAATTAAGAATATCTATAATAAAATTGAGGGAATGCTCATCCAATTGGGGAATGGCTGAACAAGTTGTGGTATATGAATGTAATGGAATACTATTGTGCTGTAAGAAGTGATGAATAGTCAGATTTCAGAAAAACCTGGAAAGACTTGTACAAACTGATGCAAAGTGAAATGAGCAGAATCAGGAAAACATTGTACACAGTATTAGCAACATTGTTTGATGATTAACTATGATAGACTTAGCTCTTCTCAGCAATACAATGATCCAAGACAATTCCAAAAGACTCATGGAAAATACTATCCGCATCCAGAGAAAGAATTATAGAGTCTGAATGCAGATAGTAGCATATACTAATTTCACTTTTTTGTTGTTTTTGTGGCTTTTCCCTTTTGTTCTGTTTCTTCTTTCACAAAATGAACTAATGTGGAAATATATTTACATGATTGCACACATATGATCTATGTCAGATTGTTTGCCATCTTGGGGAGGAAGAAAAAATTTGAAACTCAAAATCTTATAAATAATGAATGTTGAAAACTATTTTTACAGGTAATTAGAAAAAATAAAATACTATTTGCCCCCCAAAAAGAAAAAAGTATCTATATAAAGACAATAAATACATGATAATGGGGAGGGGAGGGTGTCAGGAAAGGTTCTATGTATATAAAAGGTGGTGTGTGAGCTGAGTCTTGTAAGAAGTAATCTTCTAAAAGACCACACATCTCTGGAAGGAAAGGAGGGGCCTAAACCTCGAGTGTCTTAATACAGGTCATTTCCCATTTTACCACCACTGCCCTTGGGTAACTCTTCTGGAAAGAGGGCTTCATTTTAGTTTCTATTTCTTCAACTATAAGGAATCATAAGTGTGGTTACTTCGATTCATCCTGTGTCTTTGCTCCACTATGTCTGGTTCACAAAGCATTCACAAGAAGAATCACACATATGGATGGTTAACTATTCCTTCCATTTACACTCTAGTGTGACTGACTCATTCTTTCTGCCTCCCAGAGGAGGGCCACCTGGTGCTCCCAGGCGCCTCTCTTGTGGTTTGCCCTTGGAGAAAGGGTTTCCCATAGTACTCTATAATAGCCTGTTACTAGCTTTTCCATTCACTACAAATATCTGCTGCCTTGTCAGAGTAAAGGAAATGAAGCCATAGGATCCTACCTCCTTCCACCATTGAGCTATGCAGTCTTTGGTTTTCAGTGTCCCATAGTCACCTTTGAGTGAGGCTGGGGGCAAGGAAGAGAGGTCTGCACATTCATTCCCCTTTTACCCATTCTAAAAATGAATTCCAGAAGGGTTTTAATAACTTTCCAAAGGCTACTGGACTTCCTAATGAGTAGATTATCCTCTCCCTCCACTATTTCTTACTTCCCTCTTTAAAACCTTAAAATTGAACTTCAGTGTAGCCAACTAAACCTCTGTAGTAACAAACTACATTTTAATTAATTCCAACGCTGGAAATACAACAGCTTTTTCAGTCACTCATCAGTATACTTGGTCCATTTATTCTGGTTCACTTTTCTTCTTACATGGTCATTGTTAGTGTATATTTACTCTTTTCTGCTTTGTTTTCCTTTGTATTGCGTATCATAGAGGAAGCATGGAGGTAGAGCAAAATTCTTTTTTTCTTCCTGTTTTAAAGTTAAATTTTATTTTCACTTCTAAATGTTTTACCTTCTGCTCACTCCTGCTCCCCCACCCATTGAGAAGGCAAGAAAAATAAAACCCATTACAAATATGTCAAACAAAGTAAATCCTCTCATTAGCCATGAAAGAAAAGAAAATATGTGTAGATCTGCACTGTCAGTCATTTCTGTCTAGAGGTGGATAGCACATTTCTTCATGGGTCTTGGATTTATGGTTCTTTGCTGTGTTCATCAGAGCTCCTTAGTTTTTCAGAGCTGTTTATCTTTACAATATTGTTGTTTTTGTATAAATTCTTTTCCTGGTTCTACTCTTTTCACTCTGCTTCACTTTATATAAATCTTCCCAGGTTTTTCTGAAACAATCCCCCTAATCATTTCTTACAACACAATAATATAGTGTCACCTTCATATACCATAACTTGTTCAGCCATTCCCTAATTGATTTGAATTTAGATCTGAAATTCTTAACCTGCGATCTATAATTTTTAAAAATTTTTTGATAACTATTTCAGTATAATTGGTTTCCTTTGCAAATCCTATACTTTTTACTGTATGCATTTCTATATATTTTTCTGAGGAAGGGATCCATAGACTTTACCAGATTGAGAAGCCCATAACAGAAACATTTAAGAACTACTGAAGAAGAGGGTAGAGAGCTAGCGACATGGGTTCTAGTCCTGCCTCTGACACATACTGGCTGTGTCACTGGCCAGGTTGCTTATGGGTCCCATGGCCCATAAAGACCATAAATTTTAGACCATAAACTTCAGAAGAGGTACAGATTTGCACTGGTTGAGGAAGTACTCGGCTGGGATCTCCTTACACTGATGAAATCACGAATCACAATTTCATTAAGCTCTTTACAGATTTTTCCATCTCTCATATTTGTCCATTTTAATGACATTATAGTATTCTCTTATATTTATGAAACCCAGTGTTTTTTTTAACTCTTCTATTGTTGGACATTTAAGTTGATTCCAGGTTTTTACAATTATGTTTATAGTATTTTATTTTTAATTACATGTAAATACAATTTTTACATTTAAAAAAATTTTGAGTTTCCAAATTTTCTCTTTCCTTAAAATGGTAAGCAATTTGTTATCAGTTATATATGTGCAAGAGTATTATTATTTTTGTGGTATGTGTTGTGTCGCCCTTCCCTCTTTTGTAAGAAAACTCCTGATGTCACACTGTATGGTAGACTCTTCTAATCTCATCCCTTAATGGGATCCCCCCTCACCTGTGAAAAAGATGTGTGACCATGCCGCTCTTTCTCCCGTGAGAATCAGAGGATTATAACCTGCCAGCACTGGAAGGGACCTTTGGGATCCTCTACTCCAGTGGTTCTCAGACTTTTTTGATCCCAGGACCCTTTTACACTCTTAAAAATTATTGAGGACCTGCCAAAGAGCTTTTTGTTCATGTGGGTTGCATCTATCAGTATTTGCCATGTTTGAAATGAAAACTGATAATGTTTTGAAATACTTCATTCATTTAAAATAATAATTAATCCACTACATTTTAACAAGTAACATTTAAAAAAGAAAAATATATTTTCAAAAATTTTAGTGAGAAGAGTGGAATTATTTTACATGTCTTTGCAAATCTCTTTAATATCTGGCATAATAGAAGAATCACTAAATTCTTCTGTGTCCTTTTGCATCCAGATCCTTTTGCTGTCAGATGTTTTGGTTCAAATATATGAAGAAAATTTAGCCTTAGACAGATATGTGGTTGGAGAGTGGTTAGAGAGGAGTATTTTAATAGGCAAATAATATCCTATTATTATTAATATAATTTTATCTCACAGACCGCCTGAAAGGGTCACCTAGGTGGCCTAGTGGATAGAACACAGGTCTTGGAGTTAGGAAGACATAAGTTCAAATCCAGTTTCAGACACATAGTAGCTGTGTGACCCTGAGAAAGTCATTTAATCTCTTTTTGTCCCAGTTTTCTCAGTAGTAAACTGGAGGCACCTACTTTCCAGGGTTGTTGTGAGGATCGAATGAGATTGTTTGGAAAGCACTTAGCAAAGCCTGACATGTAGCACCCCATATGGCACTATAGAAATGCTTATTCTCTCACCTTCTTCCCTTCTTTGGAACACACCTTGAAAACTGCTGCTCTAGTCTCACCCTCTCATTTCACAGAGGAAGGAGTTGAGGAATCTTGAGAGGAGAGGGAGTCTTGCTCAAGGTCACATGTCAGGTCAGAACTGGAGGGGGAACTCCATCTCCGTCTCCCAATTCCCAACCTCATGATGGGTTTCGTGCAAAACTTGGGAATTGCC